>NC_056745.1:1528271121-1528393972 GCF_019279795.1 Protopterus annectens | reverse complement strand
CTGTCCAATCAGGGACTGTCCATGGCACTTTGGGACAGCAGGTAACCCTGGTGACCATGCCCATGTCGCTGCTGGGGTTTCCACCTTTTCCATTTTCCGATCTGGGATATTTCCGGGACTCACATCTGCCTTTACAGGCTGACACATACAAACGGTCACTATATAGCATAGAAATTCACTTGTTTGCCTAAATAATTTGCTTATTATTGTGGCAATTTCCTTGCTTATTCTGTTTATTGTGTCATTTCGGTATTTCTGTTACAGAAATAACCAATTCATGCTACCATTACATTACATACGGGATATCATTGTGTCCTACAATCGTAGCACATCAGCCATTTCTAATACGTATTTTCGGGACACAACTGTCCATGGAGAGACTGCCCCAACCAAAGTGGGACAGGTGGTGACCTTAGTCGCTGCTCCTATGTCGGTGCGGCGCGCTGACATGCGGCTGTACACCTTCTCTGAGTGTAAACACTGACAGTGCATTGCGGGACGAAGGCGGTCTTATGCGTATCCTTTGCTCCTTGGACGGGTACACTTATGCCTTCGTGGCTTCTATTTGCTTCTCCGTTAATTTGGAACGGGGACTATGTTGCGTACTGTACGTGCGTTTCATTCTGCACGGGACCTGGCTGCTGCCATTACTATTGTGGGCGGGCCATGGCTGTCAGCACATTAGGTTGCTCACCTCATGCCGGCTTAGACACGCCTCCAGACGCATCCTACCTGGGCTCACTCACGTACACTACGCACGTGTCTGTGATTCCGGTGCACTCTCATTAATATGTATATGGCACTACTGCGCCGGATATTCCATGCACCGCCGGCGCAGGCCTTACGCCGGCCTTGCGCCGAGCTTCATGAATCCCGGGGAACGTTTTTATTTTGGCCCAAACTGAGTTAATAACCCCCCCATCTTGGCAATATACATTTATTTCACCAATTTTAAAACCTAATAAAGATCCAACTAGATGTTCTTCATATCGACCCATCTCATTACTTAATGTTGATTATAAAATGTTTATGAGTATTTTTGCTGATAGATTGAAGACAATCATCCCCGGCATTATAGATATAGATCAGACGGGCTTCATTGTAAATAGAAATACTTTTGATAATATAAGAAGAACTTTAACATTAATTGATTTTGCAAATAGGAAAAAGAAAGATTTAACACTTATTAGTCTTGATATAGGTTCAGTATTTGATTCAGTGAGTTGGGACTATCTGTTTACCTTACTGAAATGCACAAACTTCTCTGATGCATTTGTAAATTTAATTGAGCATTTATACAAAGGAACGCTGGCTTATATTAAGGTAGGAACATATGTTTCACAAAAAATACCCATTCTTAAAGGTACAAAGCAAGGATGTCCACTTTCTCCACTATTATTCACTTTAGTAATGGAGCCTTGGGCTAATTTGATTAGAAACAGTACTGACATAGAGGGTTTTGAAATAGACGAAAATACAACATCAAAAATTCAACTTTTTGCAGATGATGTTCTAATTACATCAGCAGGATCTAATTCTGCTATGCAGACTTTATTTGATAAAATGATGAATTTTAAAAGTATTTCTGGTTTAATATTCAATGAAGAAAAACTAAAATACTACGTATATATACACGAAAATATTCTCATTAGTGATTTTACTAAATATGTACCCAATTCAGGTCAGATAACTTATTTAGGTATAATACTATCTAAAGATATTAAATCTATTATATATAATAACTATAATACCTGTTTTCTTAATATACAAAATCTTTTAATACCTGGAATAATATGTTTTTACTATGGAGGAGAGACTTACAATTATTAAAATTATAATATTCCCCAAGATTTTATACTTAATACAATCAATAATACTTTCACCTACAAAAATAATTATCAAGAAAGTGAATACACTAATGTTAAATTTCTTATCGGCACCTAATAGACCTAGGATTGCATTAAAGAAACATACTAATAGCTGGTCTCAAGGGGTATTTCTTTTCCAGACTTTAATTTATATATTATCTCTTCTATTATAAAAGTTATTACTTTATTAATAGATCAGTCATATATCGCAAAATGGAAAGATTATTGGGAGCTAATTAGTATGCACTTCATGAAAATCTCCTTAACACATAAAAATATGATTGTAAATAACTCCATGTTGTGGTTGCTAAAGGAATTTTGTACTTCACCTATTACACCTAAACATATGGTTTGTTACCCATTAAATATTATTATTAGTTATCGTAACTTTATATTCATGCACCCTAAGTATAGGGAATGGAATTTTATTGTATTCCCTATAATGTATACTCAGGGTATGCTTATGTCATCTACTTCTGAAGGAGCTAATTTAGCTATAGATAATGATCTAAAGTACTGGTATCAGCTGATATCTGATAATAAAGTTAAAAATCTAGATTTCTTAAAACAAGAATTTGATCTAAGAGAAACTTGCTGGTTAGAGGTTCAGATCTTTAGACAACATCTCATCGATAGAATAGATCTAATGTCTATAACAGTTAAAGAATCTATTCCAAAACTGATTGATTACTTGATATTAAATTTACAGCATAAAGTTTCTGATAAAGGTAAACTTTCATATATACATAAAATTATCAGACAAGAAACTTTTACAGTGTAGATTCATACTGGAATTATTTCACCTCTATTAATGGGGACCCACCAACTCAACAAGATAAACAATATATATTGAATCTGCTTATAGAACTACATCTTCCATTGTCTGGAGACTTTATACATGGAAATTTTTACATAGATCTTTTTATACACCTTTGATGATGAATAAAATAAATAATAAAGATAATCTATGTAAGAGATGTAATGTAGAAATTAATGCTGACTGGGCTCATATGTTTTATGACTGTATGAAGTTGAAAGAATACTGGAAGTCAATTAATGAATTTTTGCAGGCTCTTTTTACAGATAATTTCATTGTTTCTACGTCTCTTATATTATTCAACACACCTGTACCTCAATGTGTTAAAAAGATGAAGCTTCCCTTGTTATGGTCTATCCTAGCAGTGGCCAGGAAAATAATAACTAGAAATTGGATTTCAGATACACCTCCTTCGTTCAATGAATTTAAAAATGTTATGAATATAATGTGCCATATGGAAATAAGCACAATTAGAATGAGAACAACTAGAAAAACATCATATTATATTGTATGGGATAATTTACAAAATTTGTTAAAAAAATTCTAATTTCAATAGCACGGTATTTTAATTTAATTAATTGATCTGATTGTAGTGGATGTCTTTGTAAATACTTTAGTTGTTTTGTTGAATATTATAATAATACCTATTTTTAATTACTTGTATAAAATTGTTATGATATTTCTCTTATATGTTAAAACAATAAACCTGTTTTGAAAAAAAAAAGAAAATTTAAAGAGCTAGGAAATTATTTTTAATTTGTCTTTATAATGTTTACTAAATTGATGTTAGTCACTGACTTGTTTAATGGATTGCGAGTCATGTACAAGATGGACTACTGAATGTTATTTCTGTTTACCTGGGTTTGCTGAATTTCTTTTATTAGTACTAATTTGAAATAAAGGAAAGAAAGGGAAGGGAAATCTCTGTTTTTGGACAAGGGAGGAGAAGCTTAAGAGTATTCTAACTACCCCGAGAACTCTCTAAGACGCTCTAAATGCTATTTGATTAATACTTACCTAAGGTAAGTCTTGATTACCACATGGGTACCTACACATTCATTCTAGACCTGATGTGATTACCCATTCTAGAAGCAGGATGTGCTCTATGCAGGGTGGGAATTGTCAGGGTGATCATAGTTCATTCTTAGACTCTGCTTTGTAAATCTATAGATATGTAAAAGCACTGCACACTAGAATGTAGGGCGCCTCTACTCAGAGTCAGGATACCACTGATAAGCCATGTCTTTTCATAAGTGTAAGTTGAAGTTGGTGAGCTGAAGAGTGGGAAAGTAAAGGAAGACAGTACACCTACAGTAAATTCATATTTCATTGGTAATCGCTCATGGTCTCCTACAGAGTCCTTTTAGTCAAATTATTTTAGTAATATTCTATTTGTTGTTGGCTTATTTAGTCTATGCTCCTCTGCTGCATTAATTTATCCAAAATGACATATCTGACATGCTTGGGATCTCCTACGGGTAACTAAATAGTAGATATTTTCTAAGTCAACATAATAACTGTTTCACTACTAACATTCCATCCTGATATATCAAATACTATAGAATAATAATAGAATAATATAGAATTTCATATCTCTTTTAAGAAAATTTTCCATATAATAATTTGACATATGGAGCTCACTTGATATTGTTGGTTAAAGGTATAAGTGATAATCCAATAGATCTATCTTTATCTATTGGATTAGGAATAATTTTCCTTCCATGTTTAAGGGGAAATTCATATTTACTTGTATTTGATACTTTAGAATTAATGTTTTATAGAAGTACCTTTTTAAAGCCTGACCAGAATTTCACCCTATTTGTATTTAAAGAAGAAAGAACATTATTTATTTAGTTATTTGCAGTTGGTTAACCAGGATAGTCCATTGGGCCAAAATAACCCGTTTTCAATGGAGTCCTGGGGAGAAAAGCTCCAAAACAAAGGTTACAAAAAGATTACAGCAGTTTACAATTTCAATTATCTGTAGGTTAAAGACAAAGCTTCAAAACATTGGTAACAAAAAGATTACAGCAGTTTACAATTTTAGTCATTTGTCGGTTCAAGACAAAACAGATTAAGCATTTACAATGCAATTTTTAGGTTTCATTTTGTAGAAAACCTAGATTTAAGCAGGTGCAATAAAAATTTTTAGGTTAAATTTTGTAGAAAAACAAAGCATTGCTGTAGTAAATAAATAGTTTCTTGAGTGGAATAGTAGGATTAGAAAATTAGAAGAGGTTATTTACAGTTGGCTTATTATTTGGTGTTTGGTAATATATGATAGTTGCCTGTAGGAAGTGGAGAATAGGCTATGAGGGATGGGACAGGAGCATTCCCATGAGGATTTTAGATGTGAGTGCAGTGATTTTTTAAAAGCCGGGAGGTTGGTGGGGATACAGATGGAGGGAGGGAGGGAGTTCCATAGGCATGCCAAGGCAAAGGACAGGAGGTTTTGTCCTGGAGAGTGAAGGGGTTTGTACAGCTCTATTAGGTTGTGGTTGTTAGATCTTAGGAGTCTTTGTGGCAGGTGCATTTTAAAGGTAGAGCTGAGGGAGGGACAGAGGGAGGAATGAAAAATGAGTTTGTGAGCAAAAGTGAGCTGAGTATAGGAGAGATAGTTGGAAAGCTCTAGCCAGTTAAGTTTGTGGAGAGATGCACAGTGATGGGTAGATGATTTGTGGCTAGTGGCAAATTTGGCAATTTTATTATAACAAGAGGATAGTTTTGTTTTGAGAGATGATTGTAGGTTTGTTAGGAGAGGGGGACCATAAAGGAGGGAAGGGATGAGAAATGTAGTAGCGAGAGGGAGCTTAGTAGATGTAGTGAGGAATCGATTGTGTCGATAGAACATGCCAAGTTTTTGGTGTTTTTTTTTATGTTTAGTTGTAGGTGGCTATTGAATTTAAGCTGGTCATCAATCTGGACTCCTAGTAGTTTGGTTTCAGATACCAGTTCAAGTGGTGTGTTATTCAGGCTAGTGATGGAGAATAGTTTTCTATCAATGGCATTGGTTTTTGAGGGGGTAAATACCATAAGTTTGGTTTTTGATGCATTGAGTGCTAGATGATTGCCTTTCATCCACTGTTCTGTGGTAGAGAAGGCGTCTTGAGTCAGTTTTAAGGGAGTGGGGATGGATGTGGCTGCACAAATAATTGTAGAATCATCTGCATATTGAATAAATTTAGCATGAGGGACTGAGTGGAAGAAATCATTTATGAATATATTGAAGAGGAGAGGACCCAAAATGGAACCCTGGGGGATACCAGTGGGTATGTTACGGAAAGAGGAGATGGCTTTTCTCCACTTGACAGCTTGTTGCCTGTTAGAGAGATAGCTGGTGAACCAAATGAGAGAGGAAGGGGATAGGTTTAGGTTAGATAGTTTAGTTAGGAGAAGGTTGTGAGAGATAGTATCGAAGGCCTTAGAGAGGTCAAGAAGGAGGGTAGATACAGTACAGCCAGAATCTCTGGCTTTATTTACAGTTTCCAGGAAGGTGAGGAGGGCAGTCATGGTGCTGTGATTGGGTCTGAATATGTGTTGTGTGGAAGTTAGTAAGTTATTATCTAAGAGATAGGGAAGGAGTTGAAGATGGATACATTTCTCTAGAAGTTTTGATATTGGAGAGAGGATGGCGGTGGGACGAAAGTTACTAATATAGTTATTATTGCCTCCTTTGTGCAAGGGAATGATGAAAGCCCTTTTCCAGCATTTGGGTACGAGACCTTCTTGGACAGAGTGATTGATTAGGATGCTGATGGGGAAGGCAATGGTTTAGGCAGCTATGCTGAGGAAGGATGAGGGAATGTTATTGGGGGCATTGGTGCATGGTTTTTGCTTTTGCAGGAGTTTTCTTATGGTAGAAGTAGGAATGGGTTTTATAGAGAATGATAAAACGTAACAGAGAGTGCAAAAAACTGGCGAAAAGGATGTACTTATTAACAGTTTTAAATGCACTTTCTTTTATTAGAAAAAATCTTCTGATAACATAACAGCATGAACGCCTTGTATTACATTTGCATTTTCGTCCGAAAATACCCAGACTTCATCAGATTATAGTTTCATAGTTTAGTACTAGGCTATCTGCCCTGGGGCATTTATAAGCCTAGCCATAGTGATGTGGCTTTTGCCACCCCATGTAATGGTACAAAAGTGTACAGAATAGATTTAGAATACTGTGCCTCTGTCTAGTAGTGACACAGAGATGACCCTGGGGTAAACCTACGATCTCCCATCCACTCGTCAAGATTTCGCTTGAAGAGAGTCAGTAAGGGGCTCTGCCTAACATGAACTGGGATTCTGTTCCAGAGTATGGGAAGCCTCTGAGTTATGAATCTGTCCCTCCAGCATGTCCTATTCATATTTGTGCTGAGGTTTAAATCTTTAGCTCTCGTGGTTCTGATGGATTTGGATTTTTTGAGGTGGAGCATGTCCATCAATTCCTGATTGGACATGGCCTTGTACGTCAGGCACAGATCACCTCTGAGTAGGCGGTATGCTACTGAATAGAGCTGGAGTTTCTTTAGTCTGGCAGCATATGACATATGTTGGAGACCCTTGATCCTCTTGGTGAGGTACTTTTGGGGTCCCTCTAGCTGTTGCAAGTGCCGGGTGAGGTACATACCAAATGGGGCATTGTACTCAATCATGGGCCTGATAAGGGAGGAGTATAGGGGTACAATGACCTCCTTTGATCTGGATGTGAATCCCTTCATGATAAGGTGGGCAAGGTAGAAAGTCTTTCTAACCACTTTGGCAACGTGGGTGTCAAATGAGAGGTCACTATCGACTTGGGTCCCCAGGTCTCTGATTACTTTTTCCGTACTCAGTGGGTTACTGTCTATGTGATAATTTGTGGGTACTTTGTTTTTCCCAAAGGGGATGACTATAAATTTTTTGGCATTTAGTTTAAGGCCATGACTCCGGCACCAGTTGTCCGTTTCAGTGAGGCCTTTCTGTAGGATGTATGTGTCAGCTGGTGTATTGACTATGGCGCCTAGTTTGCAGTCATCTGTGAACTTTGTCAGCCACAACCCTCCCATGTTTGCTTTCACATCTGAGAAACAAATGCCAAACAAGAGGGGTCCCAGGACAGAGCCCTGTGGGATACCATTTGTGACGGGCTTTGAGTCTGACATGGCTCCAGTGATTTTGACTTTATGGGTTCTATCCTTTAGCCAGTTTGCAACCCATCTTGTGACATATGGATTTACATTTAAGCTGTTGAGCTTGTCTATGATGCCTGAGTGGGGTATTGTGTCGAAAGCTTTAGCCAAGTCCAGGTAGGCTGTATGGACTGCTTTGCACTGAACCTGTCTGCCAGAATGTTGGCAATATCTGTGGGTTCAGTGTAGTTTTTGTCATTGTGAACTAACTCTGAGCATATCTGAGGGTTTCCGCCCAGGTTTCTAACATAGCAGAAGAAGGCCTTGTGGTTATCTTTAGTGTCCATAGCGATTTTTCTCTCAAAGTTGGCCTTGGATGTTTTTATGAGAGAACGTAGCTTTCTATTAGTGCTGATCAGAGATGCCTTCTCTTTATGGGATTTTGCTCTGTCGTGCAGTAGCTTCTTTCTTTTGTTATACAATTTGTTTATGGCTGGGGTCGACGCCTGCCCTTGGTGGAGAGGGTCTTGGTTTTATTTGGGATTGCATGATCCATGCATTCTTGGAGATGTCTGTAGAAAGCATTTGTGAAGGATTCAGCATTGTGGGATGTGGTTTCCACTGGCCCAGTGGGCTTAAAGGATACCATCTCAGTCTTAAGAAGTGTAAAGTCGGCTTCTGAGAAGTTTTTCACTGTAGTCTTTGTGTTGGTGGTGGAGATGGGATATGTATATCCAGGGTGATTAGTTTGTGGTCAGATCTCACTAGTGAGGGGTATACTTCTGGTGTGGAGCACTTTGTCCCCATGTTTGTGATGATCAGGTCTAGTATATTATCTCCCCTTGTGGGAGAGGTGACTAGCTGTTCCATTGCATTTGAATTTCTGAATTCCAGGAACCTTTGGGCTAGGGCGTTTGGGCTAGAATAATGCACCCAGTCTATGTTAGGGTAGTTGAAGTCTCCCAATATGATGGTGTTTGGTGAGACATTCCTATCCTCTAATGTCTTCAGGGAAGGCTGAATGGGGTTCCTGAGATTGGGAGGGTGGTCTATAACATGCTACAGTTGTATAGCAGTTTTGCCTATGGTTAGTTGCACCTGGATGGTCTCTGATGCTTCATGTGGTGCCACTAACCTGGAGGTTTGGGTGTCCTTGATGAATATGGACACTCTCCCTCCCTTTTTGGTTTGGCCCGAGTTTTGGGGCCGAAAAGCATGATACGAGGTATAGCCTGGTAGCACTGTGGTGCTCTCAGGAGCCTTGAACCAGGTTTCAGTTACTGCACAGACATTGATGTTCTTCATACTGAGGAGTGCTTCGAGAGCCTGCATCTTAAGATTTAGACTTCTGGCGTTGAGCAGCATTACCCTTAATTTTTTTTTCCATTTTTGTTTTCTAAGGAGGTGGGCTTGTCTTTTGAGCCTTGCCTAAAAAAGGCACTATGGGGGTGGCAAGAGACTTAGCCAATATCCGGAAGCCCAGTGGTGACAGATGCAAGCCGTCCCTTGCGAAGCAGTGTGGCTTGTCCAGCATGTCATCCCAAGCAGACAGACATTGGATCCCCCTAGAATGACACAAGTAATTGAGCCAATTATTAAAGCTGATCATCTTGTCTTTGTATTGTGGCATCATTCTTGGTGAGGGCAAGATGCTGCTCAGGGTCAGGGTCATACCAGCCTGGGCTACATAATCAGAGAGCTCCTCTATGTCTCTTTTCATGTAGTCCAGGGAGGTATGTCTTAGGTCATTCACACCGGCATGGACAATGACGGAGTCATATTTGTACTTGCTTTGGAGTGACCTGAGTGCGTGTGTTATGTGGCGGATCCTAGCTTCCGATAGGCAGCTCACCATTACCCTCTCCTTGTTCAGCCTGGTAAGTGGAACGTCAGTGTGTCTGACTATAAAGTCACCTATTACTAGTGTATCAGGCATGGTGTTTGGCCTTAAGGGCTGTGATTGTTTGACACACTGATTTATTGAAGTATGTGTTGGATGTGTTATGTTTTGAGGTGGTGGATTTTTGGGTGTCTGCTTTGGGAGCCTCTGTTGTTTTGGTAAGTTTTTTGTTAGAGTATGTCTTTGTGTTATTATGTGTTTGGTTTGCAGTTGTGGTAGGTCTATGTGGGACTGGGTTTGCTGTGTGTGTGGTTACCTTCTCCTCCTGTCTGGTCTTGCCAGTCCTGAGTTGAGAGAGTTCTGCCTCCAGTTTGGCTATATAGTTGCATCTCTCACATGTATTTGTGTTTGTTGGGAGGAGGAGAGGGTTGTCTGTGTACATGAGACAATTGTAGCATTGTCTCAAGATTCCCAGATTAACCAGCTGAACCGGAGAGGATGCTAGTAATCTACCACTCGACATGCTAGAATATTATAAGGGAGTGCTGTGCCTTTAAGGGAAGTGGGTACTCACAGGGGTGGTAGGTGGATGTAGTGCTTACTTTAGTTTGAGAGTGCTTACTTAGAAGAGAGGTTTTGAGAACAAATGCTAGGCTTATAATAAAGCGAGTAGACTGATTATTATAAGAGTAGAGCTTTCTTAAGGGAAAATTTGAAGATCAGACTTGGCGGAGCCAGAAAAAGTTTAACCTTGTTTAACCAGTGCTGCGCTATGTGCACAATTGCGCAAAGCAGCGCAAACACAGATTTTAAACAGGGAACTTCAAAAGAGCTAGAAATGGTCCAACACAACCAATTACTACAAGCTCTTGTGCTGAGGTCACTCATTCAGGGACAGATAGGTTGCTCAAGGCTCCCCACTCCCACTGGTGAGCAAAGAAACTTCCTTCTATCCAAGTAAGGCAATGGACAACACAGGAACTACACCACAGCCCAGAATACAGCAAAGCCTGTATACTGGTCTAAACTAGTCGAGGAGAGGTGGGAAAACAAGGATATTTTTTGTTTTTTTTTGTTTTTGAGATAGAAAGCACACAGAAATACAGGAAACAGTAATAAATCAGTTACACAGGCTAGCACACTTTAGTGGGCAGCCTCAACAGTTAAATTTAACAAACAACGTTCAACCAATTTTCGACCAAATGTAACTAAGTGCAGATAATATATAATGCAACAAACAGCTAAAAAAACAGTTTAAGCTTATTCAAAGTAAGCAAGAGAAGGAATTTTAGGTAAAATCAGCAAAAAAATACTTAAATCAGGAAAGTAGTCGCATTTCTCAGTTCTCTGCTGCTAGGACCACTCTGCAGGACCGCGAGGAGCTGTTTCTGAGTAGTATAGCCAGAAGAAAATGCTCAGAGGTGGATTTTAAACAGGGAACTTCAAAAGAGCTAGAAATGGTCCAAAACAACCAATTCCTACAAGCTCTTGTGCTGAGGTCACTCCTTCAGGGACAGATAGGCTGCTCAAGGCTCCCCACTCCCACTGGTGAGCAAAGAAACTTCCTTCTATCCAAGTAAGGCAATGGACAACATAGGAACTACACCACAGCCCAGAATACAGCAAAGCCTGTATACTGGTCTAAACTAGTTGAGGAGAGGCGGGAAAACAAGGGTATTTTTTTTTGTTTTTTTTGTTTTTGAGATAGAAAGCACACAGAAATGCAGGAAACAGTAATAACTCAGTTACACGGGCTAGTACACTTTAGTGGGCAGCCTCAACAGTTAAATTTAACAAACAAACAAACAACTTTCGACCAGATACAAGCCTCCCAACTCATTAATTATATTTATAATGTTTCTACATTTTAAAACCAATAAAATTCAATTTTGTATTTCAAACGGCCAAATAACCTGTTTGAATGAACTCATAAATATTAAAACCTTTGTTATACATGCCATTTAAATTTCTGTTTCATTTTACAATATAATCTAATTACCATAAAATATAAAATCAAACTATTGTACTTCAATAGGTGAATATATCTGTTTTAGTATTATATAAAATAAATAAAAATATGTATGTGGAAATTCTATAAAATAGTGATTTAGTTGATCAAAAACATAAACCTAGATTCGTAGGTTTATGTTTTATATAGAGAATGGTGGGAGTTGAGAGACTGGAGATGAAGGGGGTGACAAGAGGGTGGATGCAGAATAGGGGGTATTGTGTTATTAGAGAAGGATGAGGTTAGTTTGGAAATAGTGTCTATGAAAAAGAGTTGAATTGGGTGGCCAGATCTATATCTAGTGCTTTTGGGTCTGGGCTTGGGTTTTCCACTGAGTGAGGTTTTCGGAGGGTAGTGATGCCTTTCCAGAATTTTTGACAATTGGTTTTATGGTTGTTTTGGAGTAAGGAGAAGTAATTCTGTTGATCTGTTGTGATACGCTTTTTAGCTGTATTGCGAAGTGTTTTGAATTCATTAAGGGTGGTGGGAGTTTTGTTTCTTTGGTAACGTGCCCAGATTTTGTCTCTAAGTTGCATGGCAGTTGGTGTGTTTTTTGTTAGCCAGGGGTCAGTATTGTTTCTTATTCTTTTGGTTTTTATAGGGGCAAAACTATCAAGCAGTTTTAGGAAAGTTGTATTGAAGTGTGCAACAGCTTTATCCAGGGGTAGAGTTTCTAGAGGGTTCCAATTTATCGCTTTTAGGGAGTCTGAGAAGGTTATTGGGTTGAAGTTTTTTAGGTAGCGAGTGCTGATGTAATTATGAGTTACTTGTAATGGAGAAGAGAGACATCTTGTGAAAATGGGAAGGTGATCACTGAGGGAATCAGGAAGAGTTCCACTATCAGGGTAGTAGTGGGGGTGAGAGACTAAGATACAGTCTAGGGTACTGCCACTGGAGAAGTCTTTAGAGAGCCTGGTAGTGAGGTTGATGAGCTGAGAGTATTTATATAGGTTGATGTTTAGGGGGTGTGTAATGGAATGAATGGAAGACCAATTAATATTTGTGTCTCCCATGATAATAGTTTCATTACTGATTTTGGTAGAAAGCCAGGATAGGATATCCTCAAGTACTGAGATATTGTCTCCAGGGGGGATGTAAAGTGAGGCTATGCATATATTTTTGTGTTTATTTAATTGAAATAGAGCTAACACTAATTCTGCATTGGAGAAGTGAGGAATGGGTTTGTTATAGGGAGTAATGGATAGGGAGGATGAATAGAGTAGAGCTACCCCACCACCTTTTTGTGGGCCCTGTCTTTTCTGATGATAGAGTAGTTTGGTGGTACTATTTCAGCATCTTTTATATGAGGTTTTAACCAGGTTCAGAGATAGCTAAGATGTCAGGTTTGTTGTGGAGAAGCCAGACATGGAGGTTGGGGATTTTGTTAGCTATGCTTTGGGCATTTAGAGAAGCTAGTAGGATGGATTTAGATGTAGAGGAAATGGTGTTTGGGCCTGTGCTAGGGTGTATATCTCCAGATAGAAGTATGGTTGTTAGGTGTTGGATTATGCTGATGAGGTGTTTGGATTGCCTTGTTTGTTTGTTGTATATTATCAGATTTGTGTGGATATTGGAGGTTAGCGAGAGGCTAGAGAGTTTATAAGTAGTGCTTAGTTTGTAGTGAAAAAATAGATGGATGTTAATGGGATACAGTCCAGGGGAGAGTGAGACAAATGAGTGTAAGTGAGTTGAAGGGAGTGAGTTGGTTGTGTGAAGGAATGGTGTGTGATTTGTGGAGTTGGGCTGGGTAAGGTAGTGGATATAAATAAGGTTCAGAAGTAGTAGTAGTTGAATTGAGAATAATATAAGTTTTGTAAGCAAGTTGACGCTTTGATAAAGTAGAATATATAGTGTAGGGAAAGGCTTAGAATAGATATTGTGTTATTAAATATGAAGGGAAGTGTTAGGAGATGGGTTGTAGGCAGGGGGTAGGAAGAAGATGGTGGTGAAAGGGGTGGAGTGTAATAGGTAGAGAGGAAGTAGGAGATGATTGTGGTGAGTAGGGGAGGGTGTAATAGGTAGAGCGGAAGTAGGAGTGGTTAGGTGAGTATAAGTGTAGATGCACTGGGGTGGGTGGAATTTAGGGGTAGGGTAGGGGAGCGGAGTGAGCCCGCAGGGCGAACAGAGCGGGTAACACCCAAGGAAGGTAGGCAGCAGGACAGTGTGAAAAACAGTCAGTCTGGTGATGGTAAGTACAGAGGAAAATAAGCAGGGTGGTTAATGGGATTCTTGGAATGCAGTACGAAGGGAAAGGAGAACTCAGATTCCAGAGGTGGAGATGGGTAGAACTGTTACTTAGCAGTTAAGAGAGAGAATACTATTAATATGTTATCTTGTAGTGCATGGGAAGGAGTGAGGGAAAAAGGGGCTATAGCTGGGAAGACACTGCCGATAGGTGTAGGGAGGAAGATGGCTCTGATATAGGGAAAAAGAAGCCAGGGATGAGGCAGGTATGAGGGGAGTTCACAGTAAGAAGGGTATGGCTGCAGGCAATTCTGGCTGGGATCCTTTACTAGCACCAGGCAAGTAATAGAACAATTTCTCAAGCAAATTGCAGTAGGGATAGTAGCATGTTACATACTTTCTTTAATCCTTTAACTCTCTTTTCTGGGAGAAAGATAGGACTGTCCCTGTAGGGAGTCAGGCACACAGAGTGAGACTTGCTATAATGAGAATGACCTTGGATATCCAGAAGGGCTGGACCAGTAGGCAAAGCAAGCTTAGGAGAAGAAAGTTGAGAGTTTCTTTAATCCTTTAACTCTCTCTTCTGGGAGAAAGATAGGACTGTCCCTGTAGGGAGTCAGGCAAACAGAGTGAGACTTACTATCCTGAGAATGGCCTTGGATATCCAGAAGGGCTGGGCCAGTAGGCAAAGTGAGCTTAGAAGAAGAAAGCTGAAGAGTGGGAGTGGGGAATAGCAGGCCAGGAACACACAACAGCCATGAGAGGAACCAGGGATTTAAAGTTCAACTTACTCTCCCAAGTTTACACACATAAAAATAACATTCAATGTAATCAGAGAATATGGTATAACTACTATAATCAAAATAAAAAAAGAAGAAAAATGTTTCTTCCAACAATAACTTGAAATAGATTTAACATTCTTATCATTAAATACTAATGGCTTAAATAATGCAAATAAAAGATCAAACTTACTGTTTTGTCTTTCAGCTTTTCTCGGTTAGGGGTCACCACAATATTTAAATCTAAATAAGGCACAAGTAGTATTTCTCCAGGAAATGCAATTTAAGACTAATGATAGCTTTATTTGGAACCCTAAGGACTATACAATCTTAGCTCAAGCCTCCTATAGAACAAAGACAAAAGGAGTATCAATTCTCTGGAAGAAAAACATAATCACTCCAAAAGTTATTTATAAATATGAAGACAAAAAAGGTTTACTAGTGTTTGTTATAATTAAATTTAATAACAGAATATGGACCTTAGCTAATCTGTATTGGGTCCCAGGAATTGGAGCAGGAACAGTTAAAAACACCTAGAATGTATTTCCAACAATTATAAAGGAAATCCTATACTGGGAGGATATTTTAATTGCACCTTAGAAGCTTCTGAAATCACCAAGAAGTCTTTTTGCATAGCAACTATTTCAAAATTCTTAAAAAGATGGATTGATTCATTTCATTTAATAGACACTTTTAAAGTAAAAGATGATAAATCCTTATTTTCCCATAAAGACCATAGATTTGGAACACAAACCAGAATAGACAAATTATCCATAGTTCAAGATTTACAAACAAAAATCCTCAACTTCTCAATAGGTCCATGCCCCTTCTCAGATCATGTCTCTCTCATAATGAAGCTCCAAATAGAGTTTAAGCCTTTAATCCTTTCAACTAGAATTCCACCATATATCATGAAAATTAAGGAATTCAGACCCTGGATGTTGTCAGAACTATAATTATTTTTTGAAATTAATAATACAACAGAAATCAGTAGCATTATGGTTTGGGACTCATTTAAAGTGTATTTATTTGGTAAGACCCTTAGCTGGTACAAAAACAAAGTTAGAGAGTGGGAATCTGAATCATTAGACTTGCAAACCAGACTCTTGACAGCAAAATCTAAAAAAATCAGAATTGTCCAGAAGTCAAAAAAGAAATAGAGGAATTAAATAAAAAAATATAATGAAATTCTAACACACAAATAAAACCTTCTAAGACAACACTGAGTAATCATTACATCAATTCTTTTAGGAAACTTATCAATGCAAACATAGATCTAAAACTTTGGTTTGACCTTTTAACCCCATTTACCATCACCAAGAACTTTCCTCACAAAATATATAGGGAAACAGTAACCTCATGGGAACAAAATGGATTCTTATGCTGGTTTCAATGTGTAAATAAATTAAATGTTTTAGATATACATATGATAAAAACTGCTTACAATATTCCAACATAGGACTGGTTAACCTTACAAAGCATTCTAATGTACACTCAAGATTTATCCATATTAATTAATAAGTCCTTATTTAAAGATATTTCAAATCTAATCAGTTTTCTGTTTGAATTTATATATAATAGTTGTGAAAGGAAAAATTCCATTTTAAATCTATATAAAGAGTTAATAACATATAAAGCAATTCCCAAACCATCACTGGTAGTTCTTAACAAAAGGTCAATCACTGCAATTAACAGAAGAATTTAAAACTAACATCTTACTATCAGTTAATTACACCTCTAACACAGAGTACTGGAAAATATTTAACTAAAAATACTTACATAGAGCATTTTTAACACCAGAGAGAATTAAAAAGATTAGTACTACTACAAATGGTTTGATCAGCACTACTACAAATGGTTTGATCAGTACTACTACAAATGGTTTGATCAGCACTACTACAAATGGTTTGATCAGCACTACTACAGATGGTTTGATCAGCACTACTACAGATGGTTTGATCAGTACTACTACAGATGGTTTGATCAGCACTACTACAAATGGTTTGATCAGTACTACTACAAATGGTTTGATCAGTACTACCACAAATGGTTTGATCAGTACTACTACAGATGGTTTGATCAGTACTACTACAAATGGTTTGATCAGTACTACTACAAATGGTTTAATCAGCACTACTACAAATGGTTTGATCAGTACTACTACAAATGGTTTGATCAGTACTACTACAAATGTTTTTTGCTGGAGGTGTGAAAAGTCAAATAAAGCAGACTGGATTCATATTTTTATGAATATAATAAAATTAAATCATATTGGAATGGAATCAATCATTTTTTACAAGCTTTATTTAATGAATCCTTTACCTTAACTAAAGCATTGATTGCACTAAATGTAAATGAAGGTCCCTACCTAATAAGACAAATATGTATTTGCTATGGATAATACTTGGTATATCTAGAAAATGCGTAACCAGAAGGTGGAATTCAAATACACCCCCAACCTTAGAAGAATTCTACACTTTACTGAAGACAACTACATTGATGTAAATGAAAATCATAGAACTACAAATCTATCCCAGGCCATTGGTAAATAATCCTTGGAAGAAAGTTATATCTTTGTTGGACACTTTGCAATAATCAATATTGTATCTCTGATAACTGATCAGTTAATTCTATATTTAATAACATACAGTGCATATAAGTGAAAGTCAGACTATTGTAAATATTGTATATAGTTGTTTAAAATTATATTTAAACATATTATGTAAATATTATTTTAATTGAAAATAAAAAAGGGGAAAAAATAACAGTGTTGCAGCAATGCTTTTAGCTAGATCAAACTAGACTGAATCCTTCTGCCACAAAGAAAACAGCTTGGCCTCTCTAGACAAAAGATTTCCATACAAGCTCAAAAGGTCACGAACAGTAACAGATAATCAGCTCGGCATAATATTAGGACAGTACCTCGCAGGATGCGCAGTAGCAAATCCTGCCCTAACCATGCCTCCAGCCTGGCAATGGCCAGTGGCCTGTTGAAACTGCTGAATATTCATTTCGGTGCCAAAATCAATATTGATGGCCATATGTGCACCAAAGGAAGCGCAAGGTCCTAACATATAATTTTGTAAAATATAACACAGTGACTGTCACAAACCTAACATTCACTTTGCAAGACAAAAAAGTGGAATTCTTGAGGTTATCATAACCAAAGGAAAGTGCAGGTTTAATTGTGGAATACCAAATGCTGTGGAATTACTTGAGGTAAACCAATTTACCTGTGGATTTTTCAGGAGTCAATATTATAATAGATACAGATAGCTTATTTTGAGCTCCAGTATCAATAATAGGATATACATGGACTGTTGGGTTCCTGAAATAGTTTTTTAGGATGCTACATGTACAGGTTTTCGCTGTTGGTGGGAACATGTAACATGCCAGTAATGAATTTATGGTGTGCTCCAATAAAGTAATGTCAAAATATCCAGTAAGGATTACGATTAACTAAATATAGCAACACTGCAAGTAATGTACATGGGAAAAATCCAATTACTTTTATTTATTTATATTATATATTATTATGAAACTATTATTCATTATTCAATGTAAAATAATCATCCAATTTTTTGACTTCTAAGCATTTTGTCCTTTCAGAAATAACTGGAATTTCTTTGTGTAGCTTTGCTTTCAGGTGTCACATAAAGGACTTTAATTCAGTTCAGTAATGTCAGAAATATGTATTGATTCAAGTCATATTCAGGCACTGCAGCTACAGTATTGACATTGTACATCAATGCTATTTTTCATTTTTCTTTGCAGGACACAAATGAAAAGGGTCCAGAAAGCAAACAGTATAATTGTTTGCATATTTGTTAATTAAAAAAAAAAAAAAACTAAACTGAGAGATACGCAGGCCTATAACATTGAGATCACCACTACTTTTTCAAGGAAAACAGTTGCCTCAACATAGTCATAAGCTGAATACTATGCAAACTGCCCATAAAGGCCATTTTAAGCTTGTACCCACTTTAATAAATGTCAATAATATAGGCATGACATGACATGCAAATTAGCATGCCTGCCAGTTATCTGTGATTTCCACACCCATTTCCACTGTCAGTCAGTGCAACATGCCCATAGTGGCTAAGAACAAAGCATGTGGTACTGTTCTAATATTATGCCTTCAGCTCTAACAGACAAAAAAAGAGACTAAAAACAGTTAGACAGATTACACAGATATAGTAAAACAGAAGTGCAGAAACAGTTAAAAATAAGCACTTATCTTTTTTCCAGTATCACAGCAGAGCACTGCAGTTTTGAACAGCTTGAGCAAATAAGTACATCTGGTTTAAAACACTGACTATTAAAGGCAGAGAAAAAGAAACCAGGCCAATTATCCAATCAAAAATAGTGTTGCGGGAATGCTTTTAGCTAGATCAAACAAGACGGATTCTTTCTGCCACAAAGAAGAGAGCTAGGCCTCTCTAGATAAAAGATTTCACTACAAGCTCAAAATGCCCCAAACAGTAACAGATATTCAGCTGTAACGGAAAAAAAAGGAGAGTAAAAAATAGTTGTACAGATTACACAGATATACAGTAAAGCAGAAGTGCCAAACAGTTGAAAATAAGTGCCGAGACCATATGATCGATTCTTGGAAGTTCAAACACCTGTTAAAAAACATAAACACAAAATAAAAACATTACCTACACATTGCAAGCAGGGGGGCAAGCCCCTCCCAGACCCCCTGTTATTTAAATATACCAACTCAGAGATTGCACCACAGTGCAGAAAATGGAAATGTTCCCATTTCATGCTATAGGAAGCTGTCAATTCAGAACATTCAAACTTCCAAAAGTCAATCATATGGTCTTGGCCATATGAAAGTCAGCCTTTTGGGAGTTTGATCATCTGTAGGGGACTCATATATATATGTATATATATATATATATATATATATATATATATATATATATATATATATATATATATATATATATACACATACACATACATAGATACAGATGAATATATATATATATATATATATATATATATATATATATATATATATATACACACACACATATATATATATATATATATATATATATATATTTATATAATCTCTCTCTCTCTCTATCTATATATATATATATATATATATATATATATATATAATGTATATGGGTCCAATCCAGCAGATCGACTTTTTGGAAATTCAGACTTTATAAGGTCAAGACCATATGGTTAACTTTGTAAAAAGTAAATGTTTTCTACAGAGTTTGCATTACAGTGTGGATTAGGAAATTTACTATTTCTTCATTATAGGGCAATCTCAGAGATGTAATATACAATTAGATTGTTGTTATTTTTTGTTCATTTTCTAAGTTATAGACTACAGTTATATGGTCTTGACTATATAAAGTTCAAGACTCCATAACTTTAATGGTATAATAGGGACTACTATATATTTATTTCCATCTTTGTATTGCTCTCTCTTTCTCAATCTGTCTCTTCTATACACACACACACACACACACACACACACACACATATATATATATACATATCTATATATGTATATATATATATATATATATATATATATATATATATATTTATATATATATATATGTGTGTGTGTGTGTGTGTGTGTGTATATATATATAGACAAAGATATATATATATATATATATATATATATATACTTTCATAAGTTAGCACTCTTTTCAACCTATATATGCCTCTGATGTTGTAATTTCAGAGATGTCAACAGCACTCAGCTTCACATAACACCCCACTTTATGGTTTTAGTTGCCCTCTTTAGCTCATCTCTAAAGTTCACTCTCTATAATAACCTAAAAGTCATAAACTTCAAAAATAAATCAAACCCTCTGTGTCTCAGCTAAACATTCTATCAACCCATTTCAAAAAGAAAAATGTAAAATAACCAAACTGAAAAAACACATAAACAGCTTCAGGAAGGACTCAGCCACATAAATAAATCACATTTATTATAATACAAAATTAAAAATCAGCACTTTTGTCCATGCAAAATAAATGGACTTCTTCAGGCAAAATTAATTTATCAATCAACAACACCTTAAATAGTTTACTCAAGTTAAACAACATCACCTTAAATAGTCTACTCAAGTTAAACCACTTCCGTCAGAACCAAGACAGGCACCCTCTCACACCCGCCTAATTTTAACAAATCCTTTCACTTATTTGCCATAGTTTCAAGGAAGTCAGATGGTGATTCCCAATTTCAATTACTACAAATAAAAGTAAAAAACAAATAATATATTTAGATAAAATTCGTTCATTCTATCTTTCTAAAATCAAGTATCCATTAAAAAGTTTCAAACAATTTAATATCCACAAACGCATAAAATAGGCGCTTAACCATAGGACATTTGGACATCCCCATCCCAGAGTAATATTCTCCGAATCTGAATTGTGTAAAAAAGAGAAAGTAAATCCAATAAATAATACATACCTTAAAATCAAGGGAAATTCATATATATATATATATATATATATATATATATATATATATATATATATAATTTAATTTAATAATACATTATTTTCAAAATAATTTAGTAAATTAATTAATAAATTAACAAATAATGAATTACAAATTAGCCATAAAAATATATTTTGATTTGTAATTTTTTTTAAAAAATACTATGCTCCCATAAACTCTATTTGATGAATTCACCCGTCTCCCCTAGTAAAGGCCTTCAGTTTCAATACACAACTATTCGAACAGAACTCATTTATTCCTGGCCAAGTATAGATGTTAAGCAATTGCCAGAAAAAAATTGTTTTGTAGTAATTGAAATTGTGAATCACCGTCTGACTTCCATAAAACTATGGCAAGAAAATGAAAGTTTTTTTTTTTTAAATGGACAGGTGTGAGAGGGTGCCTCTCTCAGGTTTGTCGGAAGTGGTTTAACGTGAGTAGACTATTTAAAGTGTTGATGTTAAATTGATTTTGTTTGAAGAAGTCCATTCTTTTTGGATGGATGAAAGTGCTAATTTTCAATGTTGTATTATAATAAATTTGATATATTTTATTTCCGTGGCTAAGTCCTTCCTGAAGTGGTTTACATGGTGGTACTGCCATCACATTGTAAATATTCAACTGCAACTGCTTCCCTTTTCTCACCTTTTCTGTTTTTTGTCCATCTTTTCTAAGCAAAGCTACATCTAAAGATATAGTGAACTTACTTGCCAATAAATGTAGCTTTGACTTTACTCCTCTTTCCCCTCTTCAAGATATACCTGAAACTGGCTTGCCTCCAACTATCACACAAGACCAAGTCCTAAAAGTGCTAACAAAGGCTAAAATTTCTACATCGATGGGTCCTGACAATATCCCTGAATGCATCTTAAATAGCATGAAGAATGATTTAGCCACAACGTTAATGACACTGATCAATCTCATTCTCCATACAGGCTTTGTACCAACTGAATGGAGACCAGCTACAGTTATTCCCCTGCATAAGTTTTGACCTTTCACAGACCCAGGCAGTTATAGTCCCATAAGTCTAACTAGCATCATATGCAAAGCCATGGAATGACTTATTATGGAACTCATCAGTCAGAACATAGGCAACCTCCAAACACTGGACCTGTCTCAGTTTGGATTTGTCAATTGCACGTAATTCTTACTCAACCTGGTGGAATTTTTTGTAAAGGTTCCCAAAGCAATGGATGAATGCAAAATGAAACACACTGTATACTTCAACCCGGCCAAAGGTTTTGACACAATTCCCAATTCAGGCATGGTAAAAAACTAAACAAACTGAGAATAAAGCCCAGTGTCACCCACTGGATTGACAACCGGCTCACAGATAAGATGCAGGAAATCAAAATAGGGGATGTTACCTGCACAAAGAGAACAATCACCAGTAGACTCTCCAAGGGTTCTGTGCTTGGACCTCTCCAGTTTAGCATCTACATTTTGAAGTGAAAAAACAATGCCAGAGGCTCTGGCTGAGTAAGTTTGCAGATGACTGCAAACTAGGAGTAGTCATTGAATCCCCAAGTGACTTTGCCATCCTGTGGGAAGGTTTGTCGCAAATAAATAACTGGTGCCAAAACTCATGAACTGCATTATTGTGTCCTTTGAGAAGTCATTTACCTCAGGGAACTTCCACATTGACAATATATCCCTGAGAGCTCACCAAGCTGTTTACGATTTGAGAACGTATGTGGACAGTGACTTAACGTTTAACCAATATGTGGCCATTGTTGTAAGAAAGTCTGTTTATATTGCACAGCTTATAAACAAAGGGACTTTGTCTAGATCTAGGGGTACAATTTGTCCCTTTTAATCAGCCCTCATTAGGCCAGCTAGTAAATATAATGCCCCTTTATCTGTCCAGACACATGCATCAATTGGAATGCACACAGAGATAATTTGCTAAAAATATGCAAGGCCTATTAAGTTTAGAATCCTACAGACTGTTAATAGGTGACCTGTGTCTGGCATACAAGACATCCTCCAACCCAATAAGGATGGCTTTTCTGCACATCAGCAGGTCAAATGGCATCAGAAATACTTGGTATAGGGATCTGAATGTCTTCTGCAACATCACATAACAGTTTGGAGGGACAAGTATATCTCACAGAGGATACTACTGCACTGGAACAGACCCGTCATACAAATAAAACAAAGGTCATCCCTGTCCATATTCAAGAGCAATTTGGATCTATGGATGGGAAGCAGAAAACATACCCTAGGACTGCCCCCTGTACTACTCATGGACAGAAGCAGCTCCGAAATGCTTTATACCATGCACGGGTTCCCTCAAATGATCTATGATATGAAACCAGTTATTCTCATTAGAGGTAATTTATAAATGTACACCATGGAATGGGTAAGGCCAACTCTAACTAAGTGGGATAGGTTAATCTGAGCACAAAAAGAGAAATGAACTAGGCTTAAAATGGCCCACAAGGGCAACTAACCATAGTACTTACATATGAACTTATGAACCTAGAAGTTTATTACTAAGTAATAAGGACAACATATTACTGTCTTATGCTTCACATTAAGCCATCCTTCTGCCACCAGCCACTGTATATCAATCAGATATAATATCAGAACTGAACTCAAAAATAACCTCTTCCTCAGAGTACTAACAGTCTGCCAAATAGTAATATGCCACTGTGAAAATATTTATTAAACTTCTTCACTGAAAAACAAACATAGCGGCTCAAACCTTCCTGCTATAACATCACAAACCCATAATCATCTCTACTACTCCTTAGAAACATTACTGGTGTACTTGCATTCGAAGCTACTCTTAGTAAGCACCTCATGCAAAGCTAGTATTGTAATAAATATTTGAATACTCTTCTGTTATTTTGCCTGACTATGTGACAGCTCATGCCTAGTTTGCTTCATTTAAGACTAGTGGCTTCATCGTATTACTAAGCATTATTGAAACTGCATTCTTTTTATATCTCTGTTGATTATGTATAGGATCATAAGAGGTTACTAGGCTAATGGCTTTGGGGCTCTTACAAGCCTAGCCAAGAGTTTATCCCCAAAAAGAAACCTCAGTCAGCACCTGACACCCCTATCAATGAGGAACAAAGGTGGAACCCCCAGGACAAATTTATGGTTTCCCATCCACATATCAAGATTGTGTTTGAAGAGGGCCAGTGATGTACTCTGTTTGACATGCATTGGAAGTCTATTCCAGAGACGGGGCAGTCTCTGGGAGGCAAAACTGTCTCTCCAGCAAATTTTGTTGATGTCGCATATTAGATTTAAGCCTGTCGAGTGGGTAATGCGTGAGGAGTTAGACTTACGGATATGGACCATCTCTAGTAGGGCAAAGTCCGATATTGCCTTGCAGGCGAGATACAGATCACCTCTGAGCAATCCGTATGATATCGAGTAGAGTGATAGTGATTTAAGCCTGTCTGCATAGGATAGGTGTTGGAGGCCATGGATTCTCTTTGTGAGGTATTTCTTTGGCCTTTCCAGTTGGTGCAGGTGCTTGGAGATGTACATCCCAAATGAGGAATTGTATTCAATCATAAGTCTAATAAGGGAGGAGTACAAAGAGGTAATAACCACCTTTTTTCTGGATGCAGTCCCTTTACTTATGAGATGAATCAAGTAAAAGGATTTTCTGACCACTGCCACTACATGATGGTTGAATGTGAGGTTGTTATCAACCTGAGTGCCCAGTCTCTCACCACAAGGTTGTGTGCTTAGGGGGTTGCCATTGATGTGGTCATCAGTATGGCCATGTTTTTGCCAAATGGTACGATAATACATTTTTTTGTGTTTAACTTAAGGCCATGACTTTGACGCCAGTTATTTGTAGCTGTGAGGCTCTCTTGCAGTATGTTAACATCAACTGTTGAGTCAATGACAGTACCTGACTTACAGTCATCCACAGACTTGGCCAGCCACATGCCCTTTGTCTTTGCCTGGACCTCTGAGAAGTATATGCCAAACAGTAGGGGTCCCAGGACAGATCCCTGAGGAACACCACTAATGACAGGTCTGATGTTGGAGGTGGCAGCACCTATTTTGACCTTGTGAGTCCTATCTGTGAGCCAGTTGGCCACTCATCTGAGTAGATAAGGATTAACACCAAGTTGTGTTAGCTTTTCAATGATGCCCAAGTTGGGGATTGTGTCAAAGGCCTTGGCCAGGTCAATGTAAGCTGCATGTACTGACTTTACCTCATCCAGGGCCTTGGTGACAGTCACAAAGAAGTCAACTAAGTTCAGTGGGCAAGATCTTCTCCTGACAAATCCAAATTGGGTTTTGTCGAGTGCTTGGAGATTGCCAATCTCCTTGTTTATGAGATCCATAATAATACACTCCATGACTTTAAAGATCAGACTTCTCAAGCTGATGGGGCAATAGTTTCCCGGGTCAGTAGTGGCACCACCTTTGTGCAAAGGAATGATGATGGC
The DNA here is from genome assembly GCF_019279795.1 of Protopterus annectens. Taxonomy (NCBI): domain Eukaryota; kingdom Metazoa; phylum Chordata; order Ceratodontiformes; family Protopteridae; genus Protopterus; species Protopterus annectens. The sequence continues at coordinate 1,528,368,460 of NC_056745.1, read as the reverse complement.
AGTTCTCTACTCTACTGAAATGAAGCCTATAGTTAGGCTGTGGTTGAATAGGGTGCTCAATGATGAAGCTAGTTCTTGCTAGAGATGGTGCAGAATGCAGCCTGGGATACCATCAGGTCCCATGGAAGCTGTGTTTTTTGCCTTGGATAGGGCCTTTAACACTTGATCTACAGAGATGTGAGGTGTGGGACAAGTATCGGGGATGTTGACTGGGCCTTTGGGGGGGGGCGATATGGGGGTGAAATGAACCTATCAGCTAGCAGGTTGGCTAAGCCAGCTGGATCAGTGTAAGTGGTATCATTAAGTACTAGTTTGGAACAAACTTAGGCTTTGCCATGGAGGTTCCTAACATAACTGAAGAAGGTCTTGTGGTTTCACTTTGTTTTGGAGGCTAGTTTCAACTCATAATTGGCTTTGGAGGTTTTCACTAGTGATCTAATTTGTTTGTTGAGGCAGAAGAGGAAGATTTTTCAATTTGGAATTTGTTTCTTTTTACCCTTGGACAACAGCTTCTTCCTTTTGTTGTAAATCCTGTTGACAGAGGATGTCCACCAGACAGGTTTGTGTTTCCTTGAGGAGCAGGTTTTAGTTCTGTTGGGTATGGCTGAGTCCATGCAGTTGTACAGGTGCTTGTATACTGCACTGGCATACTGATCAGCATACTTGTCTGCATCCTCTGAGGGGGATGTGAAGCTGCTGATACCCTCCCTTAGGAGGTTGTAGTCAGCTTTCGAGAAGTTTTTTAGCCTGGTTATGGCTGGGGAGGGATTGGGTGGAATAGAAACTTTGAATGAGACAGACCGATGATCTGATCTGACCAGGGAAGAACATACTATGGGGAGTTGTGCAGTGGCCCATGTTAGCGAGAACCAAGTCCAGTATGTTATCACCTGTTGTGGGGGATAACACCAGCTGATCTAGTGCATTAGAGTAGATGAAGTCAAGGAATCATTGGGTGAGTGCATTCATGCAGGAATAGTTCATCCAGTCTATGGTGGGATAGTTGAAGTCACCAAGGATCAGGGTGTTATGGGCTACCTTGATGGAGTCAAGTAGGTCCAGGTATCCTGAGACATGGAGTGGGGGGGGGGTTATAGCTGGCTATACCTTGAATGAGTGTCTTACCAACTGTCAGTTGCATCTGGAGTAATTCCAGGGCATCGTGTTGGTAAACCAGTCTGGAGGTGTGCCTGTCCTTAATGAAGATAGAGATTCCACCACCCTTAGTCTTTCCGATCTCATTTTTGGGTTGGAAAGTGTGAAATGAGGTATAGCCTGGTAAGGCAGGGGTGCTCTCTGAAACCTTGAACCAAGTTTCCGTGACTGCACAGACATCAGCATCTTCCAGTGTGAGGTGAGCCTCCAGTGAATGCATTTTCCGATTAAGGCTCCTAGCATTGAGCAGCATGACCTTCAATTTGCTTTTTGACAGATCTTTTATGTTGAAAGATTTGTCTTTGGGACATGGCCTAAAAAGGCACAATGGGGGAGGCAAGAGCTTTAGCCAAGATACAGAACCCTAGGGGTGACAGGTGGAGGCCATCACTAGAAAAGCATCATGGCCTGTCAACCATGTCATCCCCGGCAGACAGACACTGGATCCCCTTAGAAATTCAACAGAAACTAAGCCAACTGTTGAAGTCAAACATTTTTTGTTGGTATTGTGGTGTCATTCTTGGTAAAGGTAGGATACTGCTTAGGGCTTGGTAAAGGTAGGATACTGCTCAAGGCTAGGGTCATACCTGCCTGGAGCACATACTCTGAGAGCTCAGTCATGTCTCTCTTCATATAGTTCAGGGAGGTATGTCTCAAGTTGTTCCCACCAAAATGGACAAATGTCAGAGTCATACTTGTACCTGTTGTGGAGATACTTGAGTGCATGTGTGATGTGGAGGATTCTAGCACCTGACAAATAGCTGACCGTGACCTTCACTTTGTTGATCCTGGTGAGGGGGGCATTGGTGTGTCTCACTATAAAGTCACCAATGACTAGTATGTTTGGTGTATATAGTTATGCCTTATGGGCTGCATTGATTTATTGGTTTGTCTAATGGGCCGTGTTTGTGAGACACTGGTGCATTGACTACTGTGTGTAATGTGATCGGTGTTGTGTAGAATGTTTGTGAGTGTGTTTTGGTGGTCTCTGTTATTTAGGTACATTTTTGTTGAGAACCACTGCATAGGTGGGTGTGTGGCTCTGTGATGTGGGTGGCGTGGTGCTTCTCCTCTATGTCAGTAGCACAGACTGTGGTGTGAGAGAGCATGGATTCCAGCTTACTGATGTAGATGCATCTCTCACAAGTAAAATAATTATGTGCTAGCAGAAGGAGACTGTTCGTGAACATAAAGCAGTTGTTACACTGTCTCAGTATGCCCATGTTGGCAGAAGAAACTGATGGGAATTGTCCAGACATAGTGCTCTGAGTACTTGGCAGACTTACAGAGAACAGGGTTTGATAAGGAATTGTCTGCAAAAACCCTAAATGCAAAATAAACGGCCTGAAGCAAGTGCTACAACCAAAACTAAGATACTTAGTATATTAATCAGGCTACTAACAAGCAATAATAGGTGCAGGATAAGAACATTTGTACACTTAAGAGCACACATGCTAGCCTGGTAAATATTGCTCCAGTTTAACCAGTCCTGACTGCATATAGTATTATTTTGTATGGTAAGAATTCAGTTTACAATGTTATGAAGCATTCTATAAAGCTGTTTATCTGTTCATCTCTTAAGTATATTCAATGTGCATTTTTTCCTCCTGGGACTCTACTGAATATGGGTTTTACTCAGATGGACTATGCAAATCAAAAAAAATAATAATACGTATATTTATTGTGAAGATTTGTAATATGTTATGCATGCTATTAGCTAAAGCCTTTGCATACAGATTTAGAAATAGTTAACGGTGAGAAGGTAATGTTAGCATAGCTTATTTTTTTCCAAATATTCTTCAAAGACGGCATACATATACTGCTCAAGGAGTTGGTCCATCCTCAATTAACTAATTAATAAATTATTACTGTCAAAAGACAACAGTTTACCCCCTTTTATACATAGGAAAAAAAAACAGGAAACTATTTTCTGATAATGTTTATCTGATTAAAAATGAAAATGAAATAAAAGGAAGGAGAAAATAAATATAATTCCTTACAGATAATTAATTTGCCCAGTACTCTTTTCATCAAAACATTTCAAAAGCATGTTAGGTAACAGGCATTTCTCAGTGTATCAGTGAGAAAGTGATCATACAGGAGGCAGTTTTAAGTGTTCCACTAAGAACTACATTTTTACTTATTTGCAAGGAATATTCTAAAACAAATTAAACATAAGGAAATAACTGCTAAATTCATGCATGTACATTTTCTGGGTTCCTATTATGTGATCAAAGTTTTACAACTTCAAACACCATACGGTCAAACGCACATGTTTGAAGTTGTAAAACTTTGAATACTTAAAAAAAAAAAAAAAAAAAAAGAAGAAAAAACTTACATGACTGTTTTAAGTAGGGGAGCAAGCCCCCCCCCCTGCGGCCCCCATACCCCCACTCTTTAAATATACCAACTCCGAGATCACACTATAGTATAGTAAAGGGAAATCTTCCCTTTCAGCACTGTACTTCAATATAGTGTGGTCTTGGAGTTGGTATAACAGTCAGGTAAGTTTTTTCTTTTTATTTTTTTTAACGTTTTTGAAGTTTTAATATAAGATAAACAAGGTAGGACCACCAAGGCTCTGAAATCCAGTTTATTTCAATGATAAAAACAAATGGATAAGCACTTTCATGTGGGATAACCACACTTCATCAGATCTCAATACAAAATAAAGCACTCAATTTAAATAGTAAAACACATCACTGCTAAAATCAATGAATACAAACTAAAACTCATAGACACCTCATTAAACAATTACTATGCAATTAATTGTTATGCAGTTAATTATTTAAAGGACCATGCCTCTAATTCAGGCCTAATACTCACATAACTATTTAAGCCAGGATATATATGTGCTTGTAGCCTAAATATCCATTTAAGTTCAACAGATTCAAGATAATTATTACTATTACCCCCTCTTGGATTCTCATATACCAGTTGTAGTGCCCTAAAGCTAAAGCTGTGTGTATTAAATTCAGTAATATGTTTAGCTAGGGCATTTTGTGTATTATAATTCCTGATGTCATATAGGTGATTATAAATCCTATATCTTAACCTTCTGGAAGTCTTGCCAACATAAAAACATTCACAGCAATTACAGTTGGCTAAATATACTAGGTTACTGGTATTACAGGTGGCACAGAACCTGGGGTAAAATTTTAAATTCAATATGGGATGATTATAAGCCTGGATCACAGTTATAACTCTACACATTTTGCATCGCTTACAGGGAAAAGTACCCAGTCTCAAATTCTGATCCTGCTTGGTGCATTGAGTCTTATCCTTACACAATAGCTGTTTCAAATTCAAGTTGTTTTTATATGTAAAACTCGGTGGATTCCCTACTATATTGGCTGTGGCTGGATCTATGGTTAAAACATGCCAATTGCATCTGATAATATCAGACACAACCTCATTATCATTTGCATATTTAGTCATAAAACAAACTTTCCTATCTTTATATTGTTTAGTGTTACCAGGTCTATGTGATGAATTTGCAAACCCAGTCTCTATTGGCTTTATATCATCAAAAACAGTATTTTTTGTTCTGTCCTATACTGTTTTGCTATATCCCCTATCTACAAACAACTGCCTAGAGTATCAATTTCATCATTTAGATCTGTTTGCTTCTTACAGATCCTCCTTATCCTGTGATACTGTCCTTTCACTATATTTGGGAACATAAACCTAGGATGCATGCTTCTGAATTCCAGCAAATTATTTCTCCAGCAGGGCTTACAAAATAAACCAGTCATAATGGTCTCAGATTTATCCCTATATACAGTTACATCTAAAAAATCAAGTTTATACAGAGATGACGTCATAGTGAACTTCAGAAAATCAGTCGTATACTCTAAGTAGGTTATAAAATCATATAAACAAGACAACTTTTTAAAGAGTTTTATAACTACGAACATATGGGTTCGACCATATGGTGTTTGAAGTTATAAAACTTTAACAACATAATCCAACTTCCAACCTGTCCCTACTCAACTTATTCATGCCCTACTTAAGAAACTAAGACCCACCACCCTGGCTGCCAACCTCCTCCCAGCAGACTATCTGCAAAAGACTGCTGACACCATAGCATACTCCATCTCAATCTTGATCAACAGCACTAGATCTAAAGCTGCAAATCAATCGGTATAGGAACGCTTCGGCTAGCGTTTCAAAAAGCTATCCAGCAACGTAATTCAGCCAAAAGTAAAGGATCCAACGACTCAAAAGAATGAAACAGGAACGTTCTTTATTCAGTTAGCGCTTTCACCCAACAAGGGCTTCCTCAGACTGTACAAAAAAACCAAGCTAGCACAGTCCATTATATAGCCATCCAGTGAAACCAATAAAACAATTAATTAATCAATTTTAAAAACAATTAAACTATCATTAGTGAAACATTCTCCTTATATAAGGCAAGATATTGAATGTAATGATTCCTGATCTCAATCAATCTACATGTATATGAAATATATATATGTTTGATAATAAATAAATGTATTTGATATATATAAAAACATTTAAAACTGTCACGCTATGCACATTATTTCTATTTCCAATGCTAATACATGTCATTCACAGTTTGTCCACAAGATGGTACTATATCGCATGATAAGTATTAGATGTTAAAATATACAAAGTATTAAATAAATAACCATAATAATAATTAATCTACATTTATAAAAAGTATATATATATATATATATATATATATATATATATATATATATATATATAATTAATATATATATATATAATTAAAATTAAATATTTATATACATTTAAATCTATTGAACCTTATACATTAGATGTTTCGGTTTTCAGCAGATGCTTATGATTAATAGCACTATAACACATTATAGATCTTTAGTGTTATAACATATGTAGGATCCTATTTCATAAATGCACGTTGTTTTCTCAAAACATAACTCCTTTAAAATATTATCTACCTGCCAACTAACTGTACTACCTGCAAAGTAGTCTCTACTACCTACAAAATTATACGAATAGGAGACTTTCATTGAGAGATTTCATAAATCCTAGTGTTTCAACCCTCTTCCTAGTCTCCTTTTCTTTAAAAATGGATGTAAGCTGACTTTGTCATTAAGACCAGGGGGATGGTCAGCCTTACATCTAATAATCCATTTAGTCTCCATTTCCAGGGTAAGGGTTTCTAAATCCCCTCCCCTAGGAGTAAAACTAATGGTTTGTATGACAAAGAAACTGAATTTGTGCGTGTTGCCCCTCGCTTTATGATGTTTGGCTAGGGCATTACGCTCATCACCTATCCTCATACTATAATCATGCTCCCTAATCCTTTCTCTTAACTGTCTATTTGTTTTACCAATGTAAAACGCTGTGCAGGAGCAACACTGGGCTAAATAAATGACATTCTCTGTTCTGCATGTAGTGCCACTGAAAAAATTGAAAATTCTACCTGAAACCGGTAGTTTAAATGTAGTGTCAGTATTTATAAAACCACATGGGTTACAGTTGTGACAAGGAGTTGTGTTAGTAAAATGTGTATTCTGCTCACTTCGAGTCTTATGGCATAAAATTCTTTTCAAATTTAACTTATTTTTATAACAAAATCTAGGTCTCCCACCAACCAAATTACTAATTTCATTGTCTATCCCTAAAACATGCCAATGTTTTTCTACAATAGTTCTAACATCATATATATCACTCATATAAAACAATGGTAGGCTAACAAATGTATCCCTGTGTTCTATCACTTTTGTATCACAAGTCTCATGTATCCCTGTGTTCATAAGGCTAGAGAAATATGGTCAAGCTCTTGTATCTCTCATCCCTTGAACATCCAATATAGTTTGGTCAACTTGCACTTCACTGTAATGTCTATCCAATAACCTAGATTTTAATCCTATTATCTCCTCTCTAAAGCCAACCTCTGTAGGATTGAGTCTTGAGGCTCTCATGATCTGACCTTTAATCACATTATCAAAAATATGTTTGGGGTGCATACTGGTTCTATGCAATAAAGTGCACTCTTTCCTGTGCACTGATGTATTAACAATACCATTGGGTAATCTCATTATATTAACATCCAAGAAAGAAACAAATACCTTGGAATAATTCATGGTAAAGCTTAAGAAGTCAGTAAGTCTATTGATATCTTTCTCAAATTCAAGTAATAAAGACTCACTTCCCTTCCAAACTAGAAAGAGGTCATCCACAAACCTCTTATAAAAAGAGACATATTGTTGAAATAGCATAGAAGGGAATAGACTTTCTTTTTCCCATTCTGCCATCACAATGTTGGCGTAGCTATTGGCACATGAAGTGCCCATAGCTACGCCATCATTTTGTATGTACATGTTTTCCTCAAAAATGAAAATGTTATTTTCCAAAATGATTTCTAGAAACAGAGCTAAAAGTTCTATAAACTGAATGTCCATATCAGTGTATTTCTTTAAATAATTCTGTACATTTTCTATGCCTACAGTATTAGGTATTACTGTGAATAAACTTTTTACATCAAGCGTAACCATGAAATATTCAGTGTCATCACCTAAGTCAGATAGATAATCATATAAATCTAATAAAAAATGTTTACTATCTTTTAAAATGTTGGAATTCTGTTCAACCACTGTTCTCAAATGATATTCCACAAACAGGGAGAATGGTTCTGTTAACCAACCCCGACCAGAAACAATAGGTCTCATCGGGGGGTTATCCAGGCCCTTATGTACCTTTGGAAGGCCCTTTAGTATGGAAATTAAAGGGTAATTCACCTTAAGAAACTTGTAAAAGTCCTTTTTTATCAGATTACTCCTATACAAATCATCTATGGTGTCATATACTCTGAATATTTTTACCATTACTTCATTAATACTCAACTTTGTATATGATCCATCGCTATTTAACAACATATTCATGTTATTTAAATAATGTTGAAAATCCATTATAACAATGGGTCCACCTTTATCAGCTGGTACTATTATGATAGTATTGTCCTTTCTCAATTCTTGTAACGCTTTTCTTTGTATATATGTTAAGTTATTCTTTTTCTTTTTCCATTTATCATTAGAGTAATACACATGCAAATCATTTTCAACGAGCTTAGAAAAAGTATCTAATACAGGATGCAACATTGGTATATATGTGCTTACTGGTTTAAAAACATATATCACTCTATCTTTGTCAGTCAGTCCAAAATCAAGTTTCAATTGTACATTTCTAACAAACATTTTCATGTCTATAATAGAATCTGTCAATTCACTAACTTTACTAGGTATAAAGGAAAGACCTTTATTTAAAACTTGTTCCTCATGTATAGTGAGTTCTCTCTTTGATAGATTAATAACTAAGGATTCCCTTTCTTCGCCCACATCTTTTTCAAAGTGGGTCCTACCTGTTCTATTTCCGTTATTTTCCATTTCTGTCTCCCCCTGCTCATGGAATGAGATCTTCCTCTGAGTCGGAGGGACTGTATAGGGAAAGGGACGTCATGTCTAAAAATATTAGCGTCTCCATCCTTACCATTATCTATAGACACAATCTTTTTCCTGACTACTGATATATCACCATTTTTAGTGTTAATAGAATTAACTATACTTCTTACATTAGTAGACATACTATTTTCTACACTCATTGTCTTTCCTTTTGTTTGTACCACCGTAGGATATAGATTCACATTGTTAGCTGTTATATTCTGAATATCATTTAAATTGGCAACTGTTCTATTAGTTGTTAAAACATCAACATTACTTATATCATTGTCAATTTCAGTTGTACCACAACTATCTCCCTTAAGGTCATTTGTATTAGACATTTCACCTTCATTAAGCCCTGCTTTCCTAACATTTCCATTAGTAACAACAGTTCTAGGCCAAGTGAAGACATGGCCATTTTTAAAATCAATTACATCTCTTTCAATTTTAGTTTTTATCTGGTTAATAAGTCGCTTCTCATATAATAAAACATTGTCCATAAGTCTATCAAGTCCCATAGGTCTTTTTGAAGTATTATATTTCAAATTAATTAATTTATGCATCTCAGTCACTTTTTCCCTTAAAAGTTCCTCCTCAGGTCGATGATAATCTATGAGGAGCCTCATGTAATTGAAGCTCTAATCCATGTTTAACTTTTGCCATTTCAATAATAGTTCTGGGAAATGATTACCTGTGGTTGGCATCTTTAGGACACAAAGTCCTCTGGGTATAATGTGCTTCTTAAGGCAAGCCTCAAAATGCTGCCGTTGCAGCTGCAGTCTTTTTAGTTTCATAAAACCAGATTCCAGTTTGTCCAAATCGTCTGCCAAAGAAAGTAACTCATCAGCGTTGTCCTTTTCAGGCCCACGCTCCTCATCCGGTTCGAAAAACAGCAGGACATTCTCCCTGCCTGCTACACATTCAGTAAACTTGCCCAACATCCGGTCTACAGTTGCGTTGGCGTCTGGTGTGTACGCAAGTTCTATGTCGTCACCTCCATCAAGGCAAGCCATAATGCTCTCCGTGTGGAAATGAAAAATCAAGTAAAATAAATAACAAAAGTATTCCACAGGAGGAGCAGCGTTCCTAATAAAAGTTTAAGAAGCAGCAAATCAAGATCAACTAGATCTAAAGCTACTGTACCCGCTATATGGAAAATCTCCCATGCCATACCTCTCCATAAAGGAGACAGTTCCACTAAACTGTCAAACTTTAGACCCATAGCTATTTTGTCACCTCTAGCTAAAATTATGGAGAAGTGTGTACAATACAGCTCATGCACTACCTCACACAGAACTAGCTGTTGTCCAACTTTTAGCATAGCTTTAAGCCACACCACAGTACTACTTCTGCCCTCCTCTCTTTCTCTAAAGTCATTAATCACAACTGCAATAATAACAAGCTATCCTCAGCACTCTTTCTAGATCTATCCAAAGCTTTTGACATGGTTGACCACAAAATGCTTATAAATACTTTGAAGGCCTTCTCCTTAAACAACCATACACTCCAATGGCTTTAATCCTGCCTGCAGGCAGGCAACAGGCAGTCCTATGGCAGGACAAGCTATCATCTCACCTACCCATCACATTAGGAGTCTCCCCGGGCTCGATACTAGGACCCCTTCTTTTCTCCATCTTTATGAATGACCTTCATTCAGTCATCCCAGATGCTGCTGCATTCAATATGCAGATGACTCCACCTTGATTTGTTCTGACACCTCACCAGCTACTTTATTCACATTAACCCAAAATACCTTCAATACAGTAAAAATGGCTCTCCAATCAACATCTAATCCTAAACCCCAACAAAACTAAGCTGCTCTTCTTCTCCCCCACATGCAGGACCCTCGCCCTGCCATCCTTCAACATAACCGCTAACAATGGCACTATCTTCTCCCTAGAAGCCCAAACTATACTACTGGGTGTCATAGTTGATAACAACCTGAAGTTTGATGTGCATATCAATCAAACTATCAAAACCATTAATAAAACACTTGGCTGTCTTTACAGAATCAAACCTTTCCTTACCCTATTTGCTAGAACTGCAATTGCCCGTTCCCATCTACTATCAACTTTTCTCTGCACCTCACCTCTATTCTTCAACTTAAACAAAAGAGATTTTAATAAACTATCATCCTGCTATAACCACATTACCAGATTTGCTACTGGCATAGCCTACCGGACACAACACTGTCACAACCTAAATCGCCTAGGATGGCTTGAACTGCCAAGCCTACTGTAGTTCAACCAGCTAATAGTTTCACATAAAGTCCTTTACCAACCAGAAAATACACCTGCACTAAAAAATATTATCAGCCCCTACATCAGCATCCAGCCACTGCGATCATCCACTAGAATCCTAGTTCAAACATATAAATCCAACTACTCAGCTGGGGACTCTCTGTTTTCCATCTCTGTTGAAAAAATATGGAACAATTTCCAGCTGACTTGACCCTGGAACCCTCACTAACTCAATTCAAAAACAAACTCAAGAAATACTTCAAAACTCATTGGTTATGTCCTTGCACTAACCCCGACTAGTGACCTCTCTATTTCTTAGGTGCCTTATCTTCAACTACTTCTAACTTTTTTCTACCACTCCATTTCAGGAAGGGTCAGTTGTATAACTGCTGCTCAATGTGCCTTAAACCGGAATGTAATGTTATGTATATATAATTTTGAAAATAATGTTATGTTTTGTAAAGTGTTTTATAATAAGTTAGTACTATATGTGCTAAATGCTGGTATTGTTTATAACTGTAAGCTGCTTGAAACTAGCATTTACTAAATGTTCAATGTGTATTATTATCTTGGAGCATTTCTCCCTGGGCTTTGGCTGAAAATGGACATATATCCAGTCGTACTATCCTGGTCAACAAATGTAAAATAAATAAGTAAATAATAAATAATAGGAACCACATTTTCTTTATTATATGCACATTGCAGATTAAACTGCATAGCTGTTGTTGAATCCAAAAGTCTAAACACAGTTATGAGGATGATTGTTACTGAGTGCCATCATGATCAAAGCCTATGCAACCTGAAATTGTTGTATTAACTGTTGCAAGTCTTGTTGTTTATGCCATGTATATTAGAATATTCTCTTTAAAATTGTACCAGACTGTGTTTACATGTTCTTAGTGGTACAAGATAGCTTGTATGTTTTGTTTCAAATGTTAAAACGGAACTGAAACAAATTCCAAACCTCTTTGGCAATAGAAATTGTTGGAGATGGAATGGAATATAAGCATTTTTGTCATACCTCAGAGTTTACGTATAGAGTCAGAACTGTATTCATAGTATATTACTTAATTGTGAAATCCAGTGTATTCATTCTTGTCTCTGAATGTAAGAAAATGATGCAGTTTTTATTTTCAGAATAGGAAGGGTTACCACAGCACCCAGAGTTTTTATTTTAAAAACTGATAGACTAATCAGCATTCAGTTATGTATAACAAAAGTTATTCAAATGCTATAACAATTCGTTTTAGTTACTGCTTTATAATAAATGCTGAGTTTGCTGCCTTACAGCATGATTCACAAGCTTTCAAATGCCATTGCAAGAATAATTTGTATCCTTTCATTGTTCCCCACTAATTATTAATATACTTCCTGGAAAAGGAACTGTGAATGAATACATTAAAGAAAGCTACTCAAACAGAACAGCTGGTGATGGACCATTTTTACCAACATTAAAGCACTTACTGTACCATAACTTGATTTAACAGATATGCTGACGTTTCATCCAGTTACAAAGTACTTCAGTTAGTTCAGTAATCACTGCCTATTTGTTATTTGCATTAATTTTCAGTTTCTTGACATAACATGTCGAAGGTAGCACCACAGTAAGTTAAAACCAAAATATATTTTTCCTTTTTCTGTGTCCCATGAATGCATGTTCAGCACAATTTTTACTTTAGGGATTTATAAGTTAATATAATATAATCATAATTTCTTCTGCATTGTTTTTGTGTCCCTGTTTCTCCCAGTAATATATCTCTCCTGACATTAAAAACTCATTATGAGTCTATTTATACTTTCATCTTTATTTGCATGACCACTGAATTACTAACTTTAAAACATAATGGATCACCCTTTGCCTGTCCCTGTTTCTAAATAATGACTCTGCCCACTAATTGGAGGAAAGGATAGCTTTCCTTTGTTGAACTCAAGAGAATTGCTCTAAGTGATACATCCTTTCAATTAATCTTGTTTTTTGTGAAGTATATATTAATTTTAAATATCAACTTGCCAAACATCCACTTCACAGGACATTAAAATTCCGTTTGACTATATGCATGAATTTAGTTGCAGTAATATACAACAAATAATTTTTTCGTTGATGGTGGAATGAGGTCACACAGTTTGAAATAAAAGGTGTATGGCCATATTTGTTTTGCATTGGCTAGAAAAATATTGAATGGGAATTTTTAAGCCCAGCACTCTACATAACTATGTATGTTTAAATAAACTCACTTCATCTCCAAAATAAGTTAATTTGGAAATGTATAGTATATATTACATGTAAATATTTATAAAGTGCTTGGCATAGCAGAATTCTTGCAAATAATCAAGATTAAAGACCTAACACTACATGTCTTACTTGTACTTGCTAAAAATGAGTGGTAAATATTTATCTGCACTTTTGAGTTAACCTAAGATTGCTAAAAATGAAGCAATTCCAAATTAATGCATATAAGACTTTATTCTTTCAAGTGGTCTGAGCGAGGGTTTTTGAAATACAAAGGTAGGATGCCTGATACAAGAGTAGGTCAAACACTGCAGCATTCAATGTCTAAATGAGTTATGTAATATCTCTAAACATAATTCACATGCCTTATTCAGTTATCCATCTTCAGTGTTCTTACTGAAGAATATACCAATTCAATATTTCAAAATTCTCAATCTGTTGAAATTCTCCTCCACTGACGTGTAAAATGCCAAGCATCATGAATCCAATACTATGGAAGCACTATCAGCAAAGGTTCTTGTGAACTCTATAAAGTTAATTTAACAAATTGCCATGAAACTAAAAGATTCAGATGTGCGAGGAGACTTTGATGAATCCGAAAATGAAATTAGAAGTGGATACTACATTGACAAATTGAAATTACTGTGACTTTGTTTATTTAATATAAAGTATTATTTTTTCATTGTGAGTTTTTGAGATTCATGTGTGTGTGTGTGTGCGTGTGTGTGTGTGTGTGTGTGTCTGTGTGTGAGCATGCTGGGTGTACGCACACACACACACACACACACACGTGTGTGTGTGTGTGTGTGTGTGTGTGTGTGTGTGTGTGTATGTGTGTGAATAGGTGTGTGTGCATGCACGTGGGTATGTGTCTATGGGTATGCAGGGAATGAATGGAAAGAAAATTGTTGTTATTTGTTACATTTTAAGTCAGGCAAACATGAATAGCACATATGATACATAGTTTTTTTTTTTTACAGACAAAACATCATACTTTCAATTTTTGCCCATGTTAGGAAGTACTAATGCATACATTTTGTCTAGTCATTCACAGCTACTTCATATGAGTTAATATATATACTTTTTTATAGCTTCACTAATACAAATACAGTTTACATGAGTAAGGAGACTCTATAAGCCATTCATGTCACGGCTGCCTGATTTTCAGATATTGCAGAGTCATTTTGGCAGAGCAGAAATCTGTGACCACATAGATGAGAAAGAAAGAGTTAACACTGTGCACATTTTATTATAAATTTCAAATTTTAAAAATATATTTTAAAATATTTTATTCAAAGTAATAAATCATCCAGTTAAAAAAATACACTTTGATAGTCCATCAGAATAACGTGCCCCATGCATCCAATGTATCTTGTCAAGCATTTAATGCAGGTCATGTAATAATAAACAGCACATACTGTACTGTACAACCAAGTAAATGCATTATGAGGCTTCCATGCGTTCCTGAAGGATGTTCAATATTTTTTTAATGCATTGCTTTATCAGTAACATTGGAACACAATGGGGTTGTGATAGTTTTCATCTATGAAATATTTTATATCCAATGTCAAAGTCTCAACAGCACAATTCACTTATTTATAACACTGGGTTGTACAGAAAGGGTATGATAGTCTTTTCTCACTGAAGCATGGTTTAATGCTGTCAATAAAACACTAGTTCACCAAGGATTAAAAGGATACCACAGCTATAGGAAAGGCAAAATTGGTGTAGGTCTTATTATTAATGTAGATAACCATCTAGCCTCAAGTTTTAAATGTAACTGTGGACTTATCACTGCCAATTTATCTCTGCAAACCAAGTTATAACACTATTATGTAGTCCTCCAAACTTAAGTTCAGTGACTGATGTGACAGTCAGGAAGGAGCTTGTTAACTGTTTCTCCAGTGGTTTTGCTGTGATTGTAGGGATTTTGAATATTCCTTCTGTTAGTTAGAAAGCATTAGTTTCTAAAGGACAATTGGGCAACATTACTGAGTTTAATGCCCATTGGTAAGGAACTTACCAGACAGGATAATATTTTGGATGTGATTCATATTGATATTACAGACCTTAAATATGGTAGCACACATTTTCAAGAGAACAAAGGCCCACAGAGTAGCTGGACATGATAGGTTAAATGGCTTTATGAGTAATATCAACTAGATTAATCCCTGTTCTTATCTATATTATTTCAAAGGTTTCTCTAATCTATTTTATTTTGAAAATCTCTCCTATCAGGATTTGAACCTGATGTTTGTAAGAAGGCTGTAATAGTACCGATACCAAAAGGAAATCCTAGTTCTTCAGGTGATCTTTTTTATCTATATATTTAATATGTATTACTGGTAAAAGTTTTGAAATAGCTATTTTGCAACTGGTACCACTGTACTTTAAGCAGGGATGGGTAATAACCAGCATGGCTTCCTAGCTGGCATTCATGTTTAAAAAGTGTTAATATTTCATAGATAAATATTAAGCAACCAGTCTGCATATGATTATATGCTTGGCCAATAGCCAGCCAGGTATCAATGATGAGCATAACACCTTGTACCTTGTCCCTGTGGACAATTGGATGGGAAACCAGAAATTCATCCCTGGTTTGGCACCTATGTCTCTAATGCAAACAGGTAACCTGTAGATGGTTCATCATCCCAGGCCCATGTTTACACTTATCAAGGGTATCAGAACTTGTCAGAGATTTGGGATGCATGGCTAGGCTTAAAAAGGCCCTTGTGGTCATTAGCCTAGTAAACACCTATGCACCTATGAACCTGTGAGGTAAACACCTTGACCATTATACCTATCCTCAACCACAACCCCTATTACATTATATTTAAGTAGACTCCCTCTTATCTGGTATTGCTTTAACTGGACTCCAAATTAACTGGATGTAACAACAGACAGAGAAGAACAACACTTCCGCATCCTCTGTGCACTTTGGAGCATCTCGGCTTATCGTTTTACTCTTAAAATGTTAAAATATTGAAACAAAAATGAACTTGCAAGGTCATTTTTGTTTCAATATTTTAACATTTTAAGAGTAAAACAATAAGCTGAGACATTCCAAAGTGTCAGGTTGATAAGAGTAACTTATTGTAAAGCTTTTTCTGATTAACCGGCCATTTGTTTATCCAGCTTAAGGTCCGGTCTCAGTGAAATCGGATAAGAGGAAGTCTACTGTAACTGATTATTTTGATCAAGAGCTAACAATGGATGTGATTTACTTGAATCTGGCAAAAGCTTCTGATTCCTTACCTAACAATGAGGTGTTACATTTATTGTTATTTGCTTGTATTGCTAGATATATTATTATAGTTGGTTGCCAACTGACTATAGCAAAGACTATGTCAAGTAAAAGGCAAGAATGTGTACTCAGATGGAAATGTTGTAAATCTAGCAGTCCCTCAGGTGTCTATGCTTAATCTCTTTCCTGTTTAGTGTTTTTTTTCTAACTAATTTTCCTACTGGATTGAATAATCAACTTGACTAAACCAGGTTTGGAACAGTTATTAATAAACATTTTGATTAAACAATTCTGCAAAAATTCTAGGACTCTGTGCATAAGCTTGTGAAATGAAAAAAACATAATTATATATTTCTTAATGTATTCAGAGTATCAGGTGATTCATATGGCAATGATAATAACCTTCAGGTGGTTCAATTCGGCAATGATTGTTTAATCATGCCCATAGGGAATTATCAGTTTTTTGGCATGTGAATATTTAGTAAATATTTGAATTATTTCTAGATGACTATAGATAGTGCCAGTATTATTGATAATAAAAGAGCAGCACTCTGTTTGAATGAACTCACATGTACCCCTTTAAGAGGTGAGGGCGAAATCCAGTGTCATGTGTTTCTGTAAAACCAAACTGCACATTGTAGTTCATTTTTTGGGTTATTAAATTAATAGGCTCAAAAGAAGAATTTATTAGTATTTCCAGGAGCTTAGATAATTTTCTAAGTTCCCAGGTTTACTTAAAGCCCCATAAGCAGGTGCAATGCCTGCTCAAAAAATGACCCAGTCACCAAGATCCATTTGAGCAAGCCCTTTAAAAGCAGTTTGTTGTACAGTATTATAATATACCCAGGAGGCATCTATTTTACCACTTGGGTTAGGAATGTCCTTAGTGTCTCTCTTGCGATGAACATTGCAAATCCTTTCTTTCAATAAAGCAGCTGTGTGTTGACTAGCTGGAATAAAACAACCAATATAACAACATCCAGACCGATCTGTAAATAACCAGGGATAAGCTTGATTTTCACAAATGCAATAATATTTAAATGAGTCTGCTATCCCCTACCCTATAGCCCCATTATAAATATTCCAAGTAAAATTACAAGTGCTAATTTCAACAAAAAAGTGTGCTGTTTTTACAATAGCAAACATGCTTTAGCAGTCATTATTAGATGAAATCACATTGGAGTAAAGGGGGAATAAATATGTTTATTCTTTTGACTTTTAGCAAGAAAAATAAGGCAAGATACAGTATGAAGCTTTGAGTCACTCACAGGTATAGGAATCAGTGCAATAACCCCCATCTTGTACAGTGGGAATATGTGCACAAACCAAGCAGCTGCTAATGCTGAGGATCTGTGCATAAGTATCTAAGGCAGCAGGAAAAGTTTTAAATTGATGATGCTATTCAAGTGTTCTTGATTCAATTCTAATCAAATGCCTGTCTCTATTTTTAGCAAAACATATGTATTTATTAAGAAATGATTCAGTACTTACAGTTCTAATGGTCACAGAGGATGATGCACTTACAGTTCCAGGTGGCAAATCTGGTGAAACAAAATGATAATGAAAGCATAGTAATTGCTGTGCTGAACGGTCCTCAGGAAGAATGAGCATGCTGAGGCTAGTGAGAGTTGCAAAGAAATTGTAAACAAGTATGTAAGGTGGGTTGTTCATTGTGCAAAGTAGGTCACCAAAAAATTGTTGACAAAGGTTCTTAATCACAGATGATTTTGAAAGAGAACTTTGAATGGATAAGGCAAATCAGTGTCCAAAAGGCAGGATGAATCAGTAATGTTAGAACTGATAAAAAAAATGTTCTTGGCCTTGAAGAAGAATCACTGAAAGTTGAATCAGATCAGGATGATGGAGCAGAGTCACAATGTTTAACTTCCTGGTCAGACAGCAAGGGTAACTTAACTGCAATCAGTTTTGGTCATAAGCTTCATGCCGGATGAGGAATCTCGTTGGATGGCATACAGTTCATAAGTCATTCCAGACTTGGTTTGGATGGCAAAACATCACAGGCCGTCACTTTTGGATCCAACAGTGTCTATGATTTGTTGTCTTTTCTGCTGGCAGTGGATTCTGCTGGTTCATGTGGTCTGATGTCAGTGATATTTTGGTTGTATTCATCATAAGGGAGGGTCTTTTTGACAAGTAACATATGGATCCAGGTGGGGATGCCCTCACAACAGATGGCAGTAGCAGTTGTGAGCAAAACCAAGTATGGCCCTTTTCACCTAGGGCTAAGTGATTTTTTTCAGGAATGGACTTTAACAAAAATGAAGTCGCCTGGATGCAGGTCATGGAGATCATGCCTTGTGGGTCATTGGGCTGAATGCAGAATGACGCTACAGTATTTTTGCAAAAAAGAACACAGGGACTTACAACGGTAAAGCACTGTCTCATCAATATCTTGCAATTTTAAATTCTTAGGGAAAGTGTGGCAAGCATTCTTATGGGTCTGCTCATGAGGATTTTATAAGTGGACAATTTTATAGGATCACTAGCTACACTTTTAATACTCATTAAATCTAAAGGGAATGCTTCTGTCCACGTAAGATCATTTTTTTACACATTTTAACTATTCAAAGCTTGAAAGTCTGATTAGCTCTCTCTACTATCCCACAAGCTTGTGGTCTATAAAGACAAAAAAAATCTAATTTATCATTCAAAGCTGTACAAAGTTGCTGTCTTACTTGACTAGTAAAGTGAGGCCCTTGGTCTGTCTGAATACTTTAAGGAGCACCAAATTTAGGTATAAGTTCAGTCACTCGACAACAAGTACTGGTATGACTCAGTCATACTCCATGTTGGGGTGAATGATTTGAGACATACATCTCTAACTATAAGAAGAGAGATATGACTGAGCTGTCAGATTATGTGTCCCAGGCAGGTATGAGCCTAGCCCCAAGCAGCATACTACCTTCAACAAGATGATGCTACAATACAAACAAAAAATTATTGACTTTAACAATTGACTTAGCTCCTGGTGTCAGTCCAGGGGGATTCAATATCTGCCAGCCTGGGAAGACATGGTGAACAGGCCACACTGCTTTGCTAGAGATGGTCTGCACCTGTCTCCTCTAGGCTTTTGGATACTGGCAAAGGCATTATTCACCCCTATTGTGCCTTTTTTCAGGCAGTGTCAGAACAACCCACCTGACATAGCAAAATCCTCTCTAAATCAACTCAAGGTTCTGCTGTTTAATACTAGGAGTCTAAACAGGAAATGCACTCTCTTTGGAGCACTCCTCACCTTGGAAGATGTTAACATCTGTACAGTCACTGAGACATGGATAAAAGCCACAGAAAGCACTCTGGCCATGCAGGGCAACAATGCCTTCCATACATTCAGACCACAAACTGAGTATGAAGGAACCAAAGAAGGAGGTATATCAATCTTCATTAAGAGAGGTACACCTCAGAACTGGTTAAATAGTATAAATCTCTTTTTTTTTTTCAAAACAGGTTTATTGTTTTAACATATAAGAGAAATATCATAACAATTTTATACAAGTAATTAAAAATAGGTATTATTATAATATTCAACAAAACAACTAAAGTATTTACAAAGACATCCACTACAATCAGATCAATTAATTAAACTAAAATACCATGCTATTGAAATTAACATTTTTTAACAAATTTTGTAAATTATCCCATACAATAAAATAAGATGTTTTTCTGTTTGTTCTAGTCCTAATTGTGTTTATTTCCATATGGCACACTATATTCATAACATTTTTAAATTCATTGAACGAAGGAGGTGTATCTGAAATCCAATGTCTAGTTATTATTTTCCTAACCACTGCTAGAATAGACCATGACAAGGGAAGCTTAACCTTTTTAACACTTTGAGGTACAGGTGTGTTGAATAATATAAGAGATTTAGAAATAATGAAATTATCTGTAAAAAGAGCCTGCAAAAATTCTTTAATTGACTTCCAGTATTCTTTCAATTTTATACAGTCATAAAACATATGAGCCCAGTCAGCATTAATTTCTACATTACATCTCTTACATAGATTATCTTTATTATTTATTTTATTCATCATCAAAGGTGTATAAAAAGATCTATGTAAAAATTTCCATGTATAAAGTCTCCAGACAATGGAAGACGTAGTTCTATAAGCAGATTCCAATATATATTGTTTATCTTGTTGATTTGGTGGGTCCCCATTAATAGAAGTGAAATAATTCCAGTATGAATCTACACTGTAAAACGTTTCTTGTCTGATAACTTTATGTATGTATGAAAGTTTACCTTTATCAGAAACTTTATGTTGTAAAAGTATACATCTCTTGAGCTACTTCATGTTCAGTTAACTATAGGCAAAACACCCTACCACATCATTGCTAGCTATAGGTCCCCCACAATGAACCAGGAAAAGCATACTGCATACCTGGACTTACTGGAGTCATTTACCATGCAAACAAACACCTTGGTTATATGTAGTTTTAACCATCCTTCCATTGACTGTGAAACATACATAACCACAAACACTCTAGTCCAGAGATTCTTGGACTTTGTCAGTCCAAATGCACTGGAACAGATAGTCAGTACTCCTACAAGGGACTCAAATGTCCTGGACATAGCACTCACCAACATGGGGGAGCAATACACTCCTCCCTGTGGGATGTCCTCCCTAGTAAGTTCAGACCATAATTGGTCTTGTTCTATGTAATTATAAGACCAGATACTTCATCAAGCTCCAAAAAGTTTAAAAGTTTTTCCAAAACAAATTACCTCATACTAAACGATAGTATAAGAAGGTTCAAAGCCTCCTCAATCACAGATAACATGTAATCTTATGCAGAGGCTTATGCCAATGACCTGTATAACCACTTAAGAAATTGTATAGATTTGTCTCTACCGGACCAGATTAAAAACAGGTCCTGCCAAAAAAACAAGACACCCTGGGTAATCCCTAGTATAAACAAGCTATGCAGAAATAAAAAGAAACAAAGGTCAAAGAACAAGGGGGAAGTGGCTCAGAAGAGGAAGAATTCCTTCTACAGCTTGAACAAATACTTAGAAATCTTGTCAAGTCCTCTAAAGCTAAGTACAAAGCAAAAATAGCATCTCTAGCTAGAGATAATCACAAGGCATTCTTTAAATATGCCCAGAATCTGAAAGGGAATGCACAGCTATGTGCTGAACTGGTAGTGGATGGCACCATGCATACTCTACTGGAGGAAATAGCCAACTTGCAAGTTGACAGATTTGGCACAAACTTAACTCCCCTGCCCCCACCAGTCATTCCCCAAAGTATACCTGCCCCAGCCCATTATCTGAAGAGAATAAGTCATCTCTGTGCACTCCAAGGTAAAAATCATGGCTTCAGTGTTATCAGATAACATCCTAGGTTGCCTTTTAAACAACCTAAAACATGACCTAGTAGACCCACTTGGATCCTGTTTAACCTCGGCCTGTGAACTGGCTATGTTCAGGTTGAATGGTGAGCAGAAACAGTAATCACTCTGCACAAAGGGGAGGCCATCAACTGACCCTGGGAACACTAGGCCCATAAGCCTAAGTAGCCTCATCTGCAAGGCTGTGGAAAGAATGACATAGGCAATCCTCAAAATCTAGACCCAACCCATTTCAGGTTCATTAAAGGTAGATCACGTTTTATTGACTTCTTTGAGAATGTCACCAAAGCCCTGGATGAGTGAAAGACAGTGCATACCACCTACCTTGACCTAACCAAGACATTTGACACAACCCCCCACTCAGGCATTATAAAGAAACACTCCCAACTGGGAATTAGCCTTTACATCACTAGATGGTTAGCCAATTGGCTCAATGACAAGACACATACTGTCAAAGTATGTGAATACACCTCCAGAAGAAGACCAGTCACCAGTGGTGTATCACAGGGTTCTGTGCTGGGCCCTTTACTGTTTAGAATTTACTTCTCAGACATCCAGGCAAACATGGATGGCCTGTGGCTGACCAAGTTTGCTGATGATTGCAATTTGGGTGCAATCACTGATTCCCTCAATGATGTTAACATACTGCAGAAAGGGTTAGTGCAGACAAATGACTGGTGCCAAAGCCATGGATTAAAGCTAACACAAAAAATGCATTATTATTCCCTTTGCCAAAGCTGACTTCCCTGCTAATTACACTATAGACAGCACTCCCCCTAAGTATAGCTCCAGTGATACACGATCTGGGTGCACAGGTTGATAGCAATCTGAACTTCGACCACCAAGTTTCCACAGTGATAAGAAAATCCTTCACATCTAGATATGAAGATGTTATAATCTGATTATACTCAACCCTCATCAGACAAATAATTGATTACAATGCTCTCTTTTGCATATACCTTACCAGACACCAGCAATAGCTTGACAGACCACAGAGGTTTCTCAACAAGAAAATATAGGGCACAAAAAACAAGACCTACATGTAAAGACTGAAAGCTCTGTCACTGTAATTTGTCTCCTGTGGGCTGTTAAGAAATGATCTGTGCCTGGGCTATAGGGCAGTCTCTGATCATGCCTGATAGAAATGCTACACATTAGCAAATCAAATTGAATGAGGGTCACTCACTCCAGGGATCTTAACCTAGCCTGAGACATGAACAGATCATACTGGACAGATAGATACATCTCCCAGAGCTGTCACTTATCTGGAACAAGCTCCTTATTCCCATGAAATGGAGCTCCTCCCTGATTTTCTTGAATCATAGCTTCATAGGTTCATAGGTAGGTACTAGGCTATTGGCCCAAGGGCCTACGTAAGCCTAGCCAACAAGGTTCCCTGGCTTACACCACCCAAGAAAGTTATTTTCCTGTGCACACATAAGTGATCCCCAGGGTGTATTTCCTATTTCCCATCCACTCATCAAGATTTTTCTTGAAGAGTGCTAATGAAGAACTTTGTTTGACATAGATGGGTAGCCTGTTCCAGAGTATGGGAAGTCTCTGAGACAAGAATCTATCCCTCCAGCGTGTTCTGTTTATTGTGGTGACAAGATTTAGGTCCCTATAGTGTGTAGCTCGGAGGGATTGGGATTTCTTTAGGTGTAGCATGTCCAACAGCTCTGGGTTTGACATAGCTTTATATATTAGGCAGAGATCACCTCGGAGTAGGCGATATGCTATGGAGTAAAGCTGGAGTTTTTTAAGGCGATCACTGTAGGGCATTTGTTTGAGGCCAGTAATCCTCTTTGTGAGGTACTTCTGTGGCCTTTTCAGCTGCTGCAGATGACTTGTGAGGTACATTCCAAAAGGAGCATTGTACTCTATAATGGGTCTAATGAGTGTCGAGTAGACGGGAACAATGACCTCTTTTTTCCTGAATGAGAATATTTTTATGATGAGGTGTGCCACGTAGAAGGACTTCCTGACTATTGTGACCATGTGACTATCAAAGGAGAGACTACTGTCCACCTGGGTCCCAAGGTCTCTTATCACACATTCATTGTTAAGTAGATTGCTGCCTATGTTGTAGCTCATGGGTACAGAGTTTTTACCAAAGGGGATGACACTGCACTTTTTGGCACTGAGCTTGAGGCCATGGCTTTGACACCAGTCATCTGTCTCAGTGAGGCCCTTCTGTAGGATGTCCACATCATTTGGGGACTTAACTATGACTCCTAGTTTGCAGTCATCTGAAAACTTTGTTAGCCAGAGGCCTTCTGTGTTAGCCTGTACTTCAGAGAAGTAGATACCAAACAGGAGAGGTCCCAGGATGGAACCCTGTGGTACTCCACTTGTCACTGCTTTGAGGTCAGATTTGGAGTCTGCAACTTTTTCAGTGTGGGTTCTGTCAGTTAGCCAGTTGGCAATCCATGTTGTGATGTAGGGATTTATACCTAGTTTAGTGAGTTTAGCTATAATTCCAGAATGGAGGATGGTGTCAAAAGCCATGGCGAGGTCAAGATAGGCTGTGTGAACCACCTTACCCTCATCTACGGCTTTGGTGACTGCCTCAAAGAAGTCGATCAGGTTCAGGAGGCATGATCTGCCTTTCCCAACCCAAACTGGGTAGGACCCAAAGTTTGGAGGTTACCAATGTCTTTGTTTATGAGTTCCATTATGATGTGTTCCATGGCCTTGCAAACCAGGCTTGTCAGGCTAATAGGTCAATAGTTCCCGGGATCAGTGGTGGCTCCCCCTTTGTGGAGTGGGATAACTATTGCTGTGCACCATTCAGTGGGCACAAAGCCTGATGCAAGGCAATTATTGAACATGGTACTTAAGTGGAGAGCCAGTTCGTTCTGAAGTTTGTGTAAAACACAGCCTGGGATGTTGTCTGGTTCCCATGGATGTTGTGTTTTTGGCTTTAGAGAGTGCAGCTTTTACCTGCGTAGTTGGGATTACAGGGACTCTGCCTTCTTCCTGTATGGGTTTGGGCCCTATAGGGTGTGGGGAGGGTAAAGTTAGCACTGAACCTATCTGCCAGGATGTTGGCAATATCAGTTGGTTCTGTAATTTTTGTGCAGTTGTGCTGTAACTCAGAGCAGATCTAGGTGTTGCCATCGAGATTCTTGACATAGCTATAGAATGCTTTGTGGTTGTCCTTAGAATTAGTGGTGATTTTGTTTTCACAGCTAGCTTTGGAGGATGTTATAAGGGATTTCAGCTTCTTACTGAGGCTGACCAGGGAGCTCATCCACTCATGGGATATTACTCTCTTTTGCAACAGTTTCTTCCTTCTGTTGTACAGTTTGTTTATGGCAGGGGACCACCAGATTGGCTTCCTTTTTTTGGAGAATAGTGTCTTGGTTCTGTTTGGGATAGCATGATGCATGCACTCATGTAAGTGCTTATAGAGTGCATTTCTGTAGGATTCAGAAATTGTAACTGTATTGTCCATCTGCATGGGTGTCATGAAGTTCACCACTTCTGTCTTAAGAAGCATGAATTTGGCTTTGGAGAAATTTTTTTACCATGGTTTCCTTAATGAGGGGTGGGGGTGGGATGTGGATATCAAGGGTGATTAGCTTATGGTCAGATTGGACCAATGAGGAGTCAGTCGACTTCAGGTGTGGAACACCAGTCACTCATGTTGGTAATGACTAGGTCTAGGATACTGTTGCCCCTGGTGGGGATGTGGATAAGTTGATCCAGGGTATTGGAGTTTATGAATTCCAGAAAGCGTTGTACTAAGGAGTTGGTACATGAGTAGTTTTCCCAGTTAATGGTGGGGTAGTTGAAGTCGCCCATTAATAGGGTGTTTGGTTGAACCCTAATATTTTCCAGTACATCAAGAAAAGAGGAATGGGAATCCTGGGGCATGGTGGGGGATCTGTAGCAAGCTGCAATTTGGATTGCAATTTTGTCCAGAATTAGTTGCACTTGGATAACCTCAGATGCATTATGCTGAGCAACAAGCCTGGAGGTGTGGATATCCTTAAAGAATATGGACACACCTCCGCCTTTGGTGTTTCTGTCCAGGTTACATGGCCGAAAAGTGTGGTATAAGTTATAGCCTGGTAGTGCAGGGGTGCTCCCTGGAGCCTTGAACCAGGATTCAGTCACTGCACAGATATCGCTGTTCTCCATTTTAAGGAGTGCCTTGAGTGAGTGAATTTTAAGATTTAGACTTCTAGCACTGAGTAGGATTACCCTCAATTTTTGCTTGCCTGTTCCTGTTACGGTGGTGAATTTGTTATTTGCACCTTGCCTAAAAAAGCACTATAGGGGCAGCAAGAGCCTTGGCCAGTATCCAGAATCCCAAGGGTGGCAGGTGCAGGCCATCTGTGGCAAAGCATCGTGGTCTGTCAACCATGTCATCCCAAGTAGACAGATACTGGATCCCCTTAGAGTGACACCAGAAGCTTAGCCAATTGTTAAAGTCAGTCATTTTGTCCTTGTACTGCGGTATCATTCTGGGCAACGGCAGAATGTTACTCAGGGCTAGGGTCATACCTGCTGGGCTACAGGATTGGAGAGCTCTTCCATGTCTCTTTTCATGTAGTCCAGAGAGGTACATCTCAGGTCATTCACACCAACATGGACAATGACAGAGTCATATTTGTACTTGTTGTGGAGTGACCTGAGTGCATGGGTTATGTGGCAGATCCTGGCACCCAATAGGCAGCTGACAGCAAACTTCTCCTTGTTTAGCCTGGTGAGTGGGACATCAGTGTGCCTGACTATAGAGTCACCTATGACTAGTGTGTTGGGTACGTTGTTTTGCCTTATTGGCTGTGGTTGAGTGGCACACTGAGTCTGTGGGCTATGTGTCATTTGGGTTGTGTTGGGGGATGGAAGTTGCTTGCATTTCTGCTTTGGAGGTCTCTGTTGCTTAGACATATTATTACTGAGAGCTTCTGTGAATGTTGTTGTGTTACTATGTGTAGATTTAGTGAGACTATGTGATGAGTGTGGTGTGGTGCAAATATTTACCTGCTCCTCATGACTGTCAAGTTCAGTCTTGGTTGGAGAGAGCTTTACCTCCAGTTTGGCTAGATAAGTGCATCTCTCACATGTTGTAGTGTTGGGTGGTAGGAGGAGAGGGTTGTCTGTGTACATGAGGCAATTTCTACATTGCCTCAAGAAGCCCAGATTCATCAGATAGACAGGAGAGAACACTGGGAGCTGGCCCTTGGACATGCCTGAATAAAAAAATATTTTCCTCTAGATACATGAGGAAAGTGAGTACAAGAGCTGTTTTTCTCTAAGCAAGTGAGAAAAGTAAGTAAGTAAAAAAACTGTTTTCCTCTAGGTAATGAGGAAGGTTGAGTGCTATAGTAATTAGTAGCTTATTTAGTGCTTACAAGTTCTGAGCAAGTGCTGAGCATGAATAAGAAAATGTAAGTGCTAAAACTAAGAATCTGTATCTGTCCTAGACAAGTTACAGGACAGAAACAAGTGCAAATGCACGCTTTTTAAATCAGAAGGTTGAGGGAGATAGAAGAGATTGCCCAATCAGCCAATAACTACAATTTCTGGGCCAGAACCACTCCTTATGTAGTAAACAGGTTACTTAGTGCTTACCACTCCCACTGATAAGCTAGAAGGCTTCCCTCCAACACAGAAAGGCTTTGGGGGTTCAAAAGCTTACATACATTCCTGGATACAGCAAATCTGTATCCGGAACACTAGTTACAGGAAAGGTAGGAAACAGGCTTACAGTTTTTTTTTTTCTTTTACAGAAAAGTAGCTAATGGATGGGTGACCACAAATGCACCCTGGAGTGGCACCTATGTCCCACATGGACAAAGGCAGTCAGCATTTAAGTACCATATACTCTTATTTATGTGAACTTTGCTCACCTAACCACTGACAACCTTGGTAACTCAAGATAAATATGGCTAGGTTTGTAAGAGCTATAGGCCCATTAGCCTAGTAACCAACTGTGAACCTATGAACCTATAATAATTTGCTACAGTGTATGCATCATCCTTTACAGACACATATTCTTTTACCCCTTCGGACAAGTCATTAATGATCACAAGTGTATATTTAAATCTCTGTACTTGAGAAAGCTGACTAACGTCCCTCTAAATGGAACAGAAAAGTCCCCAAGGCTTTTTTTAATGATTGAATAGGGGAAGATACTGATTTAGACATATTAATTTCTAAGCAATTTACACAAGTATTTACAAAATGTTGAGTGACTTTTAAGAGATGAAGTGCATACTAGTTAGATGGAATTTGTTTTATTAATATATCTTTGCCCAAATGAAAAGGCAAGTGATAGGTTTTAATCAATTAATTTAGAAAATTTAGTGGGGTTACTAGTTGACTGTCTGGATGGCACCACAAAACGTCCTGAAAACGATTACAGCCATCACTTATCCACTTCCTTTTCACAGAATCTTTTGTCTGGTCTTGAAAAAACAGTAATTTCTGTAAAGAAAAGGTGTTGTCTTTGTTAAATTGTTGCAAAAATATAGCCTAAACAGGATAAGACAATGAAGCCTGTCTTGATGCCATATCTGCAAAAGTGTTACCCACAGGTACAAAAGAATTATTAGATTTATGTGTGGCACATTTCACTAGAGCTTTTTTCCTTCATAATAATAAAGCATATAACACTTCATTAACAAACACATCATTTTTGATAACTGTCTCTGCTGATGTTAAATAACTCCTTTTTTTTCCAAAGTGTACCAAAATTGTGCACAACACCAATAACACTGTGGGAGTCAGTAAGCATGGCTACTGACTGATTTATTTATTTATTTGTTTAAATTTGTTGACCGGGAGTGTCCGACTGGACGTAGGTCCATTTTCAGTGGAGGCCTGGGGAGAAAAGCTCCACAGTTAAAATAGACAGTAGTTACATTGGATTTACATAGTGATTAACAATTTGATTAACGTAGCAATTAATTACAAATATAATTACAGATGAAGAACATAGTACATAATAGACATTAAAAATTGTTACAATAAGAAGTTCCTGCTGTATAATAAGTATTAGGCTTATGAGCATCCTAGCTTGCTATAATCAAGGTAGTTAGTGGGGTGGAAAGAAAGGTAGTGGTTGGATGGGGTGGATGATATTAGAGTGGGAATTGCAAGGGCATAGACAGCATGTTCTTAGGTGCGCTTTTAGTAAAGTTTTGAAGTGGGTGCATGATGGTACGGAGGTAATTGTGGGTGGGAGGGAATTCCATAATTTGGTTATGGCACAAGAGAATAGTGCTTCACCAGCAGAGTTATTGGCTTTAGTGATCTGCAAGTGATTTTTGTTGCTGGATCTTAGTGGTCTGGTGGTGCGATAGGGCTGGAGTAGATTCTGGAGGATGGGACATTTAGTGGATGGTTTACTAGTTTGTGGGTGAGTGTGAGTTGATACCATTGAAGGAGGTGATTGAGTTCAAGCCAGCCCAGTTCAGCAAGTGAGAGACAGTCGTGACTATGGTAGGATGCCCCTGTGGAGAATTTGGCGATTTTGTTGTAGCAGGTCTCTAGCTTGTTTAGATCACATTGCCTTAGGTTGGTATATATTGGAGAGGTATAAAGTAGGGTGGAGATAAGGTGGGAATTTGCTACTGAATACTTTGCTGCTTTGGTGAGAAGTTGCTTATTTCTGTATAATGCTCCTAGTTTTTTGTGGACTTTTTTATGGTCATGGATATGTGAATGTCAAATTTTAGTTTATTGTCTATTTCTACTCCTAGCAATTTGGTGTGTTCTGTTGGATGTATAGTGGTGTTGTCTTTTGCTGTGATGTTAAAGTGAGAGTTGTTTTGAGTATGTCTAGTGGGTTGGACAATGAGTAGTTTAGTTTTGTTTGGGTTGAGTATTAATTGGGCATCAGATAACCAAGTTTCCAAAGAGGAAAATGCTTCCTGTGTGACTTTTTGCAGTTTGGGTAGGGAATGGACTGAGCAGATGATGGTTGAGTCATCTGCGTATTGTATGAGTGTGCCATGTTTGGTGGCAGAGGCTAGATTATTGGTGAAAATAGAGAACAGTAGGGGTCCAAGGATGGATACTTGGGGAACCCCTATAAAGAGAGGTAGTTGGGGAGATATGTCATTCTGCCATACAACGGATTGCTGATGGTCAGACAGGTAACTCTGAAACCAGTTGGTGACTGACTGAGAGAAGGATAGGTTATTGAGGACAGAGATGAGTTGTTTGTGTGGGACCATGTCAAATGCTTTAGATATGTCTAGGAAAGTAGCAGAGGAGAGATAGCCATTGTTTTTATGCTGAAGGATAGTGTTAGTAAAGTAGAGTAAGGCAGAGGTGCTGCTATGGTTTGGTCGGAAACCATGCTGAGTATTGCAATTTTTGATCTTTGATCTCTGATCTTTGCTAATTTTACATGCTTCAGTTATATGGTCCAGTTATAGCTACTAAGTTAGCTACCTGAGCAGATATATTTCTGCTTAATTGTCCAATTAATAAAATGTTGTCTTGTGTGCAGACAGAAAAGGCTGCTAAAAGTTCTTTATCATCTCTTCGAACAAAGGAGTCATCCATAAAACGGATGAGATTTTGATTTTGTAATGGAACGTCTTTTAAAACTAATCAAGGAGGAAGCCTAATATTGGGGTTTTCCTTTGTCCTCTTTAGGGATTAAAGAAGTATTGTTAAGTGGTGGATATCAAACAATCTGTAAAGAAGGGTTGCTAAGTAATGACAATTCATATTTAGACAAATATGCTGCCAAGAGATATTGTGTTTTAAAGTCCGGTAACAGATCTCCTCAGAATGCTGAACTGACACATAAGTCTCATGCCTGAGAGTCAATGCATCCACCATGTCTACAGGACATTTCATTGTAGCCACCAACATAAGGCAGTGGGAGAGGGCTTCAGGTACAGGATCAAGATTTGTAGTGAAATAAGCAACATGTCTAAAACCATCATTTGTACTTTGTACTAGCAATTGTAATGCTACATTTTTTTACTACAAAATAGAAAAAAATATCTTATAATAATCTGGAAACCTAAGTCTAGGTGGATTTAAAAGCAACATTTCTAATTATACAAAAGGTTGTTCATGATAATCTTGCCAGAGCAAAAGTTCAGAAGTATCCTTCTTTAACAATTTTAACAAAGGTGTGACACTGCTACATAATTAGAAATCCATTGTTGACAGGAACTTGTTACATTCAGAAAAGCTCGCAGATGTTTTTATGTAGTAGGCCATGGTGCAGTTTGGATCACAGCAATTTATGAAGGTAGAATCTAACAAGCACCCTCTGAAACAAGATGACCCAAATATTTAACTTTCATTACAGCAATTTGCTTTTTTTTGCTTTTATTAACTTTAAATCTAAATTCTGCTGGGTCAAAAGAAAAATAGTAGCTTGTTGACAGTCATGTTCAGTTCTTGAGGTAAAAGCAAATCATCTACATATTGAATCAAAGTACATCAACAAGGAAAGTTTATCTTATCTAATTGTTTTTCATTTTTAGAGAAAACTGTGGTAAATTTTACATACCCCTGCGGTAATTTTGTCCAAGTGTACCCCTGACCTTTATAAGTAAACTAAGCAGATATTTACTTTATGGATGTATAGGGATAGAAAAGAAGGCAGACAAAGTATCCCTCACTGAAAAAATGGTAGCACCTGAAAAGGCTAAATGTAGTATTGTTGCAGGGTTAGGATCAACTGCAAAAGCTGGTAATACTGCAGCATTCACTGCACATAAATCGTGTGCAAACCTATTTGTAGTTTTTCTGTTTTTGTTTTTTAACAGATAAGAGACTTACAAAGACTGTGAGTTGATACTTTGCTGTAACAAGGCAGAAATAGCAGGCTTTTTTCCTTTTTACATTCCATACAATTGAAAGTGCTCAGGTCTCATAGGGCTCATGTCTCGATTGTGCAATGTATCTACCTGTGCAATACCAAGTGCTGTTAATAGATAGAGATACAAAAATGTAATTACGTCCTAGTGTCATGTCAAATGTTACAATGTTTTTCATTTATATCTGTTATATTATATGTATTGTCTGGAAATAGAGCTCAAAGCAACAGGATTTCATTTAGCCTACACTGAGGTGTGGGTCTAAATGACAATAAAGTATACTTTGACTTTGACTTCACTGACCTCTCATTGATCTCAGCGTCCACTGGCTATTGTGCTGGGGGATTAGCTGCTCCTGCAAGTGCCCACCCTGCAGTAACTGATTCCTAAGTGTAATACTGTATAGCACTGCACACTCTGACACTATTTTCACACAAGTGCCAAGATCATCTTGCAGGGCACCACTGGTTTAATCCAGACAGCTAGATCATGCCTTAGCAGCCCAAGCACATGCTTAATAATATTCTTTGCTTGTGTTTGGGTGTTATGAGACATGGTTACTGGGCATATCTAGCATCATAAACATGAACATGACCCTGGGGGTAGGCACCTCTCACAAAATACTGGCATAGGTCACAGGCGTTCCATATGTGGTAGTCATGATAACTCCATAGGTGTCCTGTGCACACATTGTAGATGATATTTTATGCATTATAAACCACTCAAAAGTTCATGGAGTGATATCATTTGCAGTTTATGCACATCCTTCTTATTTCATTTAATGTGGGTACAGATATTGGACTCCAGTCTCAGGAAAATGAACTATATAGTAGAAACCCTGCATTTTGATGGCTCTGTCCTTTGTGATCTGTGGAAACCATACCACTCAGCTTTTTAGCTCAAGAAATCTGGACAAAGCATAAAATAATGTGGGGACAAAGTCCCAAAAACCAAAAATAGGGACAGATTTTTAAATATTACTTATATAAACTTAGAAAGTTGTTAGAATAACATGATTTTGTGTTAGCATGCATTTTTCTGAAAGATATGAAATCTGAAATTCAAATGTATATCATTATTTACTGACTTTTATCCTTGTTAATTTGCCATAAAACCCCAAATTTTATAAGGAAAAGACCAAAAATATGAGGCAAAAATCCTGACAGTTGAGAAGTATGGTGGCAACCACAGTTGTTCCCCTATAAGCTCCCCAGCATGCTCCCCTACATGTTAAAGTATGGCATCAAGAATCTGACGGAGGTTTCTGTAGCTCATATATATGTATAGCCACACATACTTTAGAGTGTCATTGGTATAATTACTCCATGACTCCCATGGGGCCATCTTGGGTAGTGTCTATATCAACCCAGTACTAATATCATTGTGTTGGAGCCTATGAAACAGAAATGAGATCAGACGACCCTGTAAGTCAGGGTGCGACATTGTGCACCATAAGGCAAGGCAGCACAAGTAAGAGCATCTTGCATGTACACATGCACTAATGTGGTAACAACCTCTAACTTTGTTTATGAATTCCCTTGGCCTGTACATATACATTCATCTGAGTTCAAATATGTAGAGGATGCAGCCCTGTTGCATGGTATTTATACATTTAGGTTCATAGGTGTTTACATTAGCACATTTATGGATCATTCCACCATTTCATTTTGCCACATTCGCATACTCTAAAATGCTCATTGTAATAATGCTGTTCATGGCCATGTGATTATATTGCCATTAGTGCATATTATGCCTGACTGTGCTGCTTGGCCTGCTTCACTTGCATAGCATGTGTTACTGAGTGCCGTATAGCCTGTGAATTGCCACTCATCATGAAAGTTAATTTAGTCCAGTGCAGGAAAGTTTTATGAATATTGCCTATATTGTCCTGTTTCATATTTTGGGGCAGATTGTTTTGGCAGAATATCATTGAATGAGAGAGCAGGGCACTGGTTTTAGTATTGCAGTTTATATGAAAGTAGATAGACGACTGAGCTTCTTGCCTTTTTTTCCAGGACACACAGCTTTCTAAGAATGCTTCATGTATGACTGCTGTTTTTGGACTTTGTGGTAAATCTGACTACTTTCATATATTGTGAGGGTGGTGTAGTGGTTAAGATGTTTGCCTTACAAACACAAGATGCAGGGTTTGAGTCTCACAAGGGGTAATTAGCTAGACTCACAAGGGCAATTAGCCTATTACTAATCTAAAAACCTATGTGGATCCAAGATTTTGATGGATGGCCTTGTTTTGTTTAAAGTTAGCCATGACATTTCAATCATAGAAAAAAGAGAAAATCATTAGTTAAGGGGTTTATAGTTGCAAATCAACATTTGTTAATGTGGTAGAGAACTCTTAACCTTGTATTTGCATCTTTTATAATGATGCTGTCATGGTCACTGAAAGTTAGTTTGTTATCAGTGGTAACACCATGGTTTGATCTGCCATCCCAGTATCAGTAATGTCTCTGTGTGTGTGTGTGTGTGTGTGTGTGTGTGTGTGTGTGTGTGTGTGTGTGTGTGTGTGTGTGTGTCCAAACCTTGTCAACTTAGGACTCTGAGGGCTCTGGAGGACAGCTGCCACGTATACACACCCTTAATCTCCAAATAGCTCCTCTCTGAGTTACTGCAGACATGAATGTAACATAGTGTGATGGTTCTCTCTGAAATGTAGAAAACACCCAACATAAAAATGCAAAACTGATATGACTACATTGTCTGTAAATAAATGTATGGTGAATGTGTACCTAGAACTGATATAATCACTAAAAAAAAATCAGATATAATGATTGAAAAGGGAGTATAAAAGAGGGGATAAGATAGCTCAAGCATCACACGATATTCACCTTTGGACAAGGGAACATAGAGATCAATCAGTGGGTTTGGAGGAGAGGTATGATTCTTCAAGAAATACTGTCAGGAAGGACCTGGTACTTCACATGAAAAAATTAAATTGGTGCTATAGACTTTAAACTCAGCACCTAACCTTGCAAAAGGCACTGTTGCTTTTATCTTGTTAAAGGCTTCAGAAGTTTTTTTTTTCTAAAAGAATAATCCTTTGTGTTGTCTTATACAATTAAAACTGCTTTTGTACAAAATGGACTTCATCTCAGCTGCATTATTTTTCACAATATCAGCAGAAGATGGTTTGCAGCTGACGAGTTCACTTAATCAGTAACAGCTAAAACTACATAAATAAATCCATGTGCCAGGGACAAAAAGACAATAATTTCTTCTATTTTCATGCATCATGGCCTAATAGGGAGATAGGTAATGGGTCATAGTGTTTGGCACCAAATGTCACAGACACAGTATTAGAATAATGTATTTAGTTTCTTTCATTTATAATCTGCTTTTCTAACACAGCACAATCCGTATATGTTGCAAAAGCAGGGTATTTTGTCCTAACGTTTTGTAACATCAGGCTTCATTGCTCAGGTTCTGGAAAGTTACTCAGTAAGTGGCACACATAAACTATATCAGGTTGCAAGGCAAAGACAGAACGATAAAGAAGATAGTCAGACCCTCTTCATATGGGATGCTGGTAACAACCTGCTCAAGAGTCCAGAGGACATCAATGGAAGATGAAAGGAGTACTTCCAGCAACTTCTAAATGAAGAAATCCCCAGAGAAGCTGTACTGCCCCAGACAGTGCCTATGGTGAGAGACGAGAAGGAGCCCACCGTATAAGAAGTAAGAACAGCACTAAGGAAAGTGAAATCAGGGAAAGCTGCAGGGTCTAATGTGGTCATAGCAGATTTGATAAAGATGTTGAGTGAGATAGGAGAGAAATAGCTCCTGAAGGTACTCATAGCAGTGTGGAGAGAAAGGTATATCCCAGGTGACTTGAGAATAAGATTACTAGTGCCAGTGTATTTAAGAACAAAGGGGACATTCAAAACTGTAAGATGTACACAGGTATCAAACTCCTGTCACATTGCAGGAAAGTTCTGGAGATGGTGACTGAAAAATGAATACACACAGTAGTAGAAAATAAGATGGGAGATGAGCAGTGCAGATTCAGATCAGGATGCAGCACAACTGACCCAATGTTTGCATTGAGATAGTTAAAACAAAACAGACGCACCAGGGACTGCTGAATGGAGCTTGACCATAAAAAAGGTATCAGATCGTAACAGAATCAAATGATGCAACCACTGCCAGGGTAGTTACATAAAATTCAAGTAAAATGAGTACAAAATTTAATGGCAAGTATAAAACCATTTGGTATCCATTATGAACTCCTTCAACCTAGAAGGGAGAGCAGGTATAAAAGAAAGTCTATTCTGAAACATTGATTATGAGGGATTCATTAATTCTGCCTGTTCTTAAGTGGATACGTTTATCCTCTTTATGCTTCTGCTTGCAGATTGGTTTTTCCTGTAAGAAAACTGCTGTTTCATTAGAACTGGTCGTCCTGGAAAAAACGAAGTGTCCCTGGCAGAATACTTTGGTCTGGCCTCTGTATTACTTACAACTTCATTGTTCTGTTTATTTACATTCTCTGATGCCTGAATTGTGGGGCTCTGACTAGAATTTTGAATAAGTGAATTCTGAGCTAGTAAATCAGTAATGTGAATATCAGCTTTAACTCACTCTATATTACAAAACCCTTTAGTTGAAGCTGTCCCTGTGTTCTTCAGGAAAGCCCTAGTGTGATGACTAATAGGTGATTGCGTGGAAACTGTTGTGTTATCATTTCTTATGTTTCTCTTCTGTTCGAATTCTGATAGTTTCAGCCATTCAGAAATGTTTCCATTCAGAAAAACTTTATAGTCCCTTGCCAACTTTCTAATTTATTTACTTTTTAACTTGTTTTGATAACTCAATAGTCTTTGCTGCAACTCTTCAATGTTTCGAAGAAATGCATCGGATAGAGCTGAGCTTTCTAACTCTTGTCTGTTTACTTTCAATAAGACCGTCAGTTTCCTCTTCAAAAGACTGAAAATGTTAGATTAAAAGTTTGATATAATGGAAGCTAGTCTCTAAATTAATGGCTTGCCACCTGTCTAGTTGTTCGGGATATAGATTGCTGTAAGTTGGTCTGTATTCCTTACTGTTTTCTCAACTTCATCTTGCATTACTACAATTTTAAAAGTAAGGTTGGCCCCTGGTATATCTCAGTACCTTCTTTTCCAAAATTCTCTCCTGTATTTCTTAATCTTTATAGCCTTGTATTCTAAAAATCTTTCCTCTGCCATTCTATCGCTTTTTCATAGTTCCACTCATCAGTACAAATCCTAGATCTACTATAAAGCTTTGTAGCAAAACAAATGCTTTATATTAACATATTTCTTCTCACCCTGGTCACAATTTTTTATGCTATTGGAGGTTGTAACTGAGAGCTTAAAAGGTGGTGATCTAGGTAATAGAAATGAAATAACACATTTCTGCTCACCCTGGTCACAAATTTTGTTTTATGGTGTTGGAGGTTGTAACTGAGAGCTTAGGAGGTGGTGACCTACGTAACAGAACTGAAATAACTGAAATAGTATGGATTGCAGATTTACAAGCTGATAATTCTCCAGGACTAAATGGGATGGTTCCTTTAAAACCCCTATTGAAAGGGTGGAAACTGTGGAGCTGAACTCCAGCTGGATTGATTCTTATTGATATGAGGAAGTCTCAGAACAATTTAAATACAAGCAATTTTTAATGGTCTCACAAGATCTGATGAAGCCACTTTGCTGAAAGCACTTGTCTTTTGAGCTCCAGGATTTTATGTTTTACTTTGTGTTTTTATACATTCCATTAAAGTTAATATTAGTTTTACTCAAATTTTATGTGACTATCCTCATAGTGGTTGCATCATTTGACTCTGTGATGATCTGAGACAGATAGTTGAGAAGAAACTAGAGATGAGGAAAGAGTACAACTGGACATTCATAGACTTGGAAAAAGCATATGATAAGGTCCCATGAAAGCTGATTTTGGCAGTCCTGCAGTGGTTGGAAATCTCAGAAATACTTTTAGAACTGGTGCAAGCTATGTACAAAGACCCGATGACTCAAGTACAAACAGTGTTTAATGTCACAGAGAGGTTCCCAGTGGAAGTGAGTGTGCATTAGGGTACAGCTCTGAGCCTGCTGCTGTTGATACTGGTGATGCGCTACATTAGCAAACAGGTGATTGGGGACAGATCAATAAAGTTGCTGTATGCAGATGATGTGGTATTACAGGCAAACTCTGAGCAAGAACTTCATCAGATGGTAGAAGGAATCGAATGCAAACCTGAAGGCACAAGGGATGAAAGTAAGCACAGATAACACAGCTGTGATGTCAGAAAATGGGGGAAATCAGAAGATGCTGAGAATTGAGATAGAAGAGAA
Organism: Protopterus annectens; assembly: GCF_019279795.1. Taxonomy (NCBI): domain Eukaryota; kingdom Metazoa; phylum Chordata; order Ceratodontiformes; family Protopteridae; genus Protopterus; species Protopterus annectens. Next base: position 1,528,330,635 of record NC_056745.1, on the reverse strand, counting down.
AATAGCATTAAAGGTTAACAGTTTCAACTACCTAGGAGGGGCATTTGAAGAGAAGGGAAGTCTGAATGAGGTTGTCAAAGCCATAAACAGAGGGGCTGCAGCCAGCAGACACAGAGTGTCAGGAATAGTATATGTAAGAAGAATGCCAAAGAAGCTGAAAAGTAAGCTGTACAAAACAGTGGTGCAACCAGTACAACTGTATGGTACAGAAACCTGGGCAGTAAAGGCAGAGAAACTGAGGAAGCTAGAGGTGATAACTGCCTGAGATGGGTGGTAGGATGCACACTGTTGGACAGGTGAAGAAATGAGGACATAAGAGCAGAAGTCAAAGTAGCTCCAATTGCAGAAAAGATCAATGAGAACAAATTACGGTGGTTTGGGCACATGTATAGAAAAGTAGAAGACAGTCTGGTAAAGAAGATTTGGAACAGACATGAAAAGGCAAGATGAAGCGAGAGCAACCAGCAAAGGGGTGGATGGATTGTGTGAGATAAGACCTGCAACAGTCAGGCATGAGTGTCAAAGAAGACAGGAGAGTGGAATTGAATAGAGAGAGAGATTGCAACTGTTGACATAACACACTGACCCATGTAGAAAATGGGATAAAGGGGGTTAAGGATGATGATGTCATATAATCAGAATATTCTGTCTAATATTCATACTGATTTCAAAAAGCTGCTACTTGTGGCATAAAGGATAGTGAGTTGGTATTTCACAACATGGTATATGATGATGCTTTCTAATCCAGTCATTAATAAAAAAAAAAGTTGCAAATAAGGGAATGAAAGGTGGGTTCAATAAAAATCACTTAATATGACACAATTTTGTTATTCAAGGTAGAAAACTAGTTGTTTTAATGGGTTAGCAATTATGTCAAAAGAAGGTGGGGGACAGTGGCCTCAAAGGCAGTTGACTCTGGAGCTGTAAAAATGCTCTCAAATAGGCAATGCATTATTTAATAAGTAAGCAATGGGTTGTGGGTCAAATAAGGTGAGTCTTTAACAGAGATGGCAGTTTGCACTGTTCATAGTACCTCTGAGGTCAAGCAATAACTTTCTTATTTTCAGAGCACCATGGACTGAGATGCTGGATAAGGTCAGAGATATAGCAAAACTGGGTATTGTCTTGGGCTGTTCACCCATTGTCTTTTAAACATTGTTTGTTATTGACAACTAAACAATGAAGTCCTTTCATACACTTATAGACACAACACACACACACACACACACACACACACACACACACACACACACACACACACACACACACACACACACACCTTTGTTAATTCTACATCTTTGTTAAACTGTGGAAAAGAGCTGTACTGCTTACTTGCTACAGTTCCTTTTTAAATATTTTATTGAAATGTTATATACAGGAAGAACTATGTTAACATAACACAAATAACTACACAAGTGTCTATATCAATTGTTGCTATATGAATTATAAAATTTTACTAAGCACCCATTAACTGATAATAAAAGATATTTACTGTACTAATAAGTTCAGTAATTATGTGCTCTGGCTATTTTGTTTATTTTCATCTTAATAGTAGACAATTCTTTATTGCACACAACTTTGACAGATTTTATAAATTGTGTAAATAAGGTGTAATTTTGTTTTTCCATTTTTTTAGTCATTTTCCGGGCTATTGTTAATGAGCTCTAGAGAAGTGGGAACACTTCTGTGAACAGAAACATTCAACAGCACAAAACAGTTTAGTTAATGAATTTATCATACCACAATGCTTGTAAGAAATATAGATTTTTGCTGCCAAAAATGTTGTAAGGCTTTGCAGACATAAACCATATACACCTAATCTGCTTTGACAAAGCATTTAGATTTCCAACTAGCAATATGTTTTGTATATAAAGTCAGCTCTATGCAGAGTGATACATGATGTATATAAAAAACTTCCAAAAGGATAATCTCTAAAATAAAGATGAAGTGCATTAAGACACTTTTTTATTTTGCTTAAATTTTCTCAAAAAACATATTTGATATAGAATTTACAGTTTTGAATTAATTAATATATTTTGGATAAATATGATCTTCCTATTTCACCGTATGTTTTGAGAGTCTCCATATTATCACAGATATTCTTTTTTTTTTTTTTTATTTTGTCTAACTTTATGTTAACTTCAGTGATTGATCTGTCTACTGATTTGTGCAGTAAGTGAGATTTCCATTTTTATCCATGAAATAGTGAGTATTAAATACTTTAGCATCTCTTTCTATTTAATTCCAAACCCTAGTTATGGTTCCTAACTAACATTAGACTAACTGTTATTTAGGCAAAGTGAAGTAGCTTAAATGATTGTTAATACTGGTTACAGAGACTGAATGGCACCTTTTAGACCATGCTCCCTAATAATTTGTACCTAGATCAGTAACCCCCCCTTTGTCCTGCATGTCATTTGCAACTTCATAACGTTAAGTGTATTAAATTTGGTAAAGCTTTCTTTCTGCAGGAAATCTTTTGCTGAACTGCGTGAAATAAAGTGTCCCCGAAACAATGAAATTATCTGAGCAGAATAAATACAGACTAAATAAATGGCTAGCTATTACATGCTGATGAACATAATAAACTTATGGATTAAGTAAAAGTTGTTACACAGTTAAATGATACTTAGTAAACAAAATGGATTTCTTTGCAGAATTTATTGAATTATTTTAAGAAATTGAGGTCTATGATCTGGAAAAAGATGGAGTCAGTAGGGGTTAAAATGTTATTTAAAGAAACAAACAAAAAGTGTACTGAATACTCAGGACAGAGAAAACACTTGCAAATGTGTCACTACTGTAAAAGGAGATGAACTGGCTAGGAGGTGACTGGAAATATTCTAAAAGGAGAGGATTTCATTAAACATCGCTTTACCCCTCATAAATATTTAGAAAGAAGAAACTAGGACAAGTAGAAAAACTAGAAAAAAGGAGGACTGACTGTATAAATAGATCCCAAGAAGAAGGGGAGGACGTCATAAAAGAGGAAAGGATCATATTCCTGCAATGTTTCAGTCTAATGTAGATTTGGGCTATAAGTACACAATGATATTCTTAGTAAATGGGAGCTTTGGTCACATCACAATTCAAAAATTGCAAGTAATATAAGGTATACAGCTCAGGTGAGCCTGCGCAAAAGACAAAAACCTTAAAAAAAGTCAAAGTCAAAGTAAACTTTATTGTCATTCAAAAATCACACAAGTGCAAAAACTGAATTAAATTCCGTGTCTCCAGACTCAATGTGCAGACAACATATAGACTATTTTCGCAGACATTGACACATAACACCTAGCTGTTACACCACGGATATGCCAGTAGACAGACTAATATTGCACATAATTATAACATATTTTAACACTTTTTGCAGTGCACACTTGCTTGCATGAGACTTTAGTACTTCACAAGTACTTGGTTAAGACATTGCATTGATCCTTGACCAGAAAGAGACATTTAAGTATTGCACTGTGAACATTAGATGATTGCACTAGACTTCAGAGTATTGCACTATGGTTAATTCACAAATTCCTAACATGTATTGTACTGAAAAAAGAGATATTTTACTGCAGTGCTACTACCCTATATGGTCTATATGTTAACAGTCATGGTGAATATTGCACTAAGTATTAGATGAGACTGGTAACCAGGTTAATACACAATATTAGATAAGCTACTACAATTTCTACTGACCCAGATGGCCATTATGGAGCATAGTGGTTACTAGAGTTCAGCAGCCTAATGACATTAGGGAGGAAACTGTTCCTGAATCTCGTAGTTCTGCACCATATGCTTCAGAAGCACTTTCTGGATTATAGATGCAGGAACTGTCTGTAAGCAGGGTGGGTGCAGTGTTTAATTATTCCTCTGGCTCTGCTGAGACATCTGGATTAGTACAAGTCATGGACAGATGATAAGGTGGTCTTGATGATCCTCTCAAGCTGTTCTCACCACTTTCTGGAGAGATTTGCGCTCAGAGGTAGAGCAGCTTCCATACCATACTACGAAGTTGTGTTGTTCGTCAGGATGCTTTTTATAGTACCTCTGTAGAAGGTAGTGAGAACTGTCGATGCAAGATTCATTCTCCTCAGCCTCCTCAAAAAATGCAATCTCTGGTGTGCTTTCTTGACTGTGGCAATGGTATTGCTATTCCAAGACAAGTCCTCATCAGTGTGCATTCCCAGAAACTTTGTCCTTCTCACTATGGTAAGGGGAGAATGTTCCTTGCGATTTTTCCTGTAGTACACAATTATATCTTTTGTCTTGTTTGCCTTTAGTGCTAAGTTGTTATTTTCACACCAGATAATCAGTTATACCACCTCAACTCTATATGCTATTTCATCATCATTACTAATGAGGCCCACTACTGTTCAGATAAGTATCAGCAAACTTGATGATGTGGTTTGTATTGTACCTGGCTGTACAATCATGTGTTAACAGAGTGAACAGCAAAGGACTTAGTACACATTCTTGTGGGACTCCAGTGTTAAGTGATGCTGTCTGAGGAGTTATTTCCTGCACACACTTTCTGAGGTGTGTCTTTGAGAAAGTCAAGAATCAAGTTACGAAAAGGAGTGTTGATGCCTAGTTGGAGTAGCTTCATTACCAGATGAAGAGGGATGACTGTGTTAAAAACAGACCTGAAGTAAAAAAAAAAAAAACAGCAACAAAAAATATATTTTGCATTTTTTCAGTAACACAGATTGTGGCACTGGACAACACTTGTTTCAGACCCCCAAGGCTAAGGGAACTAGTCAAAGTAAAAATCTGAATATCCCCTCTCTCTATGTCTGTGTATATATAGGTGTGTGTGTATGTGTGTGTGTGTGTGTGTGTGTGTGTGTGTGTGTGTGTGTGTGTGTGTGTGTGTGTGTGTGTGTGATTATATATTAGTTAATTTAAAAGTGCTACACAGAATAAACATTTGATTTATTGTTTTTGCCTGATGACTGAAGATAGGGCAAGATATAAATGAAAAAACATAATATATGCAAATCTAGCACATGTAAGCATTTGTTTATTAACATTTATATTGTTATGCAACACTAGGATGAATAATCTGCAGCATTTTCCATTTGCAAGAAAAATCATCCACTATTCAGACTACTACTATGAGAATAATTTATTTATTTTCATTATGCTGAGAATTAATCCAATAAAGGATCAATGAAAAGCAGTTAATGACAGAATGCAAGTGTGGCTGCCCCTTTCACTGATGTCTGCAGCTCAACAATCATGACAGCAAAATAAGAAAAAATAAACAAGAAATCTGGTTAAAATAAAGGATGTACTGACCACTGGCTTGTAATGCAGCAATGCTCTATGGAACAGGCATTTATTTGCATTAAACTGTCACTTTGATCAACTATCTACTCAAGTCATTGTATACGTGCTGTACTAAGGCACTAAAGAAGTAATGATTGATCTAATATCAACTCATTTGTTCCCTTTGAGAAGCATCTGGCTGGAGTATATGTAAGTCTATACTTGGGACTGTTGCACAGATAGCCCATTCAGTGTTGTGTATACAACAGTGTGCCAGGGACCGGATTAGACAATAGAAAGGCAGGAGAGTGGGAATGGGACATTTCTGGATGAAGAAATGTGACTCTTCATAGAAATAGTGTCACCTTTGATTATATCCATTTTTTGCTGATTGCAAGAAGCAAAGTCATCGTCATCACTCCTCCCCACCATGCTCACTGATGGCTATATAGGAAAATGCCAAATGCATTGCAAATTATACAGAACAATTTTCAAGTCTTTTTCTGATTAGTGTCTGTTATTGTTCTTGATGTTTTCAAGGCATAATCATAGCTATAGCTGATAAAGCCTAGAAATATTCCATATTAGTTTCAGATAACATGTATTTATATCCTGCTACCTTCCGAATAAGGTCCACTATTTAAAAAAGGGGGAGCTTGCATATGAAAACTGTATAAAAAATGCATCACGTTGGAAATTAACCACTTCTTTACATAAAAGCTAACTAATCATGGGAGACATTAATGCTGTATCTTTAGCTGGAAATATAGCCAGTCTAGCATCATGGAGGAATGAAGCCATGACTATGACCCAGGTGATATAAGTTTCATTAGTGGCTTATAGGCCTAACAGTGCTTGCAGAGAGCATAGATGTGTTTGTCCTGGGGAAGAATCATGGTGTGCATTTTCATAGTGGATTTTTGACAGTTGCAAGAGCTCAAAGAGGCATTATTAGGTAAAGGGGCAGGAAGATAGAGAATATGTGACAATCCTATAGACCCAGGGTAGATCCAACATTCAGATTACTCTCTATGGCTCCATCAACCTGACTTTCATATTAGCACTTGGAGAAAGGAACTTAGGGCTAGGGAAAATCCCTCACTAGGCTACAGTATGATTGATCTTTCCCTGTCCCATGCAGATCTGCAGTGCCAGCAGGTTCACATATCTTAGAACTATTGCATAGATCAATTTCTGTGTACAGGACCTCTCCCAGTGTTGAAACCATACAGGCATGATTTACAACATAGAATTTTTCTGGAGCATTAGAACTATGGAGGATGGAACTAGTGGAAGATAGAAATGTGCTCCTGCTTGACAGGGGCACAGGAAAATAATTTTTTTGGGTGGTGAAAGCCGGGGTACCTTTTTGGCTAGGCTTGTATAGGCCCTAGGGCCAATAGCCTAGTACCTACCTATGAACCTATGAACCTATAAGAGAGACTGAAGTTTGCAACAGGCTGGATGAAAAAAAAAAAGATTTAGCTGAAAACTACATTTTGCTACTTATATACCATTCAGAAGACTTCTAGCACTCCTTTTTCCTGTAAATATAATAGATTTATTGTCAAGCTGAACTAGAGTGAATAATAATCATAAAAATGAAATCATATATGTCTACTGCTTGAAAATCATGAAAAAATTTTGTTTTGATCTTTCTTTTATATTAATGTATGTATACCTTTGCCATTGTTTAAACTGTGATTTAATAAGCAAGCAATAATGCCCGACACGTAGTGTGCTATTATGTAAATAATGCGTATTCTGAGATGTTCTGACACCTGAAGCTATAAATGGAGGCCCTCTGCATCCCGAAAAAGGGTGTTACTTACACAATAACATATATCCTGGAGAAAATTATCAGTTTAGAGAATGGAATATCTGCTAAATTGTTTTATGCTTTTCTGTTTGCTTGCTTTTTTTGCTGTAGTATATGTAATTGTTGGATGAAATATTTCATATGCAAAATTTAAGTTATTCAACTATCTAATGTCTAAAGCACATACAAACACATATACGCACACATGTAAAAATCACACATACAGATTGAGAAGCACAGACGGATTGACAGGCTCAGAAATATACAAGCAGATACACAGACATTCAGAAATATAGACAGACAGATACTCACACACATATCCATATATAGACATACACACACACACACACACACACACACACACACACACACACACGCACGCACGCACACACGCACGCACACACACACACACACACACACACACACACACACACACACACACACACACACAAGTTACAATCACTTTTTGTGTGAGCATATACTCAGATGTGTCCTTCAATGCAAATGAATTAAAAGAAAACACAAGACATTATAACCCAATCTTTATTGTTCCTAATTTTACCCCATAGTGCTTTTCTATACCTTGATTTACATCAGTTTATGAAAACAGAAAAACATTTAAAAAAAACGTAAATGTAAGCCAGTCAGTATTGCTAGACATTAAAAATGTAATTTCTGTTATTCTTCATGATCTCTGCATGCGGCAATTAGCACTGTCTATTTGTCACTCTCTCCATTAACTACGCTCTCACACAAGCAAGCACTCACATGGCTGCACACATACACTAGTAAACAAATATGTTTTCTTTTCCATTTTTTATTGTTATTTTATGCTCACTAAATAGAAAAACACTGTTAATGTAATAAAATGGCAACTGCTTTTTAAATGTCCAAGCTTCACAGCAACTTACTATTCTCTGGATGGACTCATTTTTCAGCTGGCATTATCTTTGCATTTAACACCCTTCTCGAGACCATTTATTCTGCAATCACAGTGGCAATGTACAAACTGACAATTCTCTAAATGTGTTTAAAAAATTGAATGGCATTAGTAACTGAAAAACAATGGCTGTTTTGTATACAGTACTTTTTTGTTGTTGTTTTTTTTTCACAATTTGGGAATACTTACCCTCTTTATAAAGGTTGCATTGCACATGTCTAATACACATTTTTTTCTTATCATGAAGGCTCTAACTTTTTTGAATATCATGCAAAGAGCTATAGAGTCGTACACTCATATTTATATTTGTGAGAAATAGTCATTCAAGAGAATTAAGTTAGAATGACATTCATTATAAATTTAGTCTCATATTTAAAATGAAAAAAACAAGCATAAGCCATAAACATAGTAAAAGTGTTCCATGCTTTAATGTGGCTTCTACATAGCTAAACCCATTAGCCATTTGAAGTGCAATTAGTATTCTGATCATGCCTGCCTAAAACGGTGTATTCAGTTTGCTAAAGTGACTACTATTACTTGCTTCTTGACAGTTTGGTTTAACATACATACATTTATACAACTCTCTGCTCTCCGGTTCAGAATAATCTCTCATAATAAGACTTTATTATGATGAATTACACCTACTGTGTATATCTTATTCACTAAAAATTAATTGTTAGTTGTACATCTTTGTCAGATTACTTAGACAAGCAATGTTTGATTAAAACAGTGCTACTGCCTGAAAAATATTAAGAGACCATTAATTAGGAAATTAGCTATATGCAGTGACTTTTTTTCTTTCATCCTTCTGTTCCTAAATGGATGAGAACCACACATGGATCTAACAAATTGTCATCTTTATTGGATTGTTCACAGGTGGTGTTCATTATTTTATTCCATAAATCACCACTTACATTAATGATACACTAGCTTAGAGTCAGCATATTTATGAATAAAGGCTCCAACTTCGATGTTCTACTTCTATGAGGTATCATTATTTTTTCATAGAAGAAAACAACCCCTTTTATTTTTTAAGTATCTTTCTGCAAATCAAAAGGTCATTTCATTTATTCACTTATGTAGAAAGTGATATATCAAATTATTTGAATGCTGTAATCTAAAATATGACATCCAGAGTGCTATCTTAATTAACCCACCTAGCTAAGTAGTATAATGTACTAAATAATGAATAATCATGATTCATTCAGCAAGCTGAAATGCGTTTGCTTCCTAGCTTAGCTGACAATATAGACAAACTTGCAAGGAAATGTATTTTGAAAGTTGTAGGTACAAACTGTTTTCCTGCTACTGTTGCTTGCACATTGTGCTACTGTGAGCATGTCACTCACATGTACTGTTAAACTTACTGAAGACATAGATGCATTGCATAAACTGGTGTTTTACCTAAGTAAAGCATGCCAATGAGTTTATAAATTACTGTAATCTCCAGTCTATATATGATCTGCATGTGAACAATTTATCTTGACTACAGACAGATAGGCTGGGTATAATTGTATACAACTACTATCTGTGCACTTTACTCTGGTGGCAGTGAATTAAAAGTAATGCATTTGTTCATCAACATGTCATTGCTGATGTGTTCGACAACACAAGTTATGAAGAGGTTATCAACACGCCCTTGAGTCAAAATTGAAAATGAGCTACTTTCAGAATGAAATGAAAATTAAAAAGACAAAATATTGGTCCTACTTAAGACTCCTGACGTACTATTTCCCGAAACACAATTCCATGAAAACAGTTTACTGAGTATACAAATGACTCAATGCCATTATGACTGTAAAATAGAAAAATGTTGCTAATATTTTATTGCAGTTTAACTATGATATAGCCAAAGTGTGTATTCTTTTCACATTTAACATAAAATAAATGGTAAAGGTTGCTAATTCTTTTGAGGTAATTTTAAGGTCTAGATGTGTTTTTCTTAACTTCCTGCTGGTTGAATGAAGATGATGCTGTATTAGAGCATGATGCTCTAGTTTGGATAGTCAGTTTTGCCTTATGGTATTACAACTGTGCAGTTATTATATGTCATAAAGTCACACAATATGCAAATAGTAAGGTAAGCAAGGAGACAGAAACAATTTTAACCAACAACCAAGATCTGCAAAACACCGCTGGACAATATGTTGAGTGCATTTACCATTTACAATCCTCCAAGGAGAGCATTGAAGACCTTTAAAAGTCTGTGCTGGGACTGAGACTCTTAAGACAGAGTCCCTTAACAAGTATTCAATTTACATTAACAATGCATGCCCAGGAATTAATACTTGGGTAATTATGATGGGAAATAAGCCTCTTAGTAAACTACTTTGTCCAGAGCCGACATTCATCTTCAGAAGCATAGAAATATCAGAAGCTTCATAGAATCCAAGGAAAACAAGAAGGGCTCAGATGTTAGTGGTAATTTCCTGTGCAGTATCTCTAACTGCAAATGTTGCAGGCACACGAGGAGATAGGATCATTTCACTTGCCCAAACACCAGAAAAGCCTACTTTAGCAAATTAAACAGTAACTGCAACAGCAAGACAACACTCTGTAGAACAAAATGCACCGAATGTAAATTATTTTTTTTTTTTTTGTGGGGAAGACCATAAACACTTTGAAGAAGAGAATCTCCCAGCATTGTCCTGATATAAAACGCAGATTAAATAAAAGTTCACTCACAATGCATGTCAAAGAAAATTAAAGAACAGTAATTCCTTTGGCTCAGTATGATAGATTCCCTTCTTAAAGAACCACTGGAAAGCACCATCGAGGCACCGGTTGAACAGAAAGAACCTGAGTGGCTGATAAAACTGAATGCGTACAGTTCCTCTGTTCTGGATATATCTTGTTCGGTAAAAGGCATGCTACAGTTCAGGAAACTAAATCATCAACCTTTTATTAAGGGTATTAATGGCTTCCTCATTGGACTTATCCAACCACTACATTTTTAAAAGGTATATTTCATCCAGATTTTCTAGCAATAATTCATGTGTTTCAATTTGTATTTCCATGGCAAGATTTAATATGCAAAGTGCAGTCTCACCACAGCAAAACTTCTACTGAAAACTGTCTTAATGTCCTACTGGTTTACTGTTCTCTTAATTTCTTGATAATGTTTGACTTGACTTCAATCTATTTCATGTATTGCATGTAAATTACATTTCATGTTCCAGGTTATAATTTTTCTGAAATCAGCATTCACTAGTGCCAGTATCTTAGAGTTCTCATACTGACCATTTGACATGGATGTCCCATCCCACTTAGTAGTAATCTCCAACTTCAGTTACTGTTAGCATATTTTAACTGGGTAGTTTGATTTCAAAAGTTCTGGGATCTTACATTTGGCTTCACACAATCTGAAGAAGCTCATAAGGAAGAAAACATATTCCAGCAGATCTTCTTTAGTATTTTTGAACCACACTAATAGGAACTTTCTATAAAAAATGCCACTTTCCCCTTAGATCTTATGTTGTTTTTAAGAACATTGCACTCCTCTCCCAGTTATAACCACTTATCACTTTCTTGGCTTTACCCCTTGAAATCTTTCTTAGCTGAGCCAACAGCCATCATCTTCATAAAAAGGTTGCCACTTATCCCCTTGTTTCAACTAAAAAGCCATTAAGACACATGGCACTCATCTCCTCCTGTAACAGCCACAGAATAAATCTTGTTTAAAATAGCTAGCTTCAGCATTCAATCAAGAAAATTCCCTGGTAATTGGAGACTAATTCACCACATTGAAAAAATGTAATAGTTGCTATTAAAACGATAAGAAGAAAATGAAACTACATATGATCCTATCCAATTATTTGATGTGAAATAATCATAAGGAATTGAGTGGCATGTAAAACTGTTTTTAAGAGCAAATGTGCTCAAGAAAATACTTTAACCCTAATGCTAATTTTTGTTAAAGTCTTATAAAAGTAGACACAGTATACTTTCTAGAATGGCATATGAGTGTAAGTCACTAAATAAAAACCTTTGCTCCATAAAAGTGGAGCTTGCTTAAATTTTAGCAAAAACTTTAGGAAACATAATATCAAATGACTATTACTGATGAATGAAATTTTTCAGAGCATTGTCTGAAGCCAAATACCACCTCAGGATTGTATGTTAGTTTGGATGACTAAATATTTAATCTGATTGGCTAGTATTTTCATTCAAGAAAGTTTAAAACCAAGCAACAGCACAGGTGTGTATGCTAATCTTGTGAAATCTAATTGGCCGGTATTTTCCTTCAGGGATTGGGCATTTCCAGAAAATGGGTGGTCACTTACAGCTCTTGATCTCTCACTGGTTTGCTCTAATTTCTCCAATTTTTCATTGTGATAAAGTCAGTAAACAAAAATGTTCATCCTTCAAATAAAGCAATATTGAAGACTAAAGGTGTAAGGGTTTTTATTCTACCAGAAACTTCTGAAAAACAGATAACAAGGGTCTATATCAGTTCATCGAAATGTCTGAAGTTTGAACACCATATGTTCGAACTTCAAACCACAAACTTTAAAAACATCAAAGTCTTAAAACAGCAATTTTTTCCCAGGGAAAAAAAATCGCTGTTCTAAGAAACACACATGCAACACAAACACACCAAAAAAAACATCAATCCACACACATACACTCAAAATCCTACATCTAACCCTACACTAAACTGTACATACACTACTACCTATCCACTTACCTTAACCCAAACCCTAACCCTAAGGTCCGTCACTATTGCATACTCACCTGACCTGTGCTCTAATCCTAACTCACCTATCCCGCCCTAACACTAAAGTCTTTCACTATCATCCTAAAGTCTTTCACTATCGCACACCCACATCACCCGCGCCCTAACCCTAACTCACCTAACCTGTGCCCTAACATCCACACAATTGCACACTTACCTGAATCCGACCCGTAACTTCCCACCACAGTCCTGATACTCACGAAGCCACAGAAACAGCCCACTGAATTATTTCCCTGGGAAAGAATTCGATGGGCCATGGCTTTGCAATTACCAGTGTTCGAACTTTACAGTTCGAACATCTGGTATTTGATATTCAGCTGTTTCGACAGACTGATATAAACCCGATAACAACTGCCATCTGCTTTGATAAACAAAACTCTGGGATCTAACAGCTGTTAAACAGCTACCTCAAGAATCAGCAGGTGAAAGAATCCAACCACTATTTTAATAGCTAAGGACATGAAAAAGCAGCTCAAGGCCATCCAAAACTGGTAACATGGCTACTACCAAAGTATTTGACCAACAGCTGTTATAACAACTATCTTCATTTGCTAACATTTTCAGCTTCTGCCTCAATATGTTCCTGAATTTGTTAGTCCTGAGGTATTTTCCAGTAGGAGAACCTTGTGTTGTTAGGAATCATTGGTAGAGACCAAAAGGTGTGTTGGTACCACTTCGGACCTAGCTAATGAATTTGCTCAGACATCCTATGACACAGTAAGAAAGGGCATTTAATATCACCCTTACTGAAAGATGGAATGTCATAAAATGTGTTTTTGGTAATCTCGATACACACTTCTGTTGCCTTATCACAAATGATATGGGAATTCAGTACTACTCAGACATGGGGTACAAGCTAGCTGTGGTTTGAATCATGTTCACTGCATGCTACATTGGAAGCAATCTCATCAGCCTCTTGACATGGACATGTCAGATCCTGTCCAAGACATTACAGTAGTATCAAGGGAAGGAAAAGACAATGAGATAACACATGATGATGGACATGCAGGGAAACACTGACAGTCACAATAAAGAGCAACACCTGAACTGGTAATATCATCTTGACAGCTTTGGCCCATAAAAATTATGACACAGAATAAACCTATGTCTCACATAGAGCTATCATCATCATCATCATCCATCTAGCCATCCCAAAAACTATAGACTAATGACTTCCCTTCCAGCAATGTACAGACTATATACTGGAGCTGATAATAATAGAGTTTATGGTCATTTAGAAGAAAACTCAATCATGGCAATAGAAAACAAGGGCAATACAAGAAAGTCATATGGAACAAAAGATCATTTGTTATTGAATACAGTCACAATGAAAAATTGTAAAAAGGGAAGAATCTTAAGCATGGAATGGATGGACTGCAAAAAAAAAAAAGGATTTGACAGCATCCCATATTCATGGATAACAGAGTGCTTACAGAAGTATTGTATACACCCTACATTGATCAATTACATTATAGTGACCATGAAACAGTGGCAAATCACTCTGCAGCTAAGTCATGATAAAGGACAGATTATTATCCCAGGGAGGAAAATTCAAATGGGGATATTCTTGAGTGAGTCCCTGTCATCATTACATTTTGCCATGCCCTTAACCCATTAAGCTGTCTGGTTACAGATTAGCTTGTGGTTACAATCTAGATTCCACAAAACAGTAACAGTAAAGTGTAAAGACTGCTCATTTTCTTTTTGTGGATGATTTAAAATTGTAGAGTTCATCAGATGAGGAACAGAAAGCACAAATGCCAAGTGGTCAAAACTCTCTCAGATGATATAAGAATGTCATTTGGTGTTGATAAATGTAGTTAAGTAACCTTTAAAGCAGGAAAGTTGCAGCACCAAGAGAATATCAGTCTGGGACAGGAATATGAAATAAAGGAACACTTGAGCTGGAGAGAGAGCATAAATATTTGGGAATTGATGAAGGATTGACAACAACACATGAACAAATGCAAACAAACCTTATTAAGGAATATTTTAGAAGACTAAAATTAATACTGAAAACAGCTCTGACATCTAGGAACAAAGTCCAAACTATAAACCAATTTTCTTCCTGTTCTAACTTACAGTTTTGGGGTGATTGACCGGTCCCAAAAGGTAGTGGATCATTTGGAAAGCAAAGCATGAGAAATGATTCACACTTATCCAATGATTTATAAAAATTATTGTATACCAAGATTATATTTTCTCCACTGTGAAGGAGGTATGGGCCTCCTCGAAATTGATTATTGATTGATATGTATGCAATCATAGGACTGCATGCATATCTACCGAACTCAGAAGACCAAATCATAGTGAAAGTTTTAAAACATGAGGAAAACAACTCTAAAATGAGTTCCCTGCTTAGTTTAGTAGAAACATGTCGGTGTCAAGCATGAAAGAAAATCAAACCAGAAGTAGACAAAAATCACGCAGCAACTGAATATGCCAAAAAAAAAAGAAAATAAGGTGAAGGATCAAATGAGGAGGCAAGAAATGTGGAAAAAGCATAAATATAGTTGCAAGTACAGAAAACACCTGGAACAACCTCATGTTGGCCTTGCTGGCTAGGCTTACGTAGGCCCTTGGGCTGATAGCCTAGTACCTACCTATGAACCTATGAACCTATACTGATCAGGATCTGATACAGGAATGTTTAAGGAGAGGGGAATTTAAACCAAAAAACAAAAGGTTAATATTGGTGGCCCAGGATAGTGGACAATGTACAAATTGGTTTACAAAATCCATTGAACATGTCAGAGAAAAAAAGAAATGCAGGTTTTGTAAAACAAAATTGAAAATAGTTGCACATCTTGTTGCTGGGTTTGATACACTAATGGAAGAGGGCCTGTATACTGAAAGGCATAATAATGTGGCAAGACTGTTGCATTAGGATTATGCAAACATTACAGTATTGAAGTAGCTGAGAAGCACTGGAAAAATGAACCCCTAAGCATTACAGAAAATGAAGTTTATATCACATAAGATCACCCTTTCCCAACAGTTCAAAAAATAGATGTGAGGAAACCAGATAAAGTAGTCCATTTAAGGAAGAAAAAAAGCATTGATCGATGAAATTGCTAGATCCAGTGACTACAGTGTCTTACGTACAAAGAGACACAAAGAAAATACCAGGATTGGGAGTCAGAAATGAGGGAAATTTGGAAGAAGGATACCCAGACAGTTCCAATAATTACAGGAGCAATGGATCTCATAAAAAAAATAAAAAATAAAAAAAAATAGTCATATTTAGATATGCTACTGATAGACTTGCAGAAGGAGTAATGTTGAAGACACTGCGGGTGCTGTGAAGAGCACATTTGGCTAACATCAAAGATTGAAACAGTACTAATTTCATGAACTTTAATCATACTTTGACTTAGGAATGGGATCCATTCCTGTCATGATATTAGAAACCCAAAAGAATTGGAGAAATTAAACTGAGATAATCCATCAATTATATGAGTAAGGCTATGCCAGTCTTTGAATGGTCTGTTCACACTGTGCATCAGACTTCATTTCAGTGCAACATAGAATGGATGGTGTAGTGGGTTACAGTCATCATAATTTCCAGAGTACCACAGAGCTGAGTAGGACACAGTGTGCACATGTGCCATGGAGGAAAAATTGACAATCACGGGGTGTCCAAATCTGACATGTATGTCGATAAGGCCCCATAGACTGGAAGTGCAACCCTCTGTAAAATAGATGATGTGTCACCATGGGACTTAACCTGTGATACAGATATTGTGCTTTCCAAAGGGTTACTTGTTCCCTCCTGCAAAAGAGATGGAGTGGTATTGCTTACTTTGTATGCTTTTCAGATCCCCATTGCTGTGCTTGGCAAGATGTGACAGGGCATCTGACATTGTGTGTTAAACATGTCATGTGGCCTCCCTCATAGGGTATGGTAATGCACACAATGTGTGCATGCTTAACACAGGAACAGTCAGCCCTGGCATACATACCAGCCTTGACAACAATGGTGATCCTCCATGGAGAGCAGTTTACCTCACTGGAGTTTGCATCAGACAACACAGTTAAGTCAATGCTTGTACAGCATGGACAGCACAATGGTACCAGGTGCTAACTTCTGGAATGCTATGAAATGTATGAAAACTCCAGCATGAATTGCATGTCAGCAGTCTGTGACTGACTCATGATTCTGCACATCTGTGATTAATCCCCAGCTCAGGGCCCACATGAAGAGATGTGAGGCTCTCACACAACCCCCATTGTCTGGCCTATTGTGAAGCTACTGCTTCATATGCAGATGATTCCAGTATTAACATCTCATCCAAAGGAGTTCTGTCACTGTCTGGAGAGGCTGTATGCTTTCCCAGTTTGGCACACATGTCCTCTATTGTCTGATCCCTATCTCCACGGAGTATGATGGAGGCATTATCACTCATGACTGAAGAAGAAACTGAATGCTTCAAAATGAGGCCTTGGTAACCAGAAAATAATACATTCTAGTTCAATTATATTAATGAAAACCAGAATAATAACAATAGCAGAAATTTAATTTTTTTTTCTTATTATCCTACCAATGCGAATATTTAAGGACATTTTACAGCAACAAAAGTAATTCCTACTATGAAAGTGTCTTAGGCTTGTTGAGCAACAAAGCAGACATCAAACAGGTCCATCCAATTCCCTACCAGCAAATAAAGTATGTATATACACCAGAGAAGACTAAATCAGTAAACTATGAATGTATATCAGAGGAGCAACTCTTCATCAGGAGAGAGGACAGCTAACAGTTTTAAATTTTGAGTCTTAACTGCAAATCTCAAATCAGAGAAACAGAGTGTGTAAAAATGGGCAATAAATATGGAAGTCTGAGGTATTTTGAGTATTCCCCTTTCTTAAAAAAACTGCGTAGACTCTGTGTCCTTGTTGGTAGTGTAAGAGGAACGTTTCCGCATACAGGAGTCTACACAGAAGCAAGGGCATGTAAATGTCCTGAAATATGGACAGAATGTCCATGAAAAGGTAACAACACATGTATAATGCAGATGTATACACTGTGCATGTCTAAAAGCATCAGGGGTGTGTGTAAAAATAGTATACATTTAAAATAGTTTTTACCACATATTTGCACAGTGTGTTGCTTATGGAAAAGGTTTTAAATATGAATAACAGAAAAGAGAAGTATAATGCAGTGTCATAACAGGTACAATAATACCCTGCCCTGTGTCTTAAAGTAGTGCTCCCATGTTATTTCCCAGCTTACATGGCTATGACTGTGCAGTTTCCAGGCTTTTAGCATGGATATTATGCAAATAAGAGCAAACATTATTGGAATTGTTGAGTCACAAAAAGCGGGAATTATGTAGGACTGTTCAGTTCGTGTAAGCTCCTACAGGGTGTTTATTTTTCCCATGGAAGTTGATGAAATCAGGGGGGTGTATCCAGTAACTTTGTTGTGTTTTTGGAGGCATTGCGTGTGCTTGTGCAGTGTGCCAGTTTGTGTAAACAGTTTTGGCAATGCATACTTTGTGTGACTAGACCACCCATGTATCAGACATTAGCTAGACATTCAAAAATAGAAGTTGGATGCATTCAATCAATATTGCTGAGCAGTGATAGGCATCGCACAAACCTAGTAAGTATGCTCTGCTCACACCTTCCAGTTATAGGACTTTTCATTACTACTCTTGTGTTGCCATGTGTTAGGTATTGAACTCAAGGTGCAGATGGTCCTGGGTTCATGTGCAGGGTATAGCAACCTTTGCTATACTGTTCTGACATTGCAACTTATAGAAATGAAGTATAAGTAACATTAATTACCATTTTCTGTATATTTCATGACAAAAGGGATGAAAATACAATTTTTTACATGCTTTACCTTAGTTATGCACAGTGACACTCTGCTGCATGCCGATGTACACAGCACACTATCGTGCACTGAAGCAGGACCTTTAAATCATAGGTTCATAGGTTCATAGGTAGGTACTAGGCTATTGGCCCTAGGGCCCATACAAGCCTAGCCAAAAAATTTACCCTGGCTTTCGTCACCCAAGAAAATTATTTTCCTGTGCCCCTGTCGAGCAGAGCCACAGAAGTGATCCCCGGGGTGAATTTCCCATTTCCCATCCAACCATCAAGATTTTTCTTGAAGAGTGCTAATGAGGAGCTCTGTTTGACATAAATAGGTAGTCTGTTCCAGAGTATGGGAAGTCTCTGGGACAGGAATCTATCCCTCCAGCATGTTTTGTTTATTGTGGTGACAAGGTTTAGGTCCCTAGAGCGTGTAGCTCGGAGGGATTGGGATTTCTTTAAGTGGAGCATGTCCAACAGCTCTGGGTTTGACATAGCTTTGTATGTTAGGCAGAGATCACCCCTGAGTAAGCGATATGTGATGGAGTAAAGCTGTAGTTTTTTGAGATGGTCTGCATAGGGCATCTGTTTGAAGCCAGTAATCCTCTTTGTGAGGTATTTCTGTGGTCTTTCCAGTTGTTGTAGATGTCTTGTGAGGTACATACAAAAAGGGACGTTGTACTCTATGATGGGTATAATGAGTGATGAGTAGAGGGGAACAATGACCTCTTTTTTTCTGGATGAGAATCCTTTTGTGATGAGACGAGCCACGTAGAAGGATTTCCTGACCACTGTGGTGATGTGATTATCAAAGGAGAGACTACTGTCCACCTGTGTCCCAAGGTCTCTTATCACATTTTTGGCTTTAAGTAGACTACCAGCTATGTGTTAGGTCACGGGTACAGAGTTTTTTACCAAAGTGGATGACAATACACTTTTTGGCATTGAGCTTCAGGCCATGGCTTTGACACCAGGTATCTGTCTCAGTAAGGCCCTTTTGTAGTTTGTCCACATCATTAGGAGTTTTGATTATGGCTCCTAGATGCAGTCATCTGCAAACTTTGTTAGCCAAAGACCTTCTGTGTTGGCCTGCACTTCAGAGAAGTAGATACCAAACAGGAGAGGACCCAGAACTGAACCCTGTGGTACTCCACTTGTCACTGGTCTGATGTCGGATTTGGAATCCGCTACTTTCACAGTGTGGGTTCTGTCCATGAGCCAGTTGGCAACCCATCTTGTGACATAGGGATTTACACCTAGTTTAGTGAGCTTATCTATAATTCCATAGTGGGGGATGGTGTCGAAAGCCTTGGCGAGATCTAGATAAGCTGTGTGAACCATTTTTCCCTCATCTATGGCTTTGGTGACTGCTTCAAAGAAGTCAATCAGGTTTAGGAGACATTATCTGCCTTTTACAAATCCAAACTGGGTAGGGTCCAGAGTTTGGAGATTACCAATGTCTTTGTTTATGAGTTCCATGATGATACGTTCCATGGCCTTGCAGACCAGGCTCATCAGGCTAATGGGGCGGTAGTTCCCGGGGTCCGTCGTGGCTCCCCCTTTGTGGAGTGAGATAACCATCGTGGTGCACCATTCAGTGGGTACAAAGCCTGAGGTAAGGCTATGATTGAACATGGTACTTAGGTAGGGTGCCAATTCATTCAATAGTTTGTATAGAACGCAGCATGGGATATTGTCAGGTCCCATTGATGCTGTGTTCTTGACTTTGGCGAGTGTGTTTTTTACCTATGCAGCCATGATTATAGGAACTTTGCATTCTTCCGGTATAGAGATGGGCCCTCTAGGGGGTGAGAGGGGGGTAATGTTAGCACTGAACCTATCTGCTAGGATGTTGGCAATATCAGTTGGTTCTGTATATTTAGTGCCATTGTGCTGTAACTCAGAGCAGATCTGAGTGTTCCCTTTTAAATTCTTGACATAGCTATAGAATGCGTTGTGGTTGTCTTTAGAGTCAGTGGCAATTTTGTTTTCGTAACTAGATTTCGAGGATTTTATGAGGGATCTCAGCATCTTACTGAGGTTGACCAGGGAGTTCCTCCAGTCATGGGATTTTACTCTTTTTTGTAACAGTTTCTTTCTTCTGTTGTAGAGATTGTTTATGGCAGAAGACCACCAGACTGGCTTCCTTTTTTTGGAGGATAACATCTTGGTTCTATTAGGGATAGCATGATTCATGCACTCGTGTAAGTGCTTATAAAGTGCATTTGTGTAGGATTTGGCAGTCATACCTCTATTGTCCGTCTGCATGGGTGTCATGAGGTTTGCCACTTCTGTCTTAAGAAGTGTGAAGTTGGCTTTGGAGAAGTTTTTTATGATGGTTTCCCTAACTGGGGGTGGGGGTGGGATGTGGATGTCTAGGCTAATTAGCTTGTGGTTGCATCTGACCAACGAGGAATTGACCTCTGGTGTGGAACACCTGTTTCCCATGTTAGTTATATCCTAAGCAGGGGAATTCCATTGTAATTAGCATATCCCACATGGTGGCCCTACTCAAGAAATGTATAAAGTAGGCATACAGCCTGCATTCTGATTTTCCCTCAATACTTCAAGACCATTGGAGTAGAGACTTGGAAATTTTAACTGAGATAATGCTAGGGGCTGCTGGAGCTATTCTACATCTGCATGTGCTAGATGCTGACGTCAGTGCTGATGGTGCTGCTGACAATAGGCCTAGGTCAATTAGGTGAAGAGTGTTCAGGCCCAGGGTAACTATCCATGTGCTACATGAACAGGTTATTGTAGAGCACTACAGGGTGGACAGGGACATATTACAAGAACTTTATGAGCTCTGGCACCCTCTACTCAGAACCAGAGCCAACCAAAGGGAACCCATCCAAGTGGAAACTAAGGTATGTGTATCCCTTAGAATATTAGCTATAGGTACTTTTCAAAGAGCAACTGGGGACATGATGGGGGTATCACAGGCATCAGCATCCAGGATACTCTGCCATTTCCTAGATGCTATGCTCCTATATGACAGTGGCACATATCATTTCCCCTTATCCCTGAGGAGAGGACCAGTAATATGCAATGGTTCTACCATGTTACACAGTACCCTGAACTACTGAGTGCCATACTGTATATTGCATTCATGTACACATCAAGACACCACCTGATGAGTAGGGTAGAATCTACATTAATCACAAGGGATACCACTCCATCAACTGCCAAGTCATGTGCAATGCCCAGGGGATTTTTATGAATGTGTGTGCTGGCAACCCTGGCAGTTATCATAACTCCCATTTCTGGAACACATCACAGCTGTACCAAATGTTTGCTAGGGGTGAATCCCACAGGGCTTTTACTGGGGGGTGCTGGCTATGCCCTGGATCCGTGGATGATGACGCCCATCAGAAATGCAGACACGGCCATGGAAGAAATCCATAATGAGGCACAAGCACAAACTAGGAACATTGCAGAGTGTGTGTTTGGGATTCTGAAGTCACAGTTCCGATGCCTAGATATATCTGGTGGAGCCTTGCAGTATACTCCATGCACATGTGCACCAATATTTACAGTATGTGCTAAGCTGCACAATCTGATGCTGTGGAAACAGCTGCAGCAGGATCAGTAATGGGAAGGGACACACATTCTCCACCAATGCCTAGATCATCACAGTCACATTCACAGGAGGACTGAGAGGAGGAACCCCCAGCTGCTGTCTACATGGGAAAATGTAGGTGTGCTCAGTCTGGCTTTGCTTTGGCTAAGAGACAATGCATAGCACATTCACTGGCCACTTAGGAACATAGGAACTCTTACTCACGTACATACATTAAAAATTATGCCAAGCAGCTCACACGACCTGTACCTATCCATGTATTGGCTGTGTACTGCTTGCATCAGACAGAGTCAGCCCTGAACTACAGTTGTGTCAACCACTGCATTTGCAATGTAGGTCTTTAACATGCACTGTAGTCTTGTGGAGTATTATGACATATTCTTTGTATCTATGAAATTGGTACAGTATGCAGGTAAATAGTGGTGTATTTGTACAGAAAATTAAGTAACATTTGACTACTGACACTAGTTTACTACTATGTGTCTAGCAGGCCTCATGCACGAAACCTTCACACACTCCAACTGCAGCAGATTACTGGTACATCAGTCAAGACAGAAATTAGAAAGTGAGGCTACGCATTGTAATTTCTGACTTCAGACTTGTCTGTATCCGAACAGTTGATGTGGTTTGTTCCCCCACCCCACCCCCCAAAATAGGGGTGTCCGCTTGTAAATGGCAATTACAGTAACTCATCTATGCTGCCCACAAACTCACAGTAAATGGGTGTTTGTCACAGTTATTATCCCCCACATTTCCAGGAGAATACTGTAAATTTGATCATACATTGTATGAGTTAGGTAACTTATTTATAGCAGTGTACATTGTTATTCAGGTGGTTGTATGATGAATGACCCCTGTTCTGGCAAGCTGCTTCTGTGGTGAAAAGGACTAAGGCATCCTGCCTGATGAAACTGTAGTGCTGTTGAGGGATTGAATCATGATATAAGTAGATGTTTTGGATGTGTACTAGCAATAGGTTGTGTTTTACAGAGTGTCACTGTGTGTCCCATACTGTTATCAACATTGTATTGTCTTAATTCCACATTTGCGAGATGCAACACGTTTAAAATCTTTTTCATAAGGCTTAGGTGGGTTGCATGGAGCACAGCAGTGCAGAGACTGTGAAAGAAGAAATGAGATTTATGTCTGACGGACAACCACACACACTGGATACATTCAACCAATGCCATTAGTAATTGGGAAATCCCTGCCTTGATTAGGGATAGAAGTAAGCTGTAGTAGTGGGTATATATAACATAATAGTAAAACTCAGATTTGAGAAATGCACCTCACATTTGTGCACTGCTTACTGACATGCAAACAATATAAAAAAGCCAAAGGCGCATGTGTGTATACTTAGTTAAACATAGCACAAATCTGATGCCCTACATACCTATCAAGCTCTTAGAGTAGGACATAAGGATAAAGCAACAAATAATGGAGGGAAAAAGGCCCAAACATAGGGACACTTTTCAAATATTGCACTTGCAATCTTAGCAAGGTGATAGATTAACGGGCATTGCATTTCCATGAATTATCTGAAGGTTATGATGTGAAATTCTGATATCTGCCATTATTTACTGACCTCATTTCTCAATGATTTGCCATATATTTACTAGAAGACTGCAATATTGTGTATAACAGACTGCAAATGTGAGTCAAACATCTGGAAATTATGTGAAAATCTGCACCACTGAGAGGTATGGTGCCCTATCATTCTCAGACACCATGTCTCCCCAAAGACTACATGTGGAAAAATTGAGGCCAAAATATAAGTATATGAACATATATTGACAAGCCACCTCTTTGTTTCCCAACAGCAATAACACAAGCACAACCCTGGGTCGCCTTGAGTTTTCCACACATATATCACACCCTGTACAAGGTTTAATATGTGATGCTGTGTTTTCCCTCATGGAGAGGACCAATTAATGGTGCCCACAGGCTTGCTTATCCAAACACAAACAGACAAGTAGGCTCCAAAAGGGCATTGTTGTCACACAACTAGGTTTCTAACAGCATTCATCTGCTAAGTTATTAGTCTCAGATGACACTATGATGCAATCTGACTATGCAGGCCTCCCAAGCTGTTGGCAAACACATGGTTTGGTTATGTCATGTAGTATAAGTTCACCTGCAGACCTGCATAAATCTGACATGTCCTGTGGCCCATGTGTTAGGTACTCTGATGTGTAGCCTGTAAACTTAGATAGGAAGGGGTTCTAATCTCACTGCAGTCAACTGTGTGTGTGTGTGTGTGTGTGTGTGTGTGTGTGTGTGTGTGTGTGTGTGTGTGTGTGTGTGTGTGTGTGTGTGTGTGTGTATAAACAAAAGTTGAATTGTGTAACCCAGTCTAAATTCACAAATAGCATGGGTTTCCATTGTTTTTGTCCTTGCACAAACATCCAGTCAAGGCAGGCCTCCAACCTCTTGTCTCCCATATGGCCTGATGATGTCATCTACTATAAGATCACCTGCAATCCTGCTATACTCACACATGTGCTGTGGTGTATGCATTAAGTATTCTGACCTGTAGCAGGTAAACCTATTCAACTGTGTGTGTGTGTGTGCGTGTGTGCGTGTGTGTGTGTGTGTGTGTGTGTGTGTGTGTGTGTGTGTGTGTGTGTGTGTGTGTGTGTGTGTGTGTGTGTGTGTGTGTGTGTGTGTGTGTGTGTGTGTGTGTGTGTGTGTGTGTGTGTGTGTGTGCATGTGTGCGTGTGTGTGTACATAAAAGTGGAAGTGTGTACCCCACTCTGAGTTCTCACATGGCATGGTTTTGCACTGTTTTGGTGCTTGCCCAAGCACCCAGCCGAGATAGGCCTCCAATCACTTGTCCCCGACTTGGCCAGCTGATGTCATCTTCCATAAGATCACCTGCAGTCCTACTTACATCAGATTTGTGCTGAGGTGTGTACATTAAGTACTCTGATCTGTAGTATGTAAACATTGACAGGTAGAGGTTCTATCCTAACTGTAATCAAGTGTGTGTGTGTGTGTGTGTGTGTGTGTGTGTGTGTGTGTGTGTATGTATATATGCATAAACATGGAAGTTTGTATCCCACACTGAGTTCTCAAATGTCATGGTTTTGCACTGTTTTGGTGCTTGCCCAAACACCCAGTCAAGACAAATGTCCAATGTCTTATCCCACACATGGCCTGCTAATGTCATCTACCATAAGATCACCTGTAGTCTTGTTAAAATCAGACTTCTGATGTGACACATATGTTAAGTACTCTGTTCTGTAGGGTGTAAATGTAGGTAGGTAGGGGTTCTATTCTCATTGCAGTCAACTGTGTTTCTATGTGTGTGAGCTGTTGGTGGAATCTCATAGAACATTTTACAGAAGTCTAAGGGACACTGTCCTTTTGTATTCAACAGACACTGCTGATGTCATCAGCTTTATCAGATTATTGGATATGTATATGTCACAAGAAGCCATGGTCACACAATGGCCTGACATATCGGTAGGTGTCAACTCAACCTATATACGACAGACAATAATGACATTACTGTTATTGTACGTACAAACATCATGCCATCTATTTGCAATGGTGATGGACGAGCTGACACATTAGATCACATAGGAGCCCACATGGACTTTATTTTTTTTTGTGCATGATATTGTGGTCTGTATTGAGATTAGGGTACAGGTGTAGAAACCCTGGGAAGGTGGAGATATGCTTTAGAGAGGAGAGGAATGAAGATCTGCAGGACTAAGACAAAATATATGTGTGTGACTGACAGGGAGAATAGAGGAATGGTTAAAAGGCAGGGAGTACAGGTGACAGAGGCATATGATGTCAAATACCCTGGACCAACAGTTCAGAGTAATGGTGAGTCTGTTAAACAGGTATAGAAGAGAGAGTGTGTGGAGAAATGTGTCAGGAGTGTTCTTTGACAGACGGGTGCCACTAACACTCACATGAGGGTCTACAAGATGGTAATAAGACCAGCTATGTCATATAGGTCGCAAATGGTGCCACAGACAAAAAGGCAGGAGTCATAACAGATGTTGGCAGAGTACCAGATGTACAAATTTGTATTGTGTGGGCTGAGGATGGACAAGAGTATAAATCATATATTACAGTGTCAGCTCAGGTTGTATGGTTTGGAGATGAGGACAGAGTGGTGGGATCATATGGGTTTGGACATGTGCTGAGGAGTGATGCTGGGTATATTGGGAGAAGGATACTAAGGATGTAACTGCCAGGTAACAGGAAAATAGAAGGGCCAAAGACAAGGTGTATGGATGTGGTTACAGAGGACATGCAGGTGGTTGGTGTGACAGAACAAGATGCAAGGGATTGTTAGAAATGGAAGAAGAACATATATTGTGGTGAGCCTGAATGGTGCTGTTCAAAAGAATAGGTAGAATAAGATGACATCTCTGTCTGAAGAATGCCCCTCTGTACACTTGTGGAATGCATGTACAGTAAGAGTATCTAATTTCTGGTTACTGTGTCTGGACTCAGTTTGGGCTTTAACAGTATTACCTGCTCTGGATTGTGTGCAGAGGCTGTAACACTTTGCCTCATACCTGCAGAAAATTCAATACACTTGCTTTCAAATACAATCAGCTGCTGCTTTTTCCACAAAGGTCATTGAAAGCTATAGTACATTATTCCCTGATGCCCTGTCTACACATCTACACAAATATACCCACACAGGCATGCCTGATAGGCTCAGAGATCCTGTGTAAAATACAAACCACAGCAGTGTATATCTGTCATAACTACATTATACAGTAAGTGAAAGAAGCTGCTGTTTTAAAAATACAACATTGAGAAACCAGGGGTTGAAGGCCACTCTGATCAGCATAACATGCAAATAAGACACATTCAAGAACCCACACAGAACAACCATGCTAAGCCTTGACACAACAACATATTCAGGATAACCAGAGGGCTGTCTTCATGTACATCTGTAAAATGATATAACTCAGTTGAAGTTGAATCAAATTGTGTATGGTTGCACACACACTAACCCAGTGTAACTTCCAAACTTGCTAGCAGACATGTTTAGTGCCTCCTGCCATCACCACACCTAGTACATGCCATGTGTGACACATCACCTCTGAGCTGTAGTATCTACAATGAGGAAGTTATCACTGCCCTCTCTGGAATACATTTACCATTTTCCAACCACACAAGAGATGACTGGGAAAATACAAGTGTAATTAAGAACCATAACTTTATGCAACCTCTGCTGCAAGGCAATGGAGACAGGTTGCATGCATTTCAGACCAAGGAAATAGGTGACCTCCAAACACTAGATGTGTTCCAGTTAGGTGATTGCAAGGGTATATTGTGCCTGCAGAACCTGATGGGAGTCATGACAGTAACCAGAGACATACACAAGGTCAAAGATGTGCACACATCCTATTGTAACTTGGCCAAGGCCTTCAACACAATCCAACATTTGTTGCCAGTGGGACACTAAGCAAGGTAAATATTAAATTCTAGGTTATCAATTGGTTTTCAAGTGGGATCACAAACCAACTACATTCAATCACAGTATGAGACTTCACCTCAAACAGCAGACATGTCACCTGTGTGGCAGCAGAAGTGTCAGTGCTGTGGACCCTCATGTTTACATATATGTCTCAGAAGTCCTGAACAAAACAGAGGTTCTGTGGCACTAATGACTGTTGATCAAGCCATACATGTTACATGGACTACACAGAAATGCATCAGCATACCCAGCATACCCTATGGTAATAATAAATGTTCCTGATTATTATAAAATAACCATTGGTACACTATGCCCTATGTATTGATAGAACAACCACTGAGTGACCTCCAAAACCTCTTATGTCAGAGGCACATAGGATATATGCAAATAACCCTTTTGAACATCAGGTGTTCAGCTAATTGGAAAGTCTGAATGCCCATGATTTGTTTCATTGTTTTAATGGACAATTTCAGACTAATAAAGCCAAACCCCACTAACGGTGGAAATACATATTTCAGCCTTACTATAACCTCATCAGCACAGCACAAGCAGAGTGTTTGACTAAGCATAAGAAACACAGGGCTGTTATATCCAGCTGATGTGCATTATCATTAGTGTCACTGCAAAAATATTCTCAAACAACAAACTAAAACAATAAGTGAGAAGGTAATTGAAAAAAACAATCAGTAAAAACAAAATGAAAACTCCAGCAAAGCTAGAACTTCCACTGTGTGACCACCCAAACCTCTTGTGTCAGAGGCACATAGGATATATGCAAATCACCCTTATAAACATCAGGCATTTCAGCTAACTGGTGATTCTGAATGCCCATGACTTGTTTTGTTTGTTTTAATGGACAATTTCATACACCCGATTAGGGATGAGTTCATAAGGGTCATTTGCATATATCCCATGTGCCTCTGACACAAGAGGTTTGGGAGATCACTCAGTGGAAGTTCTAGCATGGCTGGAGTTTTCATTTTGATTTTACTGATTCGTTTTTCAGTGACCTTCTCACTTATTGTTTTAGCATTGATAGAACTTGGAAAACATGTCAAATGCAACCTGGGTCTACTGTGGGGAGGTACACATTCTACAGCACTACCCACTTCTGACAGTCTTTTCATGGTATTGGCTGGTATTTTTTAGTTGTTCCTTATAAAATTTGTGGTTTTGAAATAATAATTCTAGATGGGCAGCAATGTATACAGACAAATGGTTTTGTGTAGGACTAGAAGGGTAGGAGGTATGGGTGCGGGACGCCGGTGTTCTCCTGTGCGCAGATTCATTATCTGTGTTGTTTTATGACATTTCAGGGCCAAAACTACTGGTGTATGCCATGAAACCTCACTTAGGTGTGCTGTGCGACATTAATATGCATTGTGCCAAGAGCACATTGCGGCCATGCACATGGATACATGCCATGTAGGCTCTACACAGAGCCTACACAGAGCTGATTGAATCCCGCAGGTTATCTTTGTATTCAAATCACATTACATTTGAGCTGGAAACACTATGCAGCAGCTGAGTACATAAACAGATTGAACAATGATTTGATAAAGCAGAGGACTTAAATGTAATTATTGCACCAGATTTGGCAGACTACTTCAGAGTGGAACACAGTAAAGTGGTACGACTTAAAGTCATCATCATTTTCACTGTTCCTAAAATACAGAGAATATTGATGATTCACTCTTCAGATCCATTCTGGTTTCTGGTTAATAAAAATGTAGATACTTTAGCCATCTTTAAAGAAAATACTGCTGAGAACACTGTTATGCATTGTACACCTTTTGTTAGAGATTATTTTTTGTTTCATCAGGAAGCTTAAGAATATTGATGTTAAGGACAATTCACTAGTTATTAACACTAAATTATTGTACTCAGTTGTACTCTTCTGTTAATAATAGGTTCATACATTCATAGGTTGGTACTAGGCTATCTGTCCTAGGGCCAATACAAGCCTAGTCATAACAAGTCCCTGGATATTTCTTCCCACAATATTTACTTCCCTGGACCCCTGTCTAGCAGGGTGACTGACATGATCCCTGAGGTGAATTTCCCATCTCCCATACAGTTGTCAAGGTTCCTTTTGAAGAGGACCAAGGAGGCATTCTGCTTGACATGTATTGTCAGTTTATTCCAGAATATGGGGAGTCTCTGGGTCAGGAACCTATCCCTCCACCATGTTTTGTTTATTGTGATGACAAGGTTTAGATCTCTGGAGCATGTGGCTCTGAGGGATTGGGATTTCTTTAAGTGTAGCATGTCCAACAGCTCTGAGTTTGACATGGCCTTGTATGTTAAGCAGAAATCACCTCAGAGTAGACGATATGCAACAGAGTATAGCTGGAGTTATTAAGGTGGTCAGCATAGGGCATCTGCTTTAGGCCTGTGATTCTTTTAGTGAGGTATTTCTGCAGCCTTTCCAGTTGTTGCAGATGTCTTGAGATGTACATACCAAATGAAGGCGTTGCATTCTATAATGTGTCTAATGAGGGATGAGTACAGTGGGACAATGATCTCCTTTTTTCTGGATGAAAAGCCCTTAGTGATGAGGTGTGCCACATAGAAGGATTTCCTGACTGTTGTGGCGATGTGGTTATAGGTTCATAGGTTCATAGGTAAGTACTAGGCTATCTGCCCAAGGGCATTTATAAGCCTAGCCAGAATGTGTTGGCTTTCACCACCCCCTTAGATTAATTCCCTGTGCCGCTGTCCAGCAGAGCCAGTAGTTCCCTGCTCCACTGTCCAGCAGAGCTATTAGTTCCCTGTGCCACTGTCCAGCAGAGCCAGTGCAATGATCCCCGGGGTAAATTTTCTGTTTCCCATCCACCCGTCAAGGTTTCTCTGGAAGAGTGTTAGTGAGGGGCTCTGCCTGATGTATATTGGAATCCTGTTCCAAAGCATGGGGAGTCTCTGGGTTAGGAATCTATCCCTCCAGCATGTCCTATTTATCATTGTGGTGAGGTTTATATCTCTACAGCATGTGACTCTGGGATTTGTTTTTTTTTTTAGGTAGAGCATGTCCATCAATTCTGGGTTGGACATGGCCTTGTATGTCAGGCAGAGATCACCTCTGAGTAAGCGGTATGCAACTGAGTACAGCTGGAGTTTCTTGAGTCGGGCTGCATAGGGTATCGGTTTGAGGCCAGTAATCCTCTCAGTGAGGTACTTTTGTGGCCTTTCCAGCTGTTGCAGGTGTCTTGTAAGGTACACCCCAAATGGGGCATTGTATTCTATGATGGGTCTAATGAGTGATAAGTAGAAGGGCACAATAACCTATTTTGTTCTAGATACAAACCCTTTTGTGATTAGGTGGGCCACGTAGAAGGATTTTCTAACCACCTTGGCAGTATGATTACCAAAGGAGTGATTACTATCTACTTAGGCCCCCAGATCCCTTATTACATTTTCTTTATTGCTGGTAGTTAGCGGGTACTTTGTTTTTTCCAAAAGGGATGACTATGCACTTTTTTGCATTTAGCTTGAGGCCATGATTTTGACACCAGGTATCCATCTCAGTGAGACCCATCTGGAGGGTGTCTGTATCAGCCGGAGAATAAATTATGGGCCCTAGTTTGCAGTCGTCTGAGAACTTGGTCAGCCATAGTCCTCCTATGCTTGCCTGTACCTCTGAGAAGTATATACTTAACAGGAAGGATCCTAGGACTGAGCCCTGGGGGATGCCAATTTAAGGTGACACCACTGTCCACCTGTGTCCCTAAGTCTCTTATCACACTTTTGGTGTTTAGTGTACTGCCACCTATGTGCTAATTCATGGGTACATGTTTTTTCCCAAAAAGGATAACTATACATTTCTTGGCATTGAGCTTGAGCCCATGGCTCTGGCACCAAGCATCTGTTTCTGTAAGGCCATTTTTTAGAGTATCGACATAATTTGGGGATTCAATAATGGCTCCCAGTTTGCAGTCATCTGTGAACTTTGTTAGCCAGAGTCCCTTAGTGTTGGCCTGTACTTCAGAGAAGTAGATGCCAAGCAAGAGATGTCCCAGCACTGAACCCTGAGGTACTCCACTTGTCACTTGCCTGGAGCTGGATTTGGAGTCAGCTACTTGTACAGTGTGGGTTCTGTCAGTAAGCCAGTTAGCAACCCATTGAGTGATGTAGGGATTAATGCCCAGCTTAGTAAGTTTATCTATGATTCAAGAGTGGGGGATGGTGTCAAAGGCCTTGGCGAGGTCCAGATAGGCTGTGTGGACTGCCTTACCCTCATCCACAGCTCTGGAGACTGATTCTAAGAAGTCAATCAGGCTCAGGAGACAAGATTGGCCTTTCATGAACCCAAATTGGGTGGGGTCCAGTGTTTTAAGGTTGCCAATGTCTTTGTTTATAAGTTCCATGACAATACATGCCATGGCTTTGCAGATCAGACTCGTCAGACTGATGGGGCAGTAGTTCCTGGGATCCAATGTGGATCCCCCCTTGTGGAGTGGGATAACTGTAGCTGTGCGACACTCAGTGGGCACGAAGCCTGAGGTGAGGGTATGATTAAATATGACACTTAGGTGAGGTGCCAGTTCATTTTGTAGTTCATGTAGCACACAGCCCAGGATTTTATCTGGTCCCATGGATGCTGTATTCTTAGCTTTGGAGAGCGCGTTTTTTACCTGTGTGGCCGTTATTACCAGAATTTGGCAATCTTCTGGTATTGAGATGGGCCATTTAGGGGGTGAAAGGGGGGCGTGAAGTTGACACTGAATTGATCTGCCAGGATATTGGCAATATCCTTGAGATCAGTATATTTAATGCCATTCTGTTTTAGCTCAGAGCAGATCTGAGCATTGCCATTTAGATTCTTGACATAGTTATAGAATGCCTTGTGGTTGTCTTTGGAATCTTTGGCAATTTTATTTTCATAACTAGCTTTGGAGGATTTTATGAGGGATCTCAGCTTCTTACTGAGGCTGGTAAGGGAGTTTTTTGCATCTTGGGATTTTCCTTTTTTCTGCAACAGTTTCTTCCTTTTGTTGTAAAGTTTATTTATGGCAGGGGATCACCAGATTGGCTTCTTTTTTTTTGGAGGAGAGCATCTTGGTTCTATTTGGGATGGCATGATTCATGCATGAGTGAATGTGCTTGTACAGTGCCTTAGTGTAGGACTCAGCAGTCAAACTTTCATTTCCTGTCTACATGGGTGTCATGAAGTTTGTAACTTCTGACTTGAGTAGCCTGAAGTTAGCTTTGGAGAAGTTCTTTATTGTGGTTTCCTTACTGGGGGGTGGGATGTGGATGTTAAGGGTGATTAGCTTATGGTCTGACCTGACCAACGATGGGGTGACCATAGGTGTGGAGCATCGATTTCCCATGTTGGTAATGACCAGGTCTAGTATATTGGAGGCCCTGGTGGGACTATGGATTAGTTGATCCAGGGCATTGGAATTTTATGAATTCCAAGAACATTGGGCAAAGGTGTTGGTACACGAGTAGTTTTTCCAGTTAATGGCAGGGTAGTTGAAATCACCCAATTTTAGGGTGTTTGATTGTATATTAATATTTTCCAGTATGTTTAGAAAGGTGTAGTGAGAATCTTGGGGCATGGTGGGGGATCTGTAGCAAGCTGCAATTTGGATTGCAGTCTTACCTAGTGTTAGTTGCACCTGGAGAATTTCAGACGCATTGTGTTGGGCAACTAACCTGGTGGTGTGAATATTCTTGGTGAATATGGACACTCATCCACCTTTAGTGTTTCAATCCTGGTTTGGTGGCTGAAAAATGTGATAAGAGTTGTAGCCTGGTATTGCAAGGGTGCTCTCTGGAGCCTTGAACCAGGTCTCAGTTACTGCAAAGACATCGATGTTCTCCATTTTTAGGAGTGCCTCGAGAGAGTGCATTTTGAGGTTTAGAATTCTAGCATTGAGTAGCATTACCTTCAGATTTTGCATGCTTGTACCTGTTACGGTGGTGGTTTTGTCCTTTGACCTTTGCCTAAAAAAAGGCACTATAGGGTTGGCAAGAGCCTTTGCCAGTAACCTGAATCCCAGGGGCAACAGGTGCAGACCATCTCTGGCAAAGCATCGCTGTTTGTCGATCATGTCATCCCAGCAGACAGATACTGAATCCCCTTTGAATGACACCAGAAGCTTAGCCAATCATTGAAGTCAAATCATTTTGTCCTTATATCGTGGTATCATTCTGGGCGAAGGCAGGATGCTACTCAGGACTAGGGTCATAACTGCCTGGGCCACATGATCTGAGAGCTCTTCCATATCTCTTTTCATGTAGTTCTGGGAGGTCTGTCTCAAGTCATTTACTCCAACATGGACAATGACAGAGTCATATTTATACTTGTTGTGAAGTGACTTGAGTGCATAAGTTATGTGGCGGATCCTGGCACCCAACAGGCAGCTCTCTGTAATTTTCTCCTTGTTCAGCTTGGTGAGTAGGACATCAGTATGCCTGACTATAGAGTCACCTATGACTAAAGTGTTAGGTACGTTGTCTTGCCTTAGGAGCTGTTGCTGGGTGGCACACTGGTGTTGTGAGCTATGTGACACTTTGGTTGTGATTGGTGTTTGTTTGCGTTTTAGATTCGGAGGTCCTTGTTGCTTGGGCAGGTTACAGTTAAGGGCCTCCACATATGTAGATTTAGTGTTGCTATGTGTGGGTGTTGGTGGTGTGAGTTTAGAAGGTCTATGTGTTGCTTGAGGTGTAGTGCATGTGTCAACCTTCTCCTCTTGACTGTATAGCACAATCTCAGGTGGAGAGAGCTTTGCTTCCAGTTTGTCTATGTAAGTGCATCTCTCACAGGTTGTAGTGTTGTGTGGTAGGAGCAGAGGGTTGTCTGTGTACATGAGGCAATTGCTGCATTGCCCCAGTATGCCCAGATTCACCAGGTGGATAGGAGAAATCAACGGAAGCTGACCCTTGGACATGCTTGGTTTTGTGCTTTTTTTTGAAAAGTACAGGAGCTGTTTTCCCTTACCTTAGCAAGGTACTTTGCAGTTGTAGGCTGTTTAGTGCCTATGATTAATTTGGCCTTATTAATAAGGAGAGTTGAGTGCTTGTATCAGTTTAAGGCTTCCTAGTGCTTCCAGCAGGTATTAAGAGAAAGTGCTAGTCACAGGGATGCTTAAAGGTTAGATGAAAAAAAAATGGGTCATCCTAAACACTGCAGTGTGCACTAGAGAAGTTAGATGTGAAAGTAGGTAACTTAAGTTTTACCTGTCTAAAAAGTTAAGCTTTAGTGGAGAGTCACTATTTTTAAAAAAGCAAGATAGATTGAAAGGGGGTGATCACTTTTGTATTCCGGTACTATGGAATACAGAATAATGGCCAATAAATTGAAATAGTTGAAGTGGAGTGATTTCACAAAATGATAATTTTGTGCTTACTCACACAAGCCAATGAAAGCAGAG
The DNA here is from genome assembly GCF_019279795.1 of Protopterus annectens. Taxonomy (NCBI): domain Eukaryota; kingdom Metazoa; phylum Chordata; order Ceratodontiformes; family Protopteridae; genus Protopterus; species Protopterus annectens. The sequence goes on along the minus strand of NC_056745.1, from coordinate 1,528,295,648 downwards.
AGAAAATGAGATATATGGTCAAATTAACATAAGAGGCAGGCAGCTAGAAAGACATTGGTATTTAAGAACATGACAGTGACAGGGTGGTGGCAGGGTGGGGGGTGGTTGGGAAAATTTCTGCCCGACTCACAAGAGACAGAGCTGTGGGGTCTTTTGAAGTTTTAATATGCAGTTTAAAGCAGAACACAAGAAAAACACAAGGTAAAGAAAACAAATCACAGCACTCAAAATATAAAAAGGCAATAAACTAATACAAAATACAACAAATAAAAAGCAAACCAAACTTTCTCTCATAGCAAAGTGTAGCAGAGTCTAGGTGAGCCTTTCCAATAAAGCTCTGAAATGTTTTATTTTACCCCTTAAATGGAAGGTTTAGTTCCTAGCTCCACCCCCTCAGTTCACAAATGATTAACCTTAAGTGACCTCTTACAATGTCTAAAGACTTAACCTGGTATGTTAAATTAATAGAACCTTCTGGAGGGAAAGATTTGTCTCTCAGAGGTTATCATACCTTTGGAATGGACTCCCACTTCATATCAAATGTAGCACCTCACTGACCCTCTTTAACATAATCTGGAGAATTGGATGGGTAACAGGGGCAATTGGTGCTGATTATGGAAATAAGGGTAAAACTTACCTAGGCTTGTAAGTGCTCTAGGGCCATTAACCTGGCAACTTCCTATTGTCCTATATTCCTATGATTTCAAATGCAAGTAAACGTTTGGTGCATCTGCTAGCGAATCAAAATGCTAATAAACCTGTTCTAAAAATCAAACATAACTCCAGTATGTTTCACAAATATGCTAATATGAAAGAGATTTATGCCTGTCTTATATAAATTTAATTTGAACTTGTAATATTGTAGTTCAGATAGAAATTTTCTGTCTTCTGCTTCTTTGAACAGCTAAACCTTCAAAAACTCTTATCCTTGAAACTATTCCAACTATCTGCTCCCATCACTCAGGGCAAATAAAAATTCCATCAGTCCTGCTATTTCTACAGGAAACATTTTATGTGAAACTCTTCAACAGTCAGATGTATTCCTTATCATGACTGCTCCCAAGCCAGTGAAGGATAATTCTGTAATAGACAACATCAAGTTCATGTCATTAATCCATTTGAAAATTAAGCTTTATGCAATAATTAAATTAATGATACAAGTCTTGTGTACAGGATGGATTTCTGCTAGGACATAGTGCCATTATTAAGTATATTTTGATGATTCAGAAAGCTCACCTGAATACTATCCATGTAGCAACAATTCTTACAAAATTTTAAAGGGTCTTTTTTCATGTTATGGGTTTATTTATGGTATGCCCCATAGGAACATGGAACTCAGATATCACTTTTCAGATAATGAAAACTTTTGAGATGCTCTTAAGTGGTTGTCCTAGCTAATGTGGAACATTCACCCACCTTTCCAGAGCACACTTGTTAAACATGTACTCTTCTACTACATTATGAAATGGGAGGAATATAAAATCACATCTAGGAGGTTGCTCATGGCAATGGCTCTTCAGATTTAACTCTATTTGTTGCATATCCTGCACTTCTCTTTGAGGTTGTACACTGCAAGTGAGGAAAAAGCAAACTTTAAGTTATTTTGCATTTTTCCCATAATCTCCAGGTATGCACAGCCTCACTGGCAACATAAGTAAAGACAATTGGAGCAGAGGCTGATTCTTCAACACTGGAAGTCTGGAAAAGGGGTCACAAAAACAGTTATTAATTAGAGTTTATGTTGCTTTATACTGTGATGTGTAAAGCTTATGCTGAGGTTATATTTAGATGTTATAGCTGTAATGTTTGCTTCTCCGCTAAGAGAGAAGGTGTGTTTCATATTAAAACCCTGCCATTCACTGGAGAGAGGTGCAGATTATGGATACCATCTTTCCTCTGCAATGTTCCTGCAGGCCTTTGAGTTGCGACCTATGTTTAATCTCTGCAGGACTTAGTAGAATGGCTCCTCACTGATTCTGAGATTAATTCCCTCCTATAATGTAGATGATTGCTTTTTAATGTTCTCTAACATTTTAGCATGATTTTCCCAGCATGCTTAAACTTATTCCATATTTTCAATAGGTTGACTTGCCTGAAGCCTTAAGATTGCTAAGGCTGAACTCTTTAAACTTCATACAGCTAATCTGGAGCTGTCCTGGTGAAAAAGCTATCTGAAATATTTAGGTCTTAGGCTGCATAAACACCCATTAAACATGATAAAACTAAACCTTATGGAGCTCTGATACCATTTTAATTTGAAGCTGAGTATCTAGCAATCTATATATATATATGTATATATATATATATATATATATATATATATATATATATATATATATATATGTGTGTGTGTGTGTGTGTGTGTGTGTGTGTGTGTGTGTGTGTATATATATATATATATATATATATATATATATATATATATATAGGTGTGTGTATGTATATATATATATATATATATATATATATATATATATACATGCATATATATATATATATATATGTATATATATATATATATATATATATATATATACATATATATATGTATGTATGTATATATATATATATATATATATATATATATATATATATAGGGTTTATATTAAATCAGTGAACACTTAAAAAAGCAAAAGTGCCCCCCCCACCCCCCATACGTAAATATACCAACTCCAAGATCACACTACAGTGATGAAAAGGCCATATATAACTTTCAACTAAATGAGTCCAAGGCTAAGAATAGAGCTTCCATGGGACTTGACGATTTCCCTGGATGTGTTCTACATGAACTACAAAGTGAACTGGCACAGCATCTGTGTGCCCTGTTCACTCACAGCCTCACCTCAGGCTTTGTCCCTACTGAATGGTGCACTGCTACAGTCATCCCTCTCCATAAAAGGGGAGCGACTACAGACCTTGGGAATTAACACCCCATTAACCTGATGATTCTGATATGTAAAGCTATGGAGTGCATCATCATGGATCTAATTAACAAGGATATAGGGAATCTCCAAACTCTACATCCCACACAATTAGGTTTTGTGAAAGGTAGATCATGCCTGCTCAACCTGGTTGACTTCTTTGCTTCAGTCACCAGAGGTGTACATGAGGGCAAGGCAGTTCATACAGCCTACCTCAGTCTGGCCAAGGCCTTTGATACCATTCCCCACTCAAGAATTATTGATAAACTCACCAAACTAGGCATCAACCGCTATATCACTAGGTGGGTTGCAAATTGGCTCACAGATAGAACTCACAGTGTGAAAGTAGTGGACTCCAAGTCAGACTGCCGACCAGTCACGAGTGGAGTCCCACAGGGATCAGTCCTGGGTCTTCCCTGTTTGGCATCTACTTATCAGAAGTCTAGGCCAACATGGAGGGACTCTTGCTGACCAAGTTCGCAGACGACTGCAAGCTGGAAGTCATTAATAACTCCCCAGGTGATGTAGACATCCTACAGAAAGGCCTCACTGAGACCGATGGCTGATGTCAAAACCATGACCTTAAACTTAATGCCAAAAAATGTGTCATTATCCCCTTTGGGAAAAACTCAATTCCCACTAATTACCACATTGATGGGAGCCCACTGAACACTGAAGGCATTATAAGAGATCTGGGGACACAGGTTGACACCAATGTCTCCTTCGACCACCACATTGCCATTGTGGTCAGAAAGTCCTTCTATGTGGCACATCTCATTACCAAGGGTTTTGCATCCAGGAGGAAAGAGGTCATCATCTCTCTCTACTCTTCCCTCATTAGGCCAATCATCGAGTATAATGCCCCATTTGGCATGTACCTCACTGGACACATGCAGCAGCTGAAAAGGCTAAAAAAGTACCTCATGAAGAGGATCCTAGGCCTTAAACACATGTCATACATGGACAGACAAAAAACTCCAGCTATTCTCTGTCTTATATCTCCTACTAAGCGGTGATCTCTGCTTGACTTACAAAGCCATGTCTGACCCAGCTCTGTTAGAAATGCTATACCTAAAGAAATCCCAATCCCTCCACATCACACACTCCAGAGACCTCAACTTCATTACCACAATCAATAGAACATGCTGGAGGGACAGGTTCATAACCCAGACACTGCCCATGCTCTGGAAGAGACTTCATAGTTTCAGAGTTTGGTACTAGGCTATCTGCCCTGGGGCATTTATAAGCCTAGCCATAGTGATGTGGCTTTCGCCACCCCATGTAATGGTACAAAAATGTACAGAATAGATTTAGAATACTGTGCCTCTGTCTAGTAGTGACACAGTGAAGACCCCCTTACATAACAGAATTAGTTTACTTCCCATACATGTCAAGCAGAGCACCTCACTGGCCCTCTTCAAGAGAAATCTTGATGAGTGGATGGGAAATAGAAAGTTCACCCCAGGGGTCACTCCAGTGACTCTGCTTGATAGAGGCACTGGGAACTAATGTCAGGCGGCACAATGCTAGGGCATGTCTATGGGCTAGGCTTGTAAAGGCTCCAGGGCCATTAACCTAGTACACACCTATGAACCTATACAAATTTAAATATTTTGCAAATTGAACATATAAACTTTTGGTATTCTAGCAACTCAGTTTTCTGGTCTCAATATTTTGAAATTCAACATTATGGCAATTCGGGATGTAGAAGTAGATCCATATGTATATAGATAGATATATAGATATATACAGTATGTATTTGATATATAGATATGTGAGTATCTACAGCTATATCTAATTTTATATTCAGAATATGTATGCAAATATTTGTACAGTATATGTATCGATATATATGTATATATCTATATGGATCCCTATCAGATTATCAACATTTCAAAACTTCGAAATTCATATGGCTGAGACCATATGATCAAAGTTTTAAAACTTCAAAAATAGAATAAAAAATATAAACAAACATATTTTTTTACATTTTTGCACCCCCCCCCAAACCCCCTGCTAATTAAATATTCCAACTTCGAGATCGCACTACAGTGTGGAAAATGGGAAATGTTCCATTCTGTACTGAACAGCGATCTCCATTCAAAACATTCAATGTTTCAAAACTTTGATCATATTGTCTTGACCATATGAACTTGGAAGTTTTGAAACTTCAATAATCTAAAAGGGATCCATGTATACACACACACACACACACACACACACACACACACACACACACACACACACACACACACACACACACACACACACACACACACACACACACACACACACACACACACACACACACACATACACACACATGCAAGCACACACAAAGAGAAAGTGGGAATAGAACAATGGAGAGAAAAGATATGCATGAATATGTATTTATGTTGCTATATCTACTTATATATGTATTTTTATGTCTACATATATGAAGAAGGAGAAAGTATATGTATGTATCTGCTTATATCGATATATGATTGTCTGTATATGTATACATATATTTTTATCTATCTTGTGTGTGTTTGCACAACAAACATGCATCGCGCACACACACACACACACACACACACACACACACACACACACACACACACACACAGACACACACACACACACACACACACACACACACACACACACACACACACACACACACACCCATATACACACACACACTTAGTGATCTGTTCAGCCATAATGATTCTGTCCGAGAAATTCTTCTTAATGCTGCTGTTCTGAATAAGCAAATGTGGACAGTAAGTAACTTATTATGTTTATGACTTTGATTTTCACCTCATACCTTTTTCAATTTAGTTATTAATCCCCCCTCCTCGTTTACACATCAGTTTCTTGAGGAAAATGTGTCTTTTTCCTGGAAAACTCATATTGTTTTAAAGCTCCCCGTTAATGCTTACTCTAATTTATACCATATAACTTTCTTTTATGGTTTATCTTTTGCAAATCAACTCTTCTTCATTTTCAGAGTACAATTTCTCTGCACATTTAAAAACGAATGTAAGTATTTTTACTGTGTATCCAACAAATCTCTTTTTTGAGTTTAATGCATTTAATTGAGTCCCTCAGTGCTCTATTTTGTTGTGTAACTGCAAACTTTTCGGAACACAGCAACATGCATTGTAATTTTTATTAATTATTTTTTTCTTGTCTACTGATTCTTCTCAGATTTTCACAGTATGCTAATTCATTCACTACATTTTCTTTATTTTTTTTAATTTATTAGTTGAGAAATTGTCTAATTCAAGGACATTCTTAGCCAATACCCTGGCCATTTGACAGTGACATTTTATACAGATAGACAGAGAAACTTTAGTTATAGTGCTTAGTGAATATCTTATTTGTATGATAAGCTAAAATTGACTTACTAAATATAATCTTCTTAAGAATTGTATGTCATTAATCAAGGTAATGATCTCAAAATGCAGTCCATATATATGAATGTATGCATGTATATATAATATAATGGACAGCAATTAAAACATTAGCTGGTCCTTTTAGTTTTTCCAGTTATACTATCATGAATTAGCTATACTGGAATAAAGGTCATTCCATCAACATGTGCACTGCTTATATAGTAAGGCATGTCTCGTTTTAACTTTTTTTTCAATTGCTTCTGCTAGTAAATAATGTAAAAATGCCATTTCTGCATGCATTTAGAAGACACATTTAAAATGAATGTCTAATGCTTTATTTTATATATTTTTGAATTATTCATTTCAGCCAGAAGTAGTCACTGATGCTTTGTAGCAGTCATTAGAGATCCAGGATAATTCAAGAATTATCTTCCCAATCCTTATATTGTGGAAAAAGCAGAGAGAAAAAGAAGAAAATATGTATTTTCTGATGCTAATGATGATTTAAATAAGTTATAAAGTTTAACTCCATTATTTAAATATTATGCACTGTAGTCCAAGAATTTCTTCACTTATCTCCAACTTATGAGTCATCTAGAGAATGTGAACTTCATTCTTTCAAAATCCCTTGTTCTTCTGGAGTAAATGCTGCATGATTTGAGTACAGATTCTTCATTATGAAGTGTATACCATACTATAATGATAGCTTCCTTATCTTCTAACTCTTAAAACTGTTATTAGCTTTACTTATTTATGTCAGTAGCCATATTATTGTGTGACTGACATGATGATGGGAAGACATATATTCTCAATCCAAATCACGAGCTGGCCTTGACCGAGTACTAAACACAGCATACCGTTGCCATAGTTACAGAGTATGCATGGAATACAAAATATCTGAAATTCTCTTTTTTTTTAACTTCCTTTTACATGTGATGGTAGAAAATATTAATGCAAATACTGAATGAATAAATAAACTATCCGCTCTTTGTTTTCATAATTAGATATAATGATTCTCATGCTGCAATCTTACGTTAAAGAACGCCAGTGTTTGATGAAAACTAAACTGCTGCAAAATATGGATGGTAGTTAGGATTAATGAAGCTATACTGCAGTTACATATTAAAGGGAAACAGTGTATGCTGAGTTTTTGACTGATGTAAAATGTGATGTAGAGTACAATCTAATACTACAATTTGGAAATTGTCATTACTGACATAAATGTTGTTGACTGTTCTGCATCACATTTTGTCTGCCAAATATATAACACATATGTGGGAGACAGGAGAGTTTTATGAATTTATGACTTGTAGATATTGCCTATATTAGACATGCTAGTGATATACAGTCTGTAGGGTGCTGTCACCAGGATAGTGGATCGATAGAACTCAAAACATATCTAAATGCGTCTAATGGAATGCAGCTGCATGAAAAGGGACAAAATAACCCACAAGTGGCTTGCATTGTGGTACTCCTTGTGTGGTATTTGCATTGTAAAGAATAGCAGCTCAGCTCTGCTTGCACCATTTCCAAGGTAGGGACACATACTTGCTACTTTCAGCAGCTGATATAATGAATTTCATCTAAGCAGTTTCCTCAGCTGTGATCTTATCTAATTGTAGTAACTTGTGTGACAGTTTTCTGAATACTGATCACAAGCATCCTGCATAAATTAAAGATATGCTAGTGCTTAATGCAATAATGATTCAACTGCAAAAGCAGTAACTGCTTCAGTGAAACACCCATGTTATTCTGGTTAAAGTTGTTAAGGTAAGATTATACACAGCGTGCTGCAAACTATTACCTCAGTAGTTCTTAGAATAAGCACTGTGCTCAGTTGCAGTTGTTTAAAAGTTATACCCAAAATAACAGTGGGTTGTTAAAGTTTGCTAATAAGATATTGTCTAAATGTAGCATCTGGAAACATAGGTAATAAACTATGCACTCACATTCTATACTTATCCACTGTGAGAAAGAAAGCTGGAGAAAACTTCCATATATAGATAAGAAGCTGGTTTTATTTTAATACTTTACAAATGAAACAATATAAGCATGACAAGTTCATAAAGATTTTCTAGAGTATTAAGGTTCTAAACATCAGATGCATTGCTGTCTGTTTTACTTTTAGGAAAAAGTTCAAAAGGTAATATCCAGAGGATGCAATATTTTAAGTGTGTGAGCAAATCTTGAAGAAGAAATTCCCTGGGATTCAATAAATTATGTGTATGCTTTGCTTGAATACTACATGGAGTTTATGAGTTAGTGCGATTAGTAGCAGTGGTAATGGTATGGTTTATGAGTTAGTGCGATCAGTAGCAGTGGTAATGGTATGGTTTATGAGTTAGTGCGATCAGTAGCAGTGGTAATGGTATGGTTTATGAGTTAGTGCGATCAGTAGCAGTGGTAATGGTATGGTTTATGAGTTAGTGTGATCAGTAGCAGTGGTAATGATATGGTTTATGAGTTAGTAAGATCAGTAGCAGCGGTAATGGTATGGTATATCAGTTAGTGCGATCAGTAGCAGCGGTAATGGTATGGTTTATGAGTTAGTGCGATCAGTAGCAGTGGTAATGGTATGGTTTATGAGTAAGTGCGATCTGTAGCAGTGGTAATGGTATGGTTTATGAGTTAGTGCGATCAGTAGCAGTGGTAATGGTATGGTTTATGAGTTAGTGCGATATGTAGCAGCAGTAATGGTAGGGTTTATGAGTTAGTGCGATCAGTAGCAGTGGTAATGGTATGGTTTACGAGTTAGCGTGATCAGTAGCAGTGGTAATGATATGGTTTATGAGTTAGTGCGATCAGTGGCAGAGGTAATGGTTTGGTTTATGAGTTAGTGCGATCAGTAGCAGTGGTAATGCTATGATTTATGAGTTTGTGTGATCAGTAGCAGTGGTAATGGTATGGTTTATGAGTTAGAGTGATCAGTAGCAGTGGTAATGGTATGGTTTATGAGTTAGTGTGATCAGTAGCAGTGGTAATGGTATGGTTTATGAGTTAGTGCGATCAGTAGCAGTGGTAATGGTATGGTTTACGAGCTAGCGTGATCAGTAGCAGTGGTAATGATATGGTTTATGAGTTAGTGCGATCAGTAGCAGTGGTAATGGTATGGTTTATGAGTTAGTGCGATCAGTAGCAACGGTAATGGTAGGGTTTATGAGTTAGTGCGATCAGTAGCAGTAGTAATGGAATGGTTTATATGTTAGTGCGATCAGTAGCAGCGGTAATGGTATGGTTTATGAATTAGTGCGATCAGTGGCAGAGGTAATGGTTTGGTTTATGTGTTAGTGCGATCAGTAGCAGTGGTAATGGTATGATTTATGAGTTAGTGCGATCAGTAGCAGTGGTAATGGTATGGTATATCAGTTAGTGCGATCAGTAGCAGCGGTAATGGTATGGTTTATCAGTTAGTGTGATCAGTAGCAGTGGTAATGGTATGGTTTATGAGTTAGTGCGAACAGTAGCAGTGGTAATGGTATGGTTTATGAGTTAGTGCGATCAGTAGCAGTGGTAATGGTATATTCAGGCTGCTCATCGTACTTACACAAATACAAGCTTGGTTTCATGGTCAGCAGTAGTTTCTCCAGCCAGAAAACCATGCAGATCGGCATAGGTGCAGGAAGAGGATGCAATCAGGTTTGCTTACTTGGAAAAATTGCATGGACAGCTACAATGACTACCAGGGGTAAAATACTAATATACCTTCACTAATAACACAGTAAAAAAAAGTCTACTCATTGCAATGTACAATAAAAAAATGGATAATGAAACAATGGGGGGGTTTAAACAGGAAGGGCAAATGCAAGGAAATGTACACTGGCAAGGAGAGTGTGCTGATGAAAATAGGCACAGACATAAATGATAGAAATGAATAAAGAGTAAGAGGGCATAGTAAATATGTCAATGTCCCCAAAACAGGATATGTAAAGTTATGTGCACTTCCAGCACAAGTCAGTAGAGTAACCTTAAGCTTATATCTAGATAGCACAGTACATACTGTTATTTATACATCCTGAGCAAGTTTATTATGATATAAACACACATTATAGTATACATGTGACAGTCAAATACGATTACATGTCAATGGAGGTGAATGTTTGTGATATAAACATAGCTGACATGCTCACTAGACAGGACAACTAACAAGGATGGTATATAAATTAGGGGAGTGTGCATACTTTGAAGATCTGAAAAATGACTTGCTTGAGTATGACTGACATATTCCTATAACTATCAACCTAGCAAATAACTCCTGGATAAATATAGACAGAAACAGGCACAATCATGGACACTTTTTACAAAATTAAGACCATTAAGTTGTGGCATCAACCAAATATGTGAGTGTAACTTATTATACATGTTCTTCAGGAACAGATGTATACAACTGTAATGATTGTCAGCATTCAATAAGGGGAATTCACCTCACCTAAGAGCCAATTATGGACAGTTGATAGGTTTTCATGACAGATAAGCCACAGTCTCCATCTGTATGAATCAAACCCATGCTATCAATGTCGTCAATGAGCTGTGTATTTCCTGGGTGCAACACAGAAAGACATATCACAGAGGCATCTAGTAGAACACCTTGAAGGGAAGTCTGCACTGTCAAATCCTAAGAGGTATACATCTCAAAGATTTGTTGTGTATGGCCTACCTGGTGTGTGGGAGCTCACTGTGCCAAATGTGATACACTAGACTAAAGCATCCCTGGTTGATGTAGGTATCAGCCATATGGGTAACAACACATACAAGCACCACACTACTATGAGTGGATTCCGTACATACAGCTGGGTATTGTATTCATTGGACACGTAATACAAATGGATATTGTCTGAAGCATCTGCACTTGATGTGTGAATTAAGAATTGATTAATTGTACAGCAATATGTGAGAATAATGGCAATCCATCAACTATGACCACGTGCACCAGCAATATGTGAGAATAATGGCAATCCATCACCTACGACCACGTGCACCAGCAATATGTGAGAATAATGGCAATCCATCAAATATGACCACGTGCACCAGCAATATGTGAGAATAATGGCAATCCATCACCTATGACCACGTGCACCAGCAATATGTGAGAATAATGGCAATCCATCAACTATGACCACGTGCGCAGAAAGTAAAGCAGTGCAAAGTTAAGTGTCAGTGACTGAGGAAGATGTCACTGTAATATTGTACACATACCAAACAATACATGGAACACACTGTATAAGCACATGTCAAAAGTCAAGACATATAACACTTGATCACTGTACCCCTGGCCCTGACATTGCCATTCAAAATTATTATACTGCCATTAAAGCCTGACATACAGCCATATTTGTTCATGCAAACTATCAGGTGGTAATACTCATGTAATGCATTGGTACATCCATGATCCAACACAGTCACAATATAGCTGTACATAAGCTACAATTGTACTTCTTGGGGTACATATGCTCATAGGAAAGTACTAGGCTAATGGCCCAAGAGGCCATAAAAGCCTAGCCAGATTTAACCCGAGTCTACCAATTTTCAATAGCTAGGTGAAGGAAATTCACAGACATATGAGCCTATGCTATGGTATGTAATACTGACTGCCTCTGTCCATGAAGGAAATGGATGCCACCCCAGGAGTAAATTTACAATTGCACATCAGTTGATCTAGGTTGCCCTTGAAGAGGGCGAGGAAAGGGCTTTACTTCATTTGACTGAGAAGCCTGTTACAGAGAAGGTGTAGTCTCTGAGAGACTATATATCTCTCCAGCAGGATTTATTTATGTCAGAGTTAAGGTTAAGATCCTTGGAATGAATGACCTTCATCCATTTTGATTTACGAATGTGTAACACTTCTATCAGGGTCTGACTGGACACTGCCCTGTAGGCCAGACACAGATTGCCCATTAGTAGTCTGTAGGAGGCAGAATACAGTGCTAGGGCTTTCAATCTTTCTGTGTAGAATTTGTTTTATATAACCTGTATCTGCCTGGTGAAAAGACCCTGGGCTCACTCCAGGTCTTGAAGATGTCTAGTGAGGTGCATGCCCAAGGGTGCACTGTACTCAATTATGTGTGTGATGACAGCCGAGAACAATGGAATTATAGCATACTTTTATCTGGATGCCATGCCCCACTTCTGAGTTGTGCCACATAGAAGGACTTTTTCACCACTGTGGACATAGGGTGGTTGAAGGTCAGATTAGTATCAACCTGAGTACCCAGATCACATACCACTAGGTCTACTCTTACAGGGTTGCTGTCTATATTGTAATTAGGTCTGGTATTTGCTTTCCAAAAGGGAATAATTATGATTTTTTTGCATTTAGAATCTCTCCATATCTATGGCAACAATCAAGTGTGTGTGTGTTAATCCTTTCTGCAGTATATTTATATTGTTCATGTATTCAGTGATTGCCCCCAATTTGCAGTCATCTGCAAACTTGGTCATAAAATGACTGTTATGTTTGAATTTACTTCTGAGAAATAAATACTGAGCAGGAAAGGGCCTAGTACAGAGTCCCGTGGTACACTCCTTGTGACTGGCCTCTTGTAAGAAGTGAATTCACCCACTTTGACAATATGTGCCCTGTCAGTGAGCCAATTAGCTACCCACCTGATGATATAGAGGTTTATTCCCAGCTGAGAGAGCTTGTTCTTAATACCCGAGTGGGGAATTGTGTCAAATGCCTTGTACTTGTCAATGTAGGCATGATGCACAATTTTGCCTTCATCCATGGCTTTGTTGACCTTCTACAAAAAGTCAGCCAGACTTAACAGACATGATATACACTTAATGAATCTGAGCTGGGTAGATTCCAGAGTTTGGAGATTAACTATGTCCTTATTGATAAAGTCCATAATGAATATTTCCATGGCTTTACTGATGAGCCTATTCAAGTGCATGTGTCTATAATTCCCTGCATATGTTGATGGTCTCTCCTAGTGTAGAGGGATGACTGTTGTTGTCCATGCTGTGCCAGAACATAGCCTGTCTGGAGGCTGTAGTTAAATAGGGATCCAAGTGGGCCGGCTAAGTCAGGTTTGAAGTCATTTCAAAGGCAAGCTGGGATGTTGTCAGGGCTGATTGATGCTATGATTTTAGTTTTAGAGAGGGCAGAGATGACCAGTTCTCTTGAGATAATACACTGAGGAATGGTGGCAGGTATACTTTGAATGAAGACCCATGGGGACAGGAGGGTTGAAGTTTGATCCAAATCTGTCAGCTAGCAGGTTGTCTATTTTCTCTTGTTGAATATGGCTGGTGCCATCCATGAACAATTCTGTGCATAGCTGGGTATTTCCCTTAAGCTTTCAGCTGCAGTTACAAAATGCTTTGTGACATTACCTACAAAGACAACATTGGATATAAATTACATGCACCATAGTGGAACTGTTAGCACAGTCATTGAAGTTATCTTATTCTCATACCATTACATAGGTTGTACATCGTATGCCAATACGTTCATCAGTGGAAATGTGTGTTTGAGAACACTGACATCATATATGAACAAATTACAACTGAGGTAGATGTGGCTCATGCAGAACATTTACTGACACAAATACTGAAAGTCCCACAATGCTGTCATTGAAAACCTGAATAATCCTGGTAAACAGCAACACAACTGTGTATACAGTGAATTCCCCAAGGTTGCAAATGAATCTGAACATGTCATATATGTGTGTATATAACAGCATTACAACATTTAATGAACCCAGGGATATGTGCCCATGTAATCAGTATGATGTAATATTGCTGTATATCAGATAACATTTCCAGATGCTAAGTATACACATGGACACCTGTGTCATGCTGCAGTTGTCACAGTAATGGGTGAATGAGAACCACGTAGAATGTCAATATACTCCACTACAAGAACGTGCCTTAGTAAGACCACAATGCACATTGCATCATCCCATGGCAATCCTCCTCAGGAAGCATATTACTACAGCTGTTATAAAAGGAACATGCAACCAAATAGTAGCAGTGGCCAACAATACAGTTGCTCAAATCACAGATTGGAATACACTGTTGTAGGGCCACAGTACATCCACACCTCAGCATAGGACATGTGGAAAACAAAAACATTGATATAGGCAATCTTCAGAGGGTAATAAGGCATTACTAGGCTAACAATCAAGAGCACATAAAATCCTAGCCATTATTAAACCATTTATACACAAATTGCTATATCTATGTGATCGAAGATACTAGGTGTATGAGTGTATGTGTTTGATTTTATTACAGGCTGCCTCTGCCCATATGTTGCGCCACCCCATGACAGAATTAGCAATCGTACATCCAATGGTCTGGAAATGGCTTGCACAGGGTAATGTAGGGGCTATTCTTCACGATGTCAGTATGCATATTTGAGATGATGGCATCCTCAGTGTTCCACAGAAAGGATGCTATGTGTATAGAGAGAAAGGGGATATTGGATTCATGGGACCATGTAAAATGTTCTCCAGAGTGGGTGTCAAATGAAAAGAGATTCAAACCATCATACAGTGACCGTAGTATATCATCAACCACATACCAGTTGATTGATGTCTGATTCAACATAACATCTGTGTAAGTATACAAGCTGGATTCTCTACAATGTAAGAATAGCATCACTACAGATGTCTGACTTTAACGGTGTCAGAGTGCACTTTAAAGATGATGACATCATCTTTGTCTGCTGAGAAGAAGATGCTTTGGAGGAGCATCTGATACACATATGGATTCATACCCCAATGTAAAATGGTCTCTTCACTGATAGTTGAATGATTACATACACTCATATTGACTGCTGTGAGATTAGAACCCAAACCTAACTGATTACACAAGCTAAATAACACATCGTTTAATCCTAGTGCCAACACAAATGAATGAGTTGAATATTATCAAAGTGCACTATATAGAGGACATCATCGGCAGTGTCCGGTGAGAAGAAGATGCTGGGAAGAGAGTGTGATATAGATATATACTCACATCCTTGTATAAAATTGTCTTCATACTGATAGTTGAATGATCACACACAGTCAAGTTCATTGCTATGAGATTAGTATCCCTACTTATCTTTTTATTCAAGCTGGAGACTGTAGTACTATGGACTAACACTACAGCACAAGTCTGACTTTAACACTATCAGAGTGCACTTTATAGGGGATGACATCATCAGTTTATGCTGAGATGATGATGTTAGGAGGATTGTATGATATAGATGCGGACTTACATCCTGGTGTAAAATTGTCTCGAGAAGGATAGTTGAATGTTCAGACACACACATTCAACTTGACCACTGTGAGGCTGGAACTTCTTCATAATCCAGGTAATACAAGCTAGAGAATGCAGTACTTAACACTAGCACTGCACCACAACTGTTACTTTAGCCGTATCAGAGTACACTTTATATATGATGACATCATCAGTATATGCTGAGAAGATGATGCTGGGTGGATTGTGTGATATAGATGTGGACTCACATCCCGATGTAAAATTGCCTCCAGAATGATAGATAAATGATCACACATGTACTCAATTTGACTGCTATGAGATTAGAACCTCTAACTATTTAGTTATACAAACTATAGAACACAGTACTTAATGCTAGAGTCAGAGCAAAGGTCTGACTTTAATACTATCAGAGTGCAGTTTATAGAGGATTACATGATCAGTGTATGTTGAGAAGATGATGTTAGGAAGTCTGTATGAAATTGCTGTGGAGTCATGTACCATTGTAAAAGCATTTTCTGAATGATGCTAGAGAAATGGCAGCATGACCTGGAGTCAAGCTCTTCTGACTAAACACACATGTTGACTGCTGTCAGATTCAATCCTTATTTAGCTAGTTACACAAGCTAGAAAACAAAGTACTTAATGCTAATGTTATGGCACAGGTCTAATTTACCACTCTCAGAGTGCAATTTATAGAGAATGATATCATCAGTGCATGGTGAGAAGATGATGCGGTGTCATGTACTAGTGAAGAAGTATTTTCGGAATGATACTTGAGTAAGGGCAGCAGGACCTGGAGTCAAGCTCTTCTGACTATGCAAACACACACTTAGACATGAAGATATACACACAAGTTGACTGTTGTGTGATTCAATTCCCTACTTAACTAGCTACACAAACTGGAGAACTTAGCACTCATGTCATCACAGACATCTGATTGTATCACTGTCACAGTGCTATTTATAGAGGATGACATCATGATAATGGTTGCTGGTAACACATACTGTTATGAGACGTGTGCAAAGCCTGGACTTTGGATTTGCTTTTGTGCTTGCAAATATACACAGAAACGTTAAAAGACATCTTGATAACATAGGTGAAAAAACTGTCATAAAGGCATTTTGCAGAACTGAGACATACATGTACCTGTTTCTTAGCATGTTGTTTAATTAAGGCACTCACATACACAAAAACATACACACACACACACACACACACACACACACACACACACACGCACGCGCGCACACACACACACACACACACACACACACACACACACACACACACACACACACACTATGGAAATGCTAGTATTGCAAGTGTGGAGGTATGTTTCTTCATATTTAGATGGAGTGATGTCCACATTAATAGAATTTAGTGACATTATCAGTGTGATATGATAATGAATGACCAATGTCCATTTCCAGTATAAATCCATACCAAATGTAACAATGCAGTTATGGTCTGTACAATGCAGTTATGGTCTGTATTTCTTCACTCTACTTGACAATGGCCCAGGTACTGATATATCATTTGCAAGTGCATTGCTGCAGTGCACACATGAATATCCGAATGTATGTGTTCAGTCAAGCACAAATGTTCCTGGCCTTCTGGTGTATTTATAAATGCCTTTCCATGTATAGTAAAAGCAAATCCCAGTAACCAGAATAAGCTATACTAAACACTTATTTACACAGCACATTGCTGAGAAACTGATTTCCATGGATGGCAGCAAAGTGTTAGCGCATGCGTGATTCACATTTCATGAATTAAACCTGAACTTGTGAAGTAGTAGCTTGCAAGCATACCTTTCAACCTCTTACACAAAAAATCTGGACAAAGTTCTACAAAAT
The DNA here is from genome assembly GCF_019279795.1 of Protopterus annectens. Classification (NCBI taxonomy): domain Eukaryota; kingdom Metazoa; phylum Chordata; order Ceratodontiformes; family Protopteridae; genus Protopterus; species Protopterus annectens. The sequence goes on along the minus strand of NC_056745.1, from coordinate 1,528,278,287 downwards.
GTGCCCAAATAGAGGGATATATTTTAAATGTCGCTCTTATAATCTTAGAATGTTGCTAGAGTAACAAGGTTTGATTTAACATACATTTTTTTTTACAAATTTTAAGTCTGAAACTCAAATGTATGTCATTATTTAGTGACTTCAACCATCAGATTATCCCAGTAATTTGCCAGAAAACCACAAATCTTATGAGGAACAGATTAAAAACAGGAGGCAAATATCTGGACATTCTGTGAAAATCTGGACAGTTGAGAGCTATTTTGAGGGTCACATCGGTAGGGTAGATGAGGAAGGAGGTGCAGACAAACAGGACAAAAAGGATGACATAGTGATGGTGATGAATGTAAAAGGTTGTGAGACACCATGATTGGGGAAAGGTAGGGGACATCAGAGGAACATGCCTGTTAAGCGTGGGAACAGTGCAAATCTAGTCATCACTCACAGAACTGTCATCACGGTCCCTTCCCTGGTTCCCTGTGAGGCTGTTTGACATGGGAGTCTCTTTTCTTTTCTAATGAGCAAACTCTCCAGAGAACTGATGCAGGCACAAAGGCCAGTTTCTATGACATCACACCATCCCTGGCAGCTCCTTGTGGGTGATGTAATCACCACCTCCAACAATACTCCCTAAGGCTACCAATGGACTAGCAGCTGAGGCAATGTTACCTGATTTGGATAGGCCAGGTAGAGCAGGGCTGTGGATGCAGTACTGCCAGGTTGTGGCTCAGAGCCGCTGAATGTCAATGTGGCAGCTGGTGGAGGGTTGGCAGGCTAAGTCATGGCAGTTTGTCTACCTCCTTGTGCTGAAAAGCATTTGTTTTATTGGAAGAAAAGTATAAAATCAGGACAGCATCTTTCCAGTTAAAAAATACATAAATAAAAGAAATAAGGGCGGTGTGAGACAAAAAGAAAAGAAATGATTAGAACCATTATATGTATGTCACATTCATGTTGTATTGCAATAAATATACTTTTATTATTATATTTAGCTATACAGATTTACCAGTCCAAAAAAGGGTTGTAAATTGTTACAAGTAATCTTTGTATATGTAGATATTCCTTATAAGATTTTATAGATACTTCAGCTTAACTTAACCACATGGCATTAAAGCCAATATTGCTGCAATTAAAATTTAATAAAATGATATTTGTTGAATGAGAATGTATAGATTACTTGTGAGAATTGAACTCACCTAATCTGAATATAGTATTACACGTGGCAAATACAATTACCAAGAGGGATAAAAAAAAGCATGCATGTTTTTATAGTAAAGATCTGCATGGCTAAGTTGCTACTAATCTATAGAATACAAATATATTTAATACAATAATTGTCATTTGTACTGCATATGTACTCCTTGCCTCTCTGAGTCTCTCCAATCTCTCGGCATGTGCCTCCCTGCTGAAATTAGCTGTGTAGCTGTAAAATAAAGGAGAGAAAAAGAGACCCAAAAGAATTATGCATACCAGTCTTAGCTATCTACAACTTTCTAGAACATTTAAAGTTGCTTTACCTGTATACTTACACAACCACATGATGTCAGCAGTTCTAAACTCTGCCAGCCACTGGTTAAGTTGTGCCTATGTGAAATTAATAGATTTACAACATTTTTAACATTTTTAAATTTTTATATAGCCGGTTTTACATATGAATTAGTATAACAGGCTTATTCTATTTAGTTCTGGTTTTATTTTATTTTCATTCTTATACATTTTATACCTATTAATGTGCTAATATTAGTTTATATCAACTACAGGAGGTTGAGTGAAAAGGATCTAGTTCCCTTTTTTTAAGAATTTTCTATATTTATTGTGGTCTTTTTAAGATTTTTTATATTTGTTTTGGTTCATTTTAACTTAAGTGAATTATTGCATTATTGGTTAATTAGTGTGTATATATAAATACGTGGTTTGGTAGTTAAGTTTGTTCTGGTGAAGTCCCTTCATAAGGGAAGAACCCGCTTAAACTGTTTGTGTGTTTCTTAATAAAGCTGCTATTGGTTCCAGCAAGATGTTCAGCACAGTTTTCTTGGTTCAATTTCGGATTTAGAGGTGTGGAGTGATCAGTTATCATATTTAATACAATCATTTTCATTTGTACTGCATATGTACTCCTTGACTCTTTGAGTCTCGGCATGTGCCTCCCTGTTTGCTGAAATTTCCTGTGTAGCTGTAAAATAAAGAAGGAGAAAAAAAGAGACCCAAAAGAATTATGCATACGACTCTTGGCTATCTACAACTTTCTATAACATTTAAAGTTGCTTTACCTGTATACTTACACAACCACATGATGTCAGCAGTTCTAAACTCTGCCAGCCACTGGTTAAGTTGTGCCTATGTGAAATTAATAGATTTACAACATTTTTAACATTTTAAAATTTGTATATAGTCGGTTTTACATATGAATTAGTATAACAGGCTTATTCTATTTAGTTCTGGTTTTATTTTATTTTCATTCTATGTATACATTTTATACCTATTAATGTGTTAATATTAGTTTATATCAACTACAGGAGGTTAACTGAAAAGGATCTAGTTCCCATTTTTTAAGAATTTTCTATATTTATTGTAGTCTTTTTAAGATTTTTTATATTTGTTTTGGTTCATTTTAACTAAAGTGAGTTATTGCATTATTGGTTAATTAGTGTGTATATATAAAGACGTGGTTTGGTAGTTAAGTTTGTTCTGGTGAAGTCCCTTCATAAGGGAAGAAACCGCTTAACCTGATCGTGTGTTTTTTAATAAAGCTGCTATTGGTTCCAGCCAGCTGTTCAGCGCAGTTTTCTTGGTTCAGTTTCGGATTTGGAGGTGTGGAGTGATCGGTTATCATATTTAATACAATCATTTTCATTTGTACTGCATATGTACTTCTTGACTCTCTGAGTCTCGGCATGTGCCTCCCTGTTTGCTGAAATTTCCTGTGTAGCTGGAAAATAAAGAAGGAGAAAAAAAGAGACCCAAAAGAATTATGCATACCAGTCTTGGCTATCTACAACTTTCTATATCATTTAAAGTTGCTTTACCTGTATACTTACACAACCACATGATGTCAGCAGTTCTAAACTCCGCCAGCCACTGGTTAAGTTGTGCCTATGTGAAATTAATAGATTTACAACATTTTTAACATTTTAAAATTTGTATATAGTCAGTTTTACATATGAATTAGTATAACAGGCTTATTCTATTTAGTTCTGGTTTTATTTTATTTTCATTCTATGTATACATTTTATACCTATTAATGTGTTAATATTAGTTTATATCAACTACAGGAGGTTGACTGAAAAGAATCTAGTTCCCATTTTTTAAGAATTTTCTATATTTATTGTAGTCTTTTTAAGATTTTTTATATTTGTTTTGGTTCATTTTAACTTAAGTGAATTATTGCATTATTGGTTAATTAGTGTGTATATATAAAGATGTGGTTTGGTAGTTAAGTTTGTTCTGGTGAAGTCCCTTCATAAGGGAAGAAACCGCTTAACCTGTTCGCGTGTTTCTTAATAAAGCTAGTATTGGTTCCAGCCAGCTGTTCAGCGCAGTTTTCTTGGTTCACTTTCAGATTTGGAGGTGTGGCGTGATCAGTTATCATATTTAATACAATCATTTTTATTTGTACTGCATATGTACTCCTTGACACTCTGAGTCTCGGCATGTGCCTCCCTGTTTGCTGAAATTTCCTGTGTAGCTGTAAAATAAAGGAGAGAAAAAGAGACCCAAAAGAATTATGCATACCAGTCTTGGCTATCTACAACTTTCTATAACATTTAAAGTTGCTTTACCTGTATACTTACACAACCACATGATGTCAGCAGTTCTAAACTCTGCCAGCCACTGGTTAAGTTGTGCCTACTTGTGCCATTTCAGGTCACTGTAATGGTGCTTGCACTGCTCTCCAGTGTGTGGCATGCCAGTCACACTGGAGAAAGCCTTGGCTAGGCTGTTCCAAGCCTCAGCCTTATAATGAGACCCAGTATAGTCCCCCTGCAGCATCCAATGGCTGTACCCTTCACGAGGAGTTCAACCAATATTTTTGACTCTTCCATACCCCGCACACTTCCCATCTCCAGCCATATCTGCAAAGGTCCTCCCACAACAGTTAAAATGTTTTCCCACCAATTTATTCATGACAGAGTATTTTATGACCAGTGCACAAATATACACATTCATGTCAATTGCGTTTGCATTATGGTATGCAGAGAGAAACATTGCCAAACAAAGAAGGGAGTTTATGAAACAGCAAAGATAAGATCACAGTTGCCACTGATTTATGGCTTGTGTGCTGCTATATCTGGTCACACTTTGTTCAATGCTCAACACTGAAATTCTAAATTGTGAAATCCTAAATTACTTGGTGTTTAAGCCATGACTTTGAAGGGATTAATGGGATGGATTGCCACAAATCTTGTAGAGACTTACCCAGTGTTAAAGACAATTTGTACAATGAAGGATTCAAGCCTATGTAAAAAGGAATGCATATATTTCCACACAGGTGATCAATCATCATTGCCTTATAAGACCTATTTATCAATGATGTTCATTAAAGATTTGCAGCTTAATTAGTGACTGGTGCTATAGTTCTATTAAGACTGTATGTGTATAGGTGTGACATTGCACCATCCTGGATTATGCATTCTCATCTGTGTTGCAGGACTAATGTCTGACAATATACTGGAAATGGAAATAATTTCATAACCTTAGTAACAGATTTGTGTTTTGTGTTACATACCTCACATAACTTTCTGTCCCATAGTCATATCTGTGTTATGAGAGGGTTTTAGATGATTGCCAGTAAACTATTGTGTCCATTGCATATGTGCAGTTGCATTTGTTATTACATAATCTTCATTGTCATGATAAACCAGATACCCACATAATACATGTAATACCTAGAAAAGTAAGTCTGTACTCAACCAACTTGCTATATATAACTATTGGCATGCTGTATTACCTTTATAATCACTTTTTATGAAAAAGTACAGTGGGATACCATAACTAAAAAGTAGATTATGCTGGATTAGAACCTCCACTCACCTCCATCCTGATTATGAATTAATTCCATTTACACCTGGTGCCACAGGGAAAGCTATGCAGTAGGTGTACTTTCCACACCTAGTACTGTCCAGAGTGCTGAAAACTACTTCTCAACACTGATCCTGTTTGCGTGATGGAAGGCAAACCAAATTAAATGTTACCCTTTATTCCTGAAGTTGTAAACCCTGCTTGCGTATAGGTAGGCAATGTGCAAATGTAAAAGACAATAGTGAACATATATTATTTGTGGAAACACTCATCATGATGATTCCACAGTAAAAATAACTACTGTGGTACTTGAACCCTGTTTATCATTCTTCTCTCTTGTTTATCTCAATGCAAAGACATTTGGGGAACAGGTGTAATTTCTGCAGTCATTACCATCCATGTTGCTGACCAACGTTCAGTGCTGCTAAGCATGTTTGCACTTTATAAAGCAACTGACATTACATTTTCAACCAGGTAACCATGTTTGCACTATGTCTCATGCCACATAAATGGTAAATCCAAAAAAAAAAAATAGAAAAGATATAAAAAAGTGAAACAAACTTTAAACAGCTCTAGATATGAACCATCAGCCTATTGCTCTTACAAAACACAGCTGTAGTGCATTATCTCTCTTTGCCACAGACACTGCTTTGCAACACCAAAAAATCATGTGCATACAAGCAATTCACATTTCATAACTAGTATTAACAGTTCGTACACTTGAACATTCTCAGTTGGTTTTTGTATATGTGTGGCTGACACATTGAATACAATAAGTGATCACACAAACACTTATGAATATGTCTGCAGAAATGCAGCTCTGTCTTCTCTTTGTATTCTGGTCATTCTTTCTTATCTCTGCTTTAATATCATACATGCAGTCTGTAGTGCATTTTCTATCATTATGATTTAAATGTGTGATACAAAGACATAACAGTGAACAGTTTTGAGTAAAGACAAGATATTTGTGCTAATATGAACAGAAAATATACATGTGTGGTATTTTGCTTTATTTATAAGTTCACTGATGTTAGTTCCACGTTTGCTATGTGTAACCTCACTGACACACCCACTTTATGAAAGGGTGTCTGAATTGCTTTTGTGTTTTCCTTCACTCACACTAATCATTCACAGATGCAAGCCATTAACACCTAACAGTGGTGTAGAGCACACACTATGTTTATATCTGACACATTAAATCAAAAGTTTGGTATTAACAATTCTAATGAGTACATACCTCATTTGCATCTTCACAGTACTCAGATGGCTAAATCTATATTATATAAAGGGAACTGTGGAGCTAGGGAACTTAAAGGTGAGGAGACTTGCGTATTCAGGCAAACAATATTTGTATTTTTGAAGCTGATTTTTCTGCAGTGAATCCCATTTATTTTGCTAAAGTATGTTTCTATTATTCAAGGACATTTTAGATTTTGTAAACTTTTTGAAATGTATTTGTATAGCCAGGAAGAAAAATAAATTTTATCTGCATGCACGTCTTATACTTCACTGTTGGCATATGTAGTTTCTGAAGGCATTTACATTTATGAGACAAACAGGTTATAATTCCTGCACAACTATGTTCTTAATATTTGTGTTCACAATTTCATATGGTATTGGAAAGAAATGTAATGTACATTTCACTGACACTGGTGTTATGCTTCTCATATGTCCAGGGCAACATCCGCAGGAGTGGTGGCACTGTGGAACAGTGAAAATTGACTGGCATTCATAAATTGATTTATTTGCTATTTGTCAATGATAATTGTCATCCACTAATCAATTGCATACCTTTTCAGTCTTCAGTATATAACATGTTGACAGAATGGTTGCATTTACAGACCCCTTACATCTTTGTTGGAGTGTGTAGGGGTGCAACCTCCCATTCTGTTGACTTAAAAAAGAAATATGTTTCAAGTGCTTTTATGTTGAAAATGTATAGACAGCCTGATAATTTTGTAAGTGCTAAACATACCTTGATCTCTGCAGGTATTGGTTCCCCTCACTTTGCCCTTGTTGTCAGGCGAGGACAACAGAATTTGCAGCGTTCCTGGAGTTTGTTTCTTACCACAGTGAATAAGCCACCCAAGACTGGATAACCAAAAATAACTTAATATAATGATATGCTGAGTGCTTTTGATCAAACAGAA
>NC_056745.1:1527778621-1527966121 GCF_019279795.1 Protopterus annectens | reverse complement strand
CACCAACATGGGTGACCGGTGTTCCACACCAGAGGTCAACCCCTCGCTGGCTAGATCTGACCATAAACTAATCACTCTGTATATCCACATTCCTCCACCACGCCCGGTCAAAGAAACTACTGTGAAACCTTTTCAAAAACAAACTTCATGTTACGTAAGACTGAGGTAGGAAGTTTCAAAGCCCCCATGCTAAAGGATAACGCTGTCCAAGCTTCAAAATCCTTTACTAATGCACTCTATGAGCACCTACAAGAATGCATGGATCGTGCTATCCCAAACAAAACCAAGACTCACTCCTCCAAGAAAAGGAAACCAGTCTGGTGGACCCCTGCCATAAACAAGCTATACAATAGAAGGAGGAAACTAGTACAGAAAAAAAGAGTAAAATCCTAAGAAGGGAAGACATCCCTAATAAGTATCAGCAAGAAACTAAGTTCCCTCAAAAAATCATCCAAGGCTAGCTTCAAAATAAAAATTGTTATGTACTCCAAAGATAACCGCAAGGCATTCTTTAGCTATGTCAATAATCTAAGTGGCAATTCTCACATCTGCTCAGAGTTAGGGCAGAATGGCAGAAAATACACTGAACCGACCGATATCGCCAACATCCTGGCAGACAGGTTCAGTGCAAACTTCACCCCCCCCCTCTCACCCCCAAAAGGGCCCATAACTATACCAGAAGAATGTAGTGCCCCTGAAATAACAGACACTCAGGTTAAAACAGCCCTCTCCAAAGCCAAAAACACAGCATCAATGGGACCGGACAGTGTCCCAGGCTGTGTCCTACACAAGCTCAAAGATGAACTAACCCCTCACCTAAACACACTGTTTAAACTCAGCCTCTCCACAGGCTACATGTGAACAGAGTGGTGCACAGCAATGGTTATTCCACTCCACAGAGGTGGAGCCACAACGGACCCCGGGAACTATCGCCCTATAAGCCTGACTAGCTTAGCCTGCAAAGCTATGGAGCGCATCATCATGGATCTCATTAACAGAGACATTGGAAACCTCCAAACACTGGACCCTACCCAGTTCAGCTTTGTTAAGGATGGATCCTGCCTCCTAAACCTGGTGGACTTCTTTGAGACAGTTACCAAGGCTATAGATGAGGGAAAGGTGGTCCACACAGCCTACCTAGACCTTGCAAAGGCCTTCAACTCCATTCCCCACTCAGGTATTATAGACAAGCTCACCAGCCTGAACATAAACCCCTACATCATGAGATGGTTTGCCAACTGGCTCACGGACAGAACCCACATGGTAAGAGTTGCGGGAGCTAGGTTTGAATCTAAACCGGTTACAAGTGGAATTCCCCAGTGCTCAGTCCTAGGACCCCTCCTGTTCAGCATATACTTCTCAGAGGTACAGGCAAGCACAGAAGGACTATGGCTGACCAAGTTTGCAGACGACTGCAAACTAGGGGCTATAATTGACTCTCCGGCTGACACAGACAACCTCCCAAAGGGTCTCACTGAGACAGATATCTGGTGTCAAAACCATGGCCTCAAGCTAAATGCCAAAAAGTGCATAGTCATCCCCTTTGGAAAAAACAAAATACCCACAAACTACCACATAGGTGGTAGCCCCCTAAATACAGAAGATGTAATATGGGATCTGGGGACCCAAGTAGATAGTAACCTCTCCTTTTATAATCACATTGCCAAAGTGGTTAGAAAATCCTTCTATGTGGCCCACCTAATCACAAAAGGGTTTGCATCCAGATTGAAAGAGGTCATCGGGCCCCTCTAGGCATCACTCATCAGACCCATCATAGAGTACAATGCCCCATTTGGGATCTACCTTACAAGACACCTGCAACAACTGGAAAGACCGCAGAAGTACCTCACCAAGAGGATCACTGGCCTCAAACAGATGCCCTATGCAGCTCGACTGAAGAAACTCCAGCTGTACTCAGTTGCATACCGCCTACTCAGAGGTGATCTCTGCCTGACATACAAGGCCATGTCCAACCCAGAAATGATGGACATGCTTCACCTAAAGAAAACCATATCCCCTTGAGCCACACGCTGCAGGGATCTAAACCTCACCAAAACAATAAATATGACATGCCGGAAGGATAAATTCCCCTCCCAGAGACTTCCCATGCTCTGGGCAGATAGCCTAGTACCTACCTATGAACCTATAAACCTATAAACCTATATCCATATGTTACCTGTGAATATGAGTATTATACATGTTTATATTGTAAATCTTAGATACCTATATAGGGCATGTGCATAGTAAAGTACTGTTGCAGATGTGTGAGTTAAACTGCATGTGATATTGAATTAGTAACATTCAACTGTACAGTGTTCTGCTGGACAATAGTCACAGTTGTGACTGATATCTGAAGTCCCATATACATACATGTTATGCCAGCTATATTAATACTTTATCAATATTGATTTCCCTGTTGTCACCCATTGATGTGAATCATTGTCCAGAAGTCCTGGTATAACAGGTTGAGAAGTATGATTAAGCTGCAAGACTAAATACAGTTTGACATACTGACATAGGACACAAGTGTATACCAGGTATCTCCTGAGCATGTTTATGTATACGTATGTTCAGCTGAAAGGCACAAAAGTAATAACATGGGTTACAAGCAGTCAGGAAAATAGGCTGTGCATGTTGCACATGTGTGTAATATCAGTGTCACTGCATACAAGAAAATTAAATGTGTACAGCTACTGATTGTTGCATTCCTATGACACTGATATGGGTACTACCAAAGGCATGATTATCAGGTAGCAATCAGAGAAGTGTACAACTGTATGAGCCACTGTCTATGCCTACCAGTAACAGCTATATTAACACCCATATACACTGGATATCCAAAGTATACACACCACTGTTGGAATGCCAGGTTTGTGTGCTGTATGCCAATGAGACCAGAGAAAATCATTTCAAAATGCTTCTCAGCTAAAATGTGGCCCATAACTTGTACAATTCTATTGAAAAAGAAACAAATTTGTTTCAAGGAAGTTGAGAAACCATTGCCAAGTGAAGATATGTCATGATGTTAAAGTACAAACCAAGACAAATGGATGCTGTAACCATCTCAGCACGTGTTTATACAACATATCAATTTAAGGGTGTGCCTACACATTCAACTGGCTTACTGTATTGAGTATTATTTCCTGTATGTTTTCACAGAACAGATTGTTATGTTTTCAATTGAGTTGAGCAGGCTATAGGTCACATTACAGGTGGGTATTGTGTTGAAATGAGCTTTTGTGGGGTCATGTTTCAATTGTACAAATACCAGACATTGTAACAGGGGTTTGTACACTTTATATCCACTGTAGCTATATAGAATCAGCAGTACATGACCTGTACAACCAGCCTCCACCAAGGATAGAGTAATCACCCTTGGTGGACAGCAGCAATACACAAAGCACGTAATAGGTTCCTATAATGGCTGTACAGGGACACATAGATGCAGACCACAACTTGGAAGCAAGTCCACCTATATACGTGCAAGCATGTAGATTCACAGCTGACATCCTGTAAGGCTGACTATGACTATAAATCAGACATATCCACACCACCAAGGCCAATTGCAACAATGTCTCCACATATGTAGTCAGTTTCAGAGGCAGTGACACAATTCAACCTGTGCTGAGGGTAAAGCACACCTCATGCACACATGCCATGGATACAGGCAACCTGCATCAGGCAGGTTAGGTGTGAACAGTGCCACCCGGTCCACACCATTTGTACAGGGGGATACGCACATCAACCACACTCCTGCTCTCATCAGTGGTGTTTATGTACATAATGCCTACTGATGGCAACAACAGGAAGTCTCCATGGGGCATGAGAACATCACAGTCTGGCTCCTACATGAACTCAGACATGTGCTTACAGCTCCATCACACACTACAGTCAAATACACACTTGTCACATTCCAAACACCATCCACATGGAAGATGGCTACTGTCATCCCTCTACACAGAAATGAATGGAGAATAGAGGATTATGCAATTAAGTGTCCAACATTGGGGGAACTAGACAGTTCAGGCCAGGAGTGTAATGCAAGATGCCAAAGCCATGATAGCTTACAGTGTTATGGTATATTCTGGATTATTTGCAAGTAATATCCACTGATGATATGCAAGTGGACAACCGTATGAGGTACTGTGACCTTTTTTCCTGTTTATGTTTTCCACGTAATATGCAATGTCCGCGGCTGCCAGCATTCAGCAACACAGAGAATGACACTATAATACAATATGTGACATAGCATTGCAACATATTATTTCAGCCGCAGAGCCCAGGATCTGCAGGAGTGGACCACCCTGTGGAACAAGCTTGTCCACAGGCTAAATAATGTTGGCCTGCACAGCCAAAATTATGGCCAGGTGCAGCATCATTGCACTGACTTCATCTGCCACACCATCAGTGGGCTGCTGCCATTGCGAGGGACTGGCTAGCCACAGGTGGGGGTGAAGCCATCCAGCCTCCACTGACACATGCTGAGGAGCTCCTTGCCAGCCTTGGGGCACACGCCCACTGGACAAGCCATGAAGCCAAAGACAGATTTGTGGAGGTGGGTGCCACCCACACAATGGATGAGGAGCATGCAGGTAAGGCCCCAGTGCACATTACTAGAACACTGTTGCTCATCCATTTTTATCTGTAAAGTATCTGCATGCATATGTAAGATAAGATAGTCTATTGCTGGAGTATAGTAATGCACAGATTTGCATAATCCTTAATATTGGGGTTTGTACTGCTGATGTGTTGAAATGCTGCTTCCACCCTGTACCAGTGCCACAGGTGTGGCTACTGACATTACTTCTCTCCCACAACTATTTAGGTCCCTCTGGTATACAACTGGGACAGCAGCCTATAGTTGGTGAGTATTGAGTTGTTTTGTTCAGGTTTGCCAATACAACAGCCATGTTAAGGCCATGCTATTTTCTCTGAATGCACTAAGCATATTACTAATACACACATTAATACATATTTTTCTAACATTTCCCCCCTATTAATACTTTTATTCTATTTTCAAAAATAAGCATAAACAGTGTGTTTTCTTCTCCAAACCCCTTACACTAAGGATTTGCAGTTAAGAGAGTCATTCAGTTTAAACTTATGAAAGCATTTTCAGTCTTTTAACAGTTCTTCAAACTCAGTACTTTGATATAAGGTTTCAGAAACCGACATGTGTATAAGGTCTTTAATCAGTCTTTTCATGCAGGGGATACCACAACAAACACATACTCCGAGTAGGAGCATACCTACACAAATGGCAATCAGGATATTCATTAGGATTGTACCCCACCCCCCAAACCATTTCTGGAAAAAGTCCATCAGTGGGTTTGGGCCTGGTTTGGTCATGGCCGACACTTGCTGGATTACCTCAAGATGATTGTCTATCTCGTGTTTATGGTAAGGAATATACGAACAGCATTCTTCTTGGATTAAAGTGCACGTACCACCTCTCACCGCTAGGGTGAAGTCGAGAGCCATGCGGTTTTGGAGCACTACAGTTCTCATAGCATTCAGTTCATCAGTCACCAATTCGATAGCAGAAAAATTTTCGTTGCTCATTACTTCGAGAAGTTTTGACAGTTTTCTCAGCTCCCAAATCGATTTCACTGCTCCATATGCTGGTAATATGCCTGCCCATGATATAACGCTATCACTCAAGTCCATGTGTGTCAGTCCTTTACCTAGAGAGTGATGGTCTTTCCAACGTGCATCGATTTGTCCCACTGGATTTACAGGTTTCTTGATGACTTCTTGGACATTTCGAATTTTCCCATGAGGCAAGACTGCAGTGTGTGTCGTATGGCCGGAACCAGGTAACCCAAAAAACAACTGCCGGACCAATTCTCAGGTAACCATTTGTATGCCTTTCTGCCACACACAAAATAACAGTCCTCTACTTTAGTAGTAACCTTGCTATGAATATACAGTCACCCTGCATGAAACATTTTTCTATCAATTTATAGACAGCTGTTTATAAAGAACAGAATTATGTTTTACTTCATCAAGTGTTTTATGCATCAATCCAAGAAATGAATCATAGTTTGTATTACAATAAAGATCTACTTTGTTTCCTTTAGTATAACATCTATAAGGAACAGTCACATTGCGATTGCTCCAACCCACCTGAACAGTATCATTTTTGTAAAAACACAGTTCCCTTTTATGGAACAGACAAGTGCAATGCTATTTTATCTTGTGCTGTAATGGTTGAGGTATCATAAATCAAGTTTTCCCAGGTCTCATTGACCCCTAGGGGGACTGTAGTCATTAATATCCCCCGTATGCTGTCAGCAAAGCTGTGCAAATCCAGCAATTTGAAACATTGAAAGTCTCAGCATACACATATTTAATTGCCTGGTAAGTGTTAAAGTTTGGATGCCAGCTTATGAGTAATGCTTCATGTTTATTCAGTTCAGTCTGTGTGGTTGGGAAAAGGAAAGGCCACAACAAAAAGATTATTGTCACAAATACAGTTAACAGGATGATTATGCAATACTTCTGAGGAAAGGGTTGTTCTGCATTCCTGTTTCTTCTGGACTCTATCATTTTTACTCTTGGCATGTAACAAGATTTTTGTCCAGTTCAAAATTTTTAACTAGTTTACAGTGCGTCAGGTGGATCCAAGAGGCATGTTCCGCTATCTTGACTGCAGTGGGTGTTGACAAAAGCACTTGATATGGACCTTCCCACTTTGGAGATGTCCAGTTCTTTCTCTTGACTACCTTCAGCCAGATCCACGCTCCAGGAGGCTCTGCCATTTCTGATGGTCTGGTTCGCTCTTTATCTGAAACAGAATTTAACTGCAGCAAATGTTTAGAATTTAATAACTTGCACATATACTCTGCTAATGTTCTATCAGCTTCCTGGTCTGCGGGCATGAGAGATCTCCACTGAGGTATATAGTAAGCCCTTCCAAAGAGCTTTTCAAACGGAGTCAATCCTTTTGCATTTGGAACAGTTCTCATGCTCAACAGTGCCAGGGGCAGACAGCACACCCAGTTTCTCTGCGTTTCCGATATTAACTTTCTTAGCTTACTCTTTAAAATCCCATTATGCCTCTCTAATAGTCCTGCTGATTGTGGGTGATACGCACAATGATTTTTTAAAGAAATACTGAAAAATCTTCTTAGCTGTTGTATGGTCTGATTCACGAAGTGCGTGCCATTGTCACTGTAGATCCTTTCCGGAATGCCGAATCTAGGGATGATTTCTTTTACAAGGACTTTGGCCACTGTTGTAGAATCTGGATTTTTAGTCGGAAAGGCTTTCACCCATCTGGAAAACATATCTACAATGACAAGACAATACTTCTTATTTTCACATTTACTCAACTCTATGAAATCCATACAAATAGTATGAAACAGATATGGTGGGGTAGGGAAACTCCCTTGCTTGGGCTTAACGCCCCTTGTGCATGATGTTTATTACAAACATGGCATACCGCACAGAATGTTTTAGAGTAATTTGAGAAGCCATATGTCGTGAACACTCAGTTCACCAGCTGTACCACCCCCCCTGTTGAGACATGGATCTGCCCATGGCTCAACAAAGCTGCATATCTAAACAAATTATATGGCAATATCGGTTTCCTTTCTTTAGAGATGTACAGCCCCTTTTCAAGAATTGCTCCTCGTTTTACTCATCTTTGGTTTTCAACTTTCGTAGTAAGTGTCTGCATTATTTTGAACATTTCTAAGTCTAAAATCACAGAGGGTTGTAATTCCTCATTCAAAAGAAACACTTCTGAAGCTGCCTGCTTTGCAGCTGTATCAGCTCTCGCATTACCTTTTGAAATCCTGTCCTGTTGCTTGGTATGAGCTGTGCATTTACAAATAGCTACTTTCTGAGGTAACTGAATAGATTCTAAAAGATATAAAATAAACTGTGCATAATTAATCGGTTTGCCAGTAGATGTTATCATTCCTCGATTTTTCCACTGTTGCGCAAAAACATGTACAGTAGAAAAAGTGTACTGGCTGTCAGTAAAAATGTTTACACATTTACTCTTCGCTGAGGTACATGCCCGTGTCAAGTCAATCAATTCTGCTGCCTGTGCAGATAAACTGTGAGGTAAAGATTTCACTTCTATAATGTCTGTGTCAGAAACTACTGCAAATCCTACTTGGTTCTGTCCTGCAGGACCCCTTTTGCATGAGCTATCCACGTAATATGTCACCTCGGCATCATCCAAGGGAACATCCGTAAGATCTTTTCTAGGTAGTGTCTTTTGCTCAATCACCTGCAGGCAGCTGTGTGGTGTGCCATCTGCAGGGGTTGGGAGCAAGGTAGAAGGGTTCAAAGTCGTACAACATTCAATTATCATGTGAGGTTGGCTCAACAATATAGTCATACAGGAAAGATGCCTAGCAGGGGAAAGATATGCTACCTTCTCTTGCAGTAAAATAATCACGACTGCATGAGGCACTCTCAATGTGAGTGGGTGGAACAACACTACTGAGGCTGAAGCCTGTACTGCCATTGCAGATGCAACTACTGCTTGTACACAGTGAGGTAAAGACCATGCCACTGGGTACAGTTGTGATGAATAATAAGTAATAGGGCGTTGCTTGTCCCCATGCTGCTGTGTTAACACTGATATCATATAACCTTGCTTACAATCGACAGTTTGGAAAAAATGTTTATGATAGTTTGGTAATCCCAAAACTAATGAGGATGCTATTAACTGTTTCAGTTTACAGAAAGCAGATTCTGCTTCTGGTGTCCATTGTAACAAATCCTGTGCTGCCATAGGCTTTTTATAAATCAGGTTAGTCAATGGTGCAGATTCCAAGGCATAGTTTGTAATCCAGATCCGACAAAAATTAGTCATACCCAGGAAGGACATCATTTCCTTCTTGGTAGTGGGTTTTGGTGCTTGCAAAATCACTATTTTTCTGTCCTCATCCAATGTCTTACCCTCCTTGGATATTGCATATCCTAGGTATTTAACTTGTTTTTTCCAAAGCTGCAGTTTATTTTTTTTTACTTTATGTCCTTCAGTGGCTAATAATTGTAAAAGCACTATGGTATCTTCTTTACAATCTTGCTGGGTGGGGGCTGCCAGCAGGATATCATCAACATAAAGCAAAATCTGACTACCTCTTGGTGGGGTAAATCCCGCCAGGTTGCTTGCCATTTCTTGTGAGAATATTGTTGGACTTTCACAATACCCCTGTGGTAGTCACTTATATGTGTACCTTTTCCCCTGAAATGTAAATGCAAACCAATACTGGCTGTCAGGGTGTATCGTTATCGAGAAGAACGCATTGTTGATATCTACCACAGAAACATATTTCTGTTGAGGTTTTAAATCATTCAACAGTGTGTGTGGATCTGGCACTGTAGGTGTCCTTGGTATTACTGCGTCATTTACAGCTTGTAAATCTTGGACCATACACCACTCCCCATTCGCTTTCTTAACAGGAAATAAGGGTGTGTTACATGGTGAATCAGGAGATTCCACCAGCACCCCTTCCTTAAGCAAAGCTGCTATAATAGGTTTGATTCCTACCCATGCATCATTTCTTAAGGGATACTGTCTTTTTTGTGGTCTAAATGCTGACTTTGGCATATTGGTAACTGGTCCCGCTGTACGAATAAGTCCTACATCTGATTTTCCTGTTGACCAGAGAGTTTCTGGTATATTCTGTAAGGCATTCTCTTCCTCTTTCAATAGGAGTGCTAATCAGCTGTCCTTGCTAGACTGCAAGTGTACAGCTGGGCAGGTCTGAGTTATCCAAATTCAGCTTCTGCATTTGTATTCCCTGTTCTGATAGTTCTAACTCTATCTGTTTCTCCCATCTTGTGACTTTTTCTCCCAAGTCTACCCATTTCACATTTTTGTCCTTAGTTAAGCTAACATGTGGTAATCGATTAGATTTATAAAGTGCAAAGAACTCCTGGGGCAATGAACAGCTGGTTACACTGTTCCCTTCTGTGTCCCAGTACAGATTACGTAATATCAATCTGTTTGCATGGTTTCTAAACAGTTCTTGCTCATATTCCTTATCAGGTCCTGGTGTGTTACAATAATACAGAGTACAGTGCAACAAATGCTGTTTATCAATGTCAAGGGAGGGGAACTTGCTGACGGCTACGTTCATCAACTCTTCGGTCACTGCCCCTGGACCAGTCGTAACCAAGTCCTGGCTGTACCAATAATATGTTTTACCCTCCGATTGCACAGCAAAGGTATCAATTTGCCGCTGTGCTTCCATACCCTGCATGGTTGGAACTACTGCTATACCAAATAGCTGCATAAGGTCTCTGCCCAAGAGGTTCATTGGGCATTTTGCAGAAACAACAATTTTGCTTTTCTGGGTCAATCCTGAAACAGGATCAGTTATCACAATATTATGGGAGAGGGGCTCCCGATACAGCTGTCCATTAGCTGCTTTCACTAATATGTAATCAGGTGACTCTAAGTTCTCTGTCAGTTTGGAGGGATGTATCAGGGTCCGTGAGACCCCTGAGTCACACAAAAATGTGACTTCCCTCCCTTCTACCAGGAGTGTGACTTCTGGTTTTGTGTCTGCTAAATACAGCTCTAAGCTCAATAAAGCCAAATCCAATATTTCATTTTCTTCACTATCCGTGATGTCTTGCACTTCCTCTATGTCTTCTGTCACATTCTCTACTCCCTCTATCACATACTCATTTGTCCTTTCTCTGCTATCCCCTTCTACTGATTCCTGACTACCATATAGTCAGTCCTCACCCTCCTTATCTTCCCTGGCTGCCTTCTTGTTTTTCTTGCAATCCCTTGCCAAGTGTCCTTTCTTACCGCATTTAAAACATTCACCCCTTTTCTTTTGCCCTTCAAAGTCCTCTGATCGTTGATCAGATTGTTTGTTTCCCTGGGCATTTCTCTTGCCCTTCTTCCCAGACTGTACTACATAAACTTCTGCTCTGTCTTCTACAGAAAATACTTGGGCTTTCTTTTTCTTTTTGCTATTAAAATGCCTTTCGGCATGCCTAGCATATTCAAGCAATAACTGTAACCTGCTTGTACGATGATCTACCATGTGTTTTGTAATAAAACTGCTTATGGGTGCAATACTGCCTTTCAAAAATGCATTCTTTAACTGCTGCTCATATGGGGAATCATGTGTCTGGTCTTCAGGAACCTGCATTCCACAGTGGTTATTAAAACATTCTAACAGTCTGGCATAATATCTGTCAACAGTCTCACCTTCTTGTTGGATGCATTGATTAATGCAAGTCCAGTCTGCCCTAGGCTTCCATTTCTCAGAGATTCGGTCTGTAAGACCTTTCACTCTGCTGTCTAACTCTGTGCTACTATGTGGGAGGGGCCTGAGTGCAATATCACAGGGATTCCAGTCGCCACTAATCATGTGCCATCTGGTCCCACAATTTTTCTACCTCTTCTCCATTTAAATTATAACTCAGCCTCATTCCTTGCAAATCTTCTAAGAACTTTCTAAAATTAACTTTTGGATGGGGAATTCCCTCAGTGGCTTTCCAGATGTCTTCCGGAGTCCAGGGTCTATACACTAGAATAGTTGGGTCCTGACCTCCTTGTCCTGCCTGAGGATTAGGCACTTCTGTAAGTGGGCATATTTCTTCTTCACTCATATATCGTGAATTTCTACCCATTTGATATAACTCGATGTCCCCTTTTGAGTTTCCTGCCCATGTTCGAGACCTGGTCTCGAAGGGATCTCTAACAAACGGTGTTGCTTTTGTAGTGTCTCTACTTACAGTGATAGCAGGATATCACAGGGGTGGACTAACTTGTTCACTTGCCTCATATTCTGGTAAGGGAGGCGGAGGGGCTGATGCTATTACTAAGTTATTATCCTCTTTATCTAAAAACATTGCTTTTGAATTATTACTCTTTTGTTCCCTTTGGTTTACTTCCTCAATCCACCTGTGTGCCTGAGGAATTCCTAATTGACGTTGCTTCTTTACCTGACCTTTAGAATCGGTTTTAAGCTGTTTGACAAGTTTGACAATCGAGGATTTCTCTAGTTTACCATCAAATTCATATTTATTAATCCACTTTGAGTCGTAATATCAGCACGCTGTGACTGCATGTATTTCGCGTCTTCGGTTAACGGTGCATTTTGGGACCTTTTTGTACAATTATTACACGTTTTATTCTACCCTTTTAATCGTTACGTAACACCTTATTTTTACGTGGTACCATGGATATTTTTATAGTCTCTTCAGAATGACTGCCTACCTGCTCTGTTTCCCTGATCTATGTCAAGACAGTAATCTTTCTGTCCCTGACTTATAAACAAAGTCTCTAACAGAATAAATATAAATCTAGTCCCTGATCTAAAACAGAAAAAGAAGGTAGATTCTCCTTACTTGAGCCTTCGTGATTGATCACCTGGTTTGAGTAAACCCGTCCTTCAGTCGCAGATCAGAAAGTGGCTGGCCTCTTTTGTACGACAATTCAGTCGGAGGACTTTTCAAATAAGAAGAACCGATGTGGTTTCTTCCCTGCACAGTTTCAAGCCCCCTGGCCTGTCTGATCCGAGGCGAAGTGAAGGTTTCTGGTCCGAAGGACCAATCTGTCAAAGGAAAAAACTTCAAAGACCAATACACGTAAGGTTCAGTTAAGGCATTTTAATTTACTTGCAGCAAGGAGACAAAAACATGCAAATACAAGGATTTGTCTAACTACTAACAGGAAGTACATTCATTCTTATACTGTTTTACAAGACATGGCCTTCTAAGATGACATAATCAAACACAACTTTAAGCATTGTACTACAGCAGGTATTACTTCAGATTTTCTGCTGACATGACTAGATTTGTGGAAACTTTTTAGAAAAACAACCTGGCCTTGGTGACTATTAATTCGTTTACAAGCGTCTATTGTACACTGTTACTTTTCAAGGTACTTTTCTAATACAGATACAAGCAAATGCTGATTGCAGTTCATATTTTCAAGCAGGCTTTGTCCTAATTATCTATTACTTCTACAGCTGTGTATGTTCTCATGGCACAGCGGAACTTCTTGTCTGAGTTTCATATAAGCAGTATTGTTCTATTCATTATTTTCTTAACGCAAGCAGAAATCATCTGCTTCTCAGTAAATGTCCAAGGCACAAGCAAGATTTAGCTGACAATACAAGGTCAGAAAGCAACTGCAGTTTGTACAGATTTATGCAGTATGAAATAGAATAAATCTGTTAACTCTTTTAGGCTCTGAATGCGCTAAGCATATTACTAATACATACATTAATACATATTTTTCTAACAGTTGGCATCCCACTTTAATCCACCCCATCCCTGCACACAGTCACAATGCCCACACATACCCCATCACAAGTGGCCATAGATGAGGGACAGTTAGCGAGTGGTGGCATTTGACAGGAAAGTGTGGTGACTATGGAAAGTGTGTCTGTACACAGCAGCCATAGCTGGATAACCAATGAGGTCTCACACAGGCAGATGGACAGGGGTACTCGTAGGAGGGCTGCTGGCCATCATGCCCCTGGCAGAACTGCCACAGCAGGTGTCACAGATGCATGTTTCAGGCCATCATGGAACCACAGGCATGTATAGAACATTACACGAGAGATAGTCTGAGGCTCCAGAAGGCTAATCTTCCTGCTGTATGTGACTACATCCGTGATCATGCAGATACCCACCGTTATTTTGCAGAGGTCATGGATAGGCGGTTGGGTGAGATGGTGGGAATCCTTGACCGTGTGGTGTCTGTGGTAGAGCATGTAGTGTGAGTAGGGCATTGGCCACATGGATGTAGGTCAGCAACACCTACAGGTAGAGTTGTACTTGGACATGCAACATCTCACTCCCTCTCCTGTACTGGCAGTATCAACAGCAGCACTGCGGGGGGGTTGCTGTCCACACCACAACACAGCAGGCCACATGCACATGATCCTGGCTGGTCCCAACAGGGACGCAGATCCAGCAGACAATTGTCATCATCAGAGGAGAGTACCATATCTTGGCTTCTGCCTGGTCGTGCCCGTGTAACCCCTGGCAGGTGCCGTTCTCATGTCTGTGGATGGACACAGTGAACTGTACACCCTGCCATGTATGGTCTGCAGCTGTCCAACATACCCCTGTATGGGGCAGCCACATGGCAGAACTGTGTGCATCCATACACACACACGTCACCATCACAGCCAGGGCACCTCCGTACTTACACACACCACATCTGCATGGGCCATTTATTAAACAACCCGCTAACCCACACACATGATGTCAACCAAATGGCTCAACCTAGGCCTCTGGCACACCCACACCACACCCTGTGCATATGATGATACCTGTACCATATCCCTGTCATCCATACCATCGATGCAGGGACATGCTAATATGGTTCTGATGCACAGGGTGAATGTACTAGTGTTTAGCAATTTCATGTTATTTAAAGTGTTGTCAGCTGGACTGTTTGATGCTTAGACTTCAGGGTGTGTAGCTGACCAGCCATGATGCATTATTGCTGTTATTAACACAGACTGAATATGGTCTCCATAATGTATTCTATTTGTGTTCTAGGTGTCTGTGTGTCAGGAGGATGTTGATCTGCTGTCTTTTCCTACAAGGGGTGTGACACTGTGGTAACACATTGACTGTGTCATATCCCGGGTACAGCTGAACACAAGTAACAGGTCTGTATAACAGTTACTGCATGTGCCACATGACTGATAGGTCTGTGGGGTGTATACAGGTGAGTACATGGTGGCTGATGTAAGCAGCTCCTCTACAGTGGACAATGGTAAGTGTACTGGGTGGCACACACCAAATGTTTGTGAATAACACACACACAGACACTTTTGTGTTGATGCAAATACATAGAGAATACTGTTCACATGGATTTACTTCATTTTGCAGAGATCTCATTTTAGCCTATGTAATTCCACCAAGACAAAATTGCCAAGACATCACATCAGTAAATAATCAGTCTGCTAAATTTCATTTCAATGAAAATAGTACTGGCAGAGTATATGTCCTTTTCTCCTATGAGTGTAATCCTGGAATTGGTATAAATAGTTATGCTGATGTGGGGGGGGGGGTTACAGCCCCCAACTTTGGAGAGTGTGGGGTGGCATAGAGCCACACACAGTGTCATTAACAACTACTTAACCTGTTAACATAAACTGGACAGTATAACAGCACACTAAGTGGAGGGATACTCACAACAATACCCCCAATGTGGGTGGCTGTGCCCACAACAGCCACCCCCAACTATATATGCTAACTCCACTTTCACTGTACAGCTGTACAGTTGGGAAAAGGGCATCTACGCATCCATTACTAGTTTTGATGAAATTAATTTCCACAAGATGATTGCTTTGCAATGTTAGCTTTTGCCAGTTAGTTCTCAACCAAATGATCTCCCGGGAAATTGTTTTTCTGCAAACTGAAGTAGATCCCTTCACATACACATGCACTTACTTGGCAACAGTGATATTAGAACCCCTAACTAGGTACTTATTACTACTAATGTGTTTGGCCTTAATTTCACACACCACAGAACTTGTAAGGTGAGGTGTCTCCCGAGCTTCCTGTAAAGTGAACAACATCACCAAGCCTTGTACAGTATGGTAATGGGGGATGTACTGGGTGTTAATGGACAATACATAGTATAACTTACTGACATATACACACTGACAAACACTTACAGTCATAGACACATTTGACAGATACTGGGTTTAGCAGTGCGGACTACCTTGTCAGTGAGTCCATACTGTTACAGAGTTTTTGCACATAGCACATGCATTATTGGGCTGAAGAGTGTCATCAGTTACCTGTATGGTTGATGGTGATAGTGGTCCTCATACAGTGGATCTTGAGTCATGTACTAGGGGTTCCATGGTGTAAAAACTGTATACCCAGCACCCCCACCCCACATTGGATATAGTACTCACTGAAACCCATGATAATGCTCTGACATACCCACAATCACAAATTTACCAGGACTGCAATACAAACCCTTGTCTATCTAATTATTGCTACTACAGGGATATGCATTTATTGCACATGCCACAGGGATAGTAAGATGAGGGTTTTGTCATGGCTCTCCTAATGTGAGCAATATCACCCTCCTGTATAATATATCACTATATTTAATGAATTTGGAGAATGAGGCCTCAGAATGCTGTCTCCTACAAATATGCACACTCACACATACTTGCACACACACACACACACACACACACACACACACACACACACACACACACACACACACACACACACACACACACACACACACACAATTGCCAGGACTCAGAGGGTAACCCATGCCTATCTACCCATTTGTAGAACAGTGTTATGCTGGTACTGCAAGCTCCAGGTAGCCCATAGTGTGAAGAGTGTCATAAGGTAAATTTAATGTGAATTACAACAGCAGCCCTTTCTAAGTATAGCGATGGGTGTGTAGTGGGTGAGAAGTCCCTCAGAGAATTTTCAACTACAAGTTTACAAATATACAAACACTGTTATACTCAGTAATGCATACAGACACATTTGTCAGTACTGAGGTCCATAGGTGCGGGTGTTCCTAGGTGTGTACCAGGCTAATTTTCATGGAGCAATGAGAAGAGTAGAGCATGTGAGTGCACTGGTATCATGCCACCTAACATTTGTCAGCAAGCCATCGATAGATGAGTGATACCACTTGAGAGATCCCCAGGGTGACAGTTACATTCAACATCCACTCATCTGGTTTTCTCTTGGAGAGGGCCTGTGAGGTGCTCTAATTTACATGTATGCAACATATATTGCATAACATGGCCAGTGTCTGGGTTAGGGACCTGTCCCCAAACATGTTCTGTTGACTGTGGTAACCTGATTGAGGTATCCATGGTATGCGGTGCATATAGAGTGATGTTTCCTAGCTGTGGCATTTGTAACACAGCTGGGCAGACATGTCAGTGTCAGTCAATCAGAGATTGCCTGTAAGTGACCAAGATGTGACCAGAAACACTTGGAGGTTCAGGTCTCTGTCCATATAGGACAGTTATGTGATGGCTAGGGTCCTACATGTGCGGTACATTTGCAGCCTACACAGTTGTTGTAGGTGTCCAGTGAGTTACATGGCAAATGGACCATTGTACCCACTGATTGGCCTTCTGCACGGGGTATAGAGGGGGACATTGACCTCTCCATTTCTCGATGACACACCCTTACTTATGCAATGTGCCACATGAAAGGACTTTCTGTCCACAGTGGCAATGTGGTGGTCAGAAGAGAGGTTGCTGTAAAGCTGTGTTCACCAACCTCCTATAAGGAGATCTTTGCCCATTGGACTACTACCAATGTGGTCATTTGTGGGCAACACATTGATTCAACAGGAGATTGGAACACAGTTCTAGGCATTGAGAATAAGGCCAGTGTTCTGACAATAGTTGGAGGTGTCACTGGCAACTTTATGCAGGATGTGTACATATTCTGGGCATTTGAACATAGCTGCTAATTAGCAATGTCTGCAAACATTGCTAAACACAGTTTATTCATGTTTGGCTTGATTTCAGAGCCACACATAACAAACAAGAGTTGACGCAGGACAAGAACCTGTGGTACTCCACTCATGACTGCGAGGCTGTCACCAATAATGACTGTTTGGCAGTCTGACATGGGGTCTGCTGCTTTCACACTGTGGGTACCATCTCTGAGGCAGGTTGCGGACCACTTAGTGACACGTGAATTAATGAATAGATGAGTGTGTGTGCCTATGATTCCTGGGTGTGGAATTGTATCCCAGGACTGCAAGGGCCACATATGTTGTTTTGTACTCCATACTGTTATATAGTTATTTCACATGACAAATGGATTGTAGGACTGCAGAGTGTCCACAGCTACCACAAAAGTTGGCTCTGTACAGTGGACATTTGGTAGTGTACTGTGTGGACCACACAAAGTGTAGCAAAACAACCCCCCAATGTATATGGATCACAATGTTAATGGTATAATCACAGAGACACACACACACTTACCAGGAATGAGATTCAAACCCCTAACTCTCTAGCTATTGCTACTACAGTATTACACATTTATCAGACATGCCACAGAGCTTACATACCTAACAGCTCTCCAAAGGTATATTTAAAGGTGAGTGACATCAGCTGTAATGCTAAAGGAGGGGTAAGGGAAGTGTAGTAAGTGTAACTGACCACAAAATCAGGTGTCAACAAAGACATTCACATTCTCTCTCACAAACTTTCACAGTTGCCAGGACCAGGATTAGAACTCCTACCTAACTAGTTTGCTACATTATAGCATCACACAGTTATTGCACATGCCACAGAGCTTAGAGAGCTGAGACGTGGCCAAAGGGTAATTTGAAGGTGACTGATATCAACAGGAGTGCTAACGTAGGGCAATGTGAGGTGTAATGAGTGTGAATGGCTTTGAAATCATTCATCACCAAACACACAGACACACACACACACACACACAATTTGACAGTTGCCAGGTCTGGGATTAGAACTCCTACCTAACTAGTTTGCTACACAAAAGTACTATGCAGTTATCATGGGCACCACAGAGATTATAGGGCTAAGACTTGGCCAAAGGGTTATTTCAAGTCGACTGACATTTGAAGGTGTGCTAAAGTAGGGCAATGGGAGATGTAATGAGTGTGAATGGCCTCAAAATCATTCAAATCCAAACACACACACACACACACAGTTTAACAGTTGCCATGTCTGGGATTAGAACTCCTACCTAACTAGTTTGCTATACTACAGAATTATACAGTTATCACAAGTGCCACAGAGCTAATAGGGCTGAGAATTGGCCAAAGGGTTATTTCAAGATGACTGACATCAGCAGGACTGCTAACACTGGGCAATGGAAAGTGCAGTGTGTGTGAATGGGCCATAAATCATTCCTCTGGAAACACACACACACACACAAACACAACCACACACACACACACACACACACACACACACACACACACACACACACACACACACACCCACACACACACCCACACACACACACACACACGCACACACACGCACACACACACACACACACACACACGCACACACACTCACTCACTCACAACTTTACATTTTACAGGACTGAGTTTACAAATGATACATGACTACTTATTTGTACTATAGTGTTACACAGTTATCACAACCACCACAGATACTATAGGGCTGAGGGCTACCAAAAGGAATGTCTACAGTGATTGATAGCACATCATGTGATATAGGCCAATGGGATGTTTAGGGGTTTGGACAGGCCTCATAATGGGATTCTCTCTGTCACTGTCTATCTCTCTCTTCCTCAATTCTGTGTGTGTGTGGGGGGGGGAGGTGTCTGTTTGACATATTATAGTCTGTTGGCCTTAGATATGTGTGAGTATTCCTATTCAATGTGTATGTGAAGCAATAATGGTGTACAATTTGGTGTGTGTGCACAGACATCTGCAACTGTCAGTTATGTATAGTCCACTGTGTTATCAGACATGGGCTTCATTTCTCTAAGTGTAGAAGCATCCCCAGTATGACCTGTATTGAGTGCATGAATCCATTCCAGGTAGGGTTGTACTCCAGTCCAGGGTTTGGTATTCTACACCTATAACTAGCAACCTGTTTCTGCAGGGTATATGTAGATAGGTTGACAATATGGAGTCACAATGGGCAAAAGATAGGGGGATACTGTAACTGTTGCTGTCTGCGCTGCTTGTGTTACATGGTTGGTGTTAGCAGAAATATTCAGACATATGTACTGTTGTGCACTGTGATGTATTATGTCATCAGCTACTGATAGATATAATTATTTGCTCACAGTTATTTACCGTGAAAATACAAGATTAATGAAGTTGAGTCCAGTATTGTGGGACACACCCTACACATTCTTGCACACTCCTGCCATTCTTGAGGGGTAGCTACAGACACTTGTTGATGGGTCTGTGTAAATGGTCCAGCACCTTGGTAGTATGGTGGCTGAGGATCCCCTTCTTGTACATATATCGACTTAACAGAATGGCCATATCCTGCTGTGGACATACCTCTCAGCTGCACAGATTCATCCAGGTTACCCAGAGGCAGGACTCCTATATCTGGTCAGTTCCCCTTCACATTGTGGTTTATGAGCAGGTTTGTAGTCACCCATTAATGGGTTTGCAGGCATGGGTAGTATGGGCATACATCAGAGTTTCAGACTTCACACACACCATAAGATACCATACATTGGCACTATGGGTGAGGCATAGGCCTTTGACAGATGACTATAGGCCATTTGGTAGTGATGTGGGCCATCTGTAGCAGATCAGTGCTGTCTGTCACTCATGCATTCCCAAGCTGCGAGCCAGTGGATTCCCCTAGGGTGACAGGGTAAGTGTGAGAGGTGTTACTGGCAATACGTCCTGTCCATATTGGTCCATTGGTCTGGATGCAGGCAGGTTGCTGCTTACAGCTAGGGACACACCTGCATAGAACATCTCTTCAGCATGCTGCATTCTGTGGGTATTCCCATACAGAAGTGGGATCATATTGTACTCATTCCCAACAGCAAGGATCTCACCTGTGAAATATGTGTAGGTGTTGGGGGTGACCAGAGTGCAAGTGTGATATGTCAGCTTAAGGCACCTGCCTCACAAGTATAAGTGGGACCTTATCCATATCCCACCTTGTGTATGGCCTTCGGCAGTCTGGCATTAGTGTGTAACAGTGCGTTGATGATGTGGCAGTGATTGGGCAGACAATTAGTATTCCATAGTTGTGTGCAGCTGACAGTTATTGCAGGCACTGCATAGGGTACTTACACCTGTGTAGTGTTTCCATGTAGGGTCCTGTGCATGGCCTGTCTGGCTTTCCACTGTTGACTGCTATTGACATCTGGACAGTGCACAAACATTAACACGGGTGTCACTGAGAACCATATTGAGTGGTACTGCAGTTATTGGGACATGGCCCTGTCAAGCACAGTACTGTATCTGGGCCACTGAGACACAACATACAGACCTACATGCTGACCATTTCCACACAACATTAAACACACAGAAACCTAGCACACTGACTCCTGCATATTGTAGACATGCACCAATGTATCATGTTAATTGGGATATCTCTGGCACACTGTGCTCCACTGATATTACTCCACAAACTTACATGTTACTGCATTTCTACATGGGGTTGTGGGGGGCACACTTGATGACTTTACACATTTGCAATGAATGCAGTGGTATTTCACTTACTCTGTTTACTTCCATTTAGTATTGTATTGTGACCTATCTTGCACAAAGGAGGCATTTCAATAGAATACACATGTTAGACTGTATTTGTATACATTTCAGTTTCAGACTTCTTGCCCTTCAGAACTATGATGCAACTGCCAGACCTGTTGTACTATGTCTGTGTAGGTCTGTGGGGGGGCTGTTCACCACTGGCAACATTTGAGGGCTTAACCCAACCTTTCTCTATGGTTATCTACACCTGTCCTGCTCGATGAGGCTGGGGGTGGGTATGTGAACCCTCATTGACAGCCATGAGTGTGGCCTATGGACACCCAGATATTTGGGCCACCACATGACTGCAGTTGGAGTTGCCACCTTATTTACTACTGCTTAGTATGTTGACACCAGTATTTGTTATGGATTTCCTGCTGTTCCATATAGCTGTCAGCTGTCTGATGCTATCCCATTCAGCCACACAATTCCCTTGCATGCTTGCATCCATACCATAGATATCAGTCTCAGAACATACTACTACATTCATTAATTAATAGGAGAAGTGACTTGCCTTGTGCCTGGGCCAGTACTGCAGATGTTGCTGGAGGGCTGACTATATACAAGCACACTGCCCATGACAAACTGGAAAAAAATGGACACTAGAACAGCGAGCAGAAAAAAGTCTGAGTTCTGTTTTTAATAATAAAATAATGAAGTGCTTTTCATTTGTTTCCAAAGCAAACTTCTTCAGATTACAAATGCACCATACAACAAAATGCATTTAAATACCAACAGGTGATACTTTTTACCTATCACCACAGACCTCCTCTCCTTGGAAACTTTTAAAGCAACACTCACACATTAAAACTGCTGCTCACTACTATAAAGTTACAATGTAAGAAGCAGTGCACATCAAACAGTGTTAACTTGCACAAACACTAAACCTATCTTGTATCTTCTTCTTCTTCTTTCGGCTTTTCCCGGTTAGGGGTCGCCACAGTGGATCATCTGTCTGCTCATGATTGGCAGTGGAGTTTTACGGTGTTGAGTTGCCAGCCCGGCACCCAACCTTTCACAGAAGGCACACACACTCTCGCACCTAGGGCCAATTTAGAATGTCCAATCCACCTACTGCATGTCTTTGGGATATGGGAGGAAACCGGAGCACCCTATCTAGTATATGCTGGTTAATTAAAAATCTTATCATTTTCAAGTTAAAATAAAAAACAGCAAAAAACACATTCTACAGTTATATTTAAAATTGCTCAATACTTAAACAATATATATCATTCTTATGAATGAGACACACTTAAAGAAATATATATAACACATTTTCATCTTTGCAAACTTTTCATTTTCAAAATACAGCTGATGGAACAAGTTTCATTTATGCCAGGGCAATTATAAGCATTCAATCTAATTTGCCACAGCAATTCTAATTCTTCTAACTGCAAGGGTACAGGTTCAGCCCTAATGTCTATAGCTACCTGGTCTATAGCTGTAAATTTGAATTTGTGGTCTTTGTGCAACTGCTTGTGTTTAGCTAGTGCGTTGTCAGTTTTGCCTTTAGATATTGCGTACTGATGCTCATAGACCCTATAACGGAGTCTCCGTTCTGTTTTTCCAAAATAGAATACAGTACAGCATTGGCATCTAGCTAAATACACCATGTACCTAGAATTACAGTTGAACCGCTGTTCTAATTTAAATTGTGCACCATTTATACAGAAATTATTAGTGACATCAATGTATTTACAAAAGTTACACGCTTCACATTTGCCCATACCTGCTATTTTGGGAATGGTTCTATGTTGTTGTTCTAGCAAGTTCTTTAAGCTTTTCCCTCTTCTAAACACCACTTTGGGGCTGTCACCCAACTTTCTAAATAGTACTGGATTCATTCTAAACAGTTCCCAGTTTTCTGTAGAATCCTCAAAACAACTTGGCTGTCCACCGTAAACCTAGTTGTAAAGCTTAGATGGTAGTCTGATTAATTTTGTGACACCTCACTGTTGATATTATCCATATCTGATGAATTACTCACATTGTCACTTTGCATTTGAGTGTTAACTAACTGTTTGACACTGAGTATAGGGTTGTAAATCTTGTTAGATCTCTTGAGTTTTATTTCTTCTATTGGTGAATCTAATAACGCTTCAGGGAACTTACGCCCCAGAAACATGCTTTTCAAAAAATAGCATTCTTCTAGAAATTTATTTTCTTTGCTCACTATTTGTGCAGCCCTTATCAGTTGGCCTTTAACCACTGACCACTTTTGGTGGTGGGGATGACAACTAGAGAAATGCAGGAAGGCATTAGAGTACGTACTCTTCCTGTGAATTTTAGCCTCAAAGCATTTTTGTACTCTATTCTTTAAGAGCCATATATCCAGATATGCTATTTCTTCAGTGTCAAACGTTGATGTAAATTATAAAAACTGAGTGGACTTATTAAAATAGTCCAGTAGTTTATTACTAGCAACCATGTCACCTTTAAATAAAATAAAGATGTCATCCAAATAACGTGTGTAGTAAACAATGGAATTGTTTATGTTTTCTTACTTAAACATGAATTCTGTCTCCCAGTATGCCATGACTAAATTTGCTATGCTGGCTCCACATGGGGAGCCCATGGCTACTCCAACATTTTGCAAATAGCACACGTTGTCAAATAAGAAGAAATTATTAGACAGGATAATATCAAGTAGTTCCATAACTAAGGATATTATTACTTCTAATTCACCATTTTTCCTCAACATAAAACCTACACACTCTGTCCCTGTTAGGTGTGGAATGCAAGTGTACAGATCTTTTACATCGACTGAAAGGAAATTACAGTCTTCTTCAAATTGCAAACTGTCGATTTTACTCAGAAAAGACCAGGAGTCTTTACACACTTGGTTTTCAGCTATTAAATATTTCTTAAGTAAAGAGTCAACAAATTTTGCAGAGGGATAAGTGGGTGAACTACATCCATCCACTAAAGGTCTCATTGGTGGGTCTGTCAAGTTTTTACAAATTTTGGGTATCCTGAAAAAATAAGGGATCCTAGGGTACAGTAATAACATGTAATTGTATATTTTTTTCTATCCTACCTTCTACAAATAAGTCGTTAATACAGTTTTTAATTTGTTGATACGCTCTATTCACTTCTGAACGTGAGCTTACTTCATAGGCAGGTGTGTCTAATAATAACTTCATCCTAGCCGTGTCGTCCCAGTTGTCAAGGACTACCAGGCCCCCACCCTTATCAGGTTTGCACACGCGTATGTCCTGTGATTTAATGAATTCCAAATATTCACGTTCCTGTTTACTGATGTTATGTACATAACCACCCTTACATTTGCTTTTAGTGTTGTGTCTGATATCTAGTTCACATATGTGTTCAAACACTTGAAGGATCGGGTGTAAAGGTGGATTAAATGTACTAGGGGCATGGAAGTTATCTAACACAGGAGCATTCATTACATCACCCATCATCAGATTAAAATTCAATTTCCTCTTAAAGGTTTTAACATCCAGGATAGTTTTTACCAAGTCTAAATGTTGGGAGGGAACAAAAGTGTGTCCTTTTGCAAGTAATTCAACAATGTCCAGATGAATCTGTACAGAAGAACAATTGAACACTTTAAAGTCTCCTGCTTTGTTGGTTATTATCACTGGACCATCTTTGTTCATAGAGAACATCCTCCCTATCTCTTCCGCTTGTTGAATTTGTGGTTGTTCTTGTTCATATTCTGATATGGGTTCCTCTGTTTCAGTTTGGCTCCTGTGTTGTTACCTAGCCGAAAATTTTGGTTATCTTGGTTAGGGTGGGTAATGTTATTCTGTCGTCGAGAAGCGTTTTGTAATCTTTCACTCCTACGGACTCCCCCCCCCCCTGTACCCTCATTATTGTCCAATGGGGCTACAGGCCTTGCACGATTGTTTATGGGATCACCCACTTCTGGATGATTTTGGTCATCAAAATTGGTGACATTAATCTCATTAGGTCTAATAACTGCATTGTGTTGTTCAGTCAAATGGTTACCGTGCTGCCAGACTTGGGCCTTAGAAGGTGTAGGATAAGCTACACCTTGGTCATATGCTGTACGGTCACATTGAAGTTTTTTAAGTTTATTGGCTCTTAATTTGAGCATATATTCATCTATACTTGTAAAGATATGACTATACTCAAATTTGTACCATGCAAATTCTAAGTCTGTTTTAATACTGGTATCCAAGTCTGTAGAAGCAGTTTCAGACAGTTTTAATCATTATTTTACCAAGACTATCCAAGCCCTAGCCAGTACTCTGCCCCTCAACCCCCAAAGCCCAGATAATTCCACCCCCAAAAATTTACCACTATTTAACTTCCAACCAATTGCAACATCACTTATCCGTACCTTACTTAGAAAACTTAAACCTACCACCCTCTCAGCTGACCAACTTCCAGCTGAATACCTACAAACGTCAGCTGATGCCATTGCCTATCCAGTCTCATTACTTATCAACCGCACCTTAAAAGAAGCTAAAATTCCTAATATCTGGAAGATATCCTACATCATTCCTCTCCATAAAGGGGGTAGTTCTACTGAACTCTCTAACTACAGGCCCATAGCCATACTCTCTCCTCTAGCTAAAATTATGGAGAAATGTATTCAAAAACAATTCATGTACAACCTAATAAACAACCATCTCCTGGCAGATATACAGCATGGCTTCAGACCCCACCATAGCACCACTACAGCCCTCTTAGTCTTCTCAAATAGCATAAACTATTATCGCAACAATAACCATATCTCTTCAGCTCTATTCCTGGACCTGTCCAAAGCTTTTGATATGGTGGATCATGAACTATTAATCCACACCCTACAATCACTCTGGCTAGATCTAAAAGCACTACAATGGTTTGTTTCCTACCTAAGTAGTAGACAACAGGCTGCAATTTGGCAAAATATACGTTCCACTCTGTTACCTAATACCCTGGGTGTTCCACAAGGCTCTATATTAGGCCCACTACTATTCTCCATTTTTATCAACAATTTGCACACTGCCATACCTAAAGTTAACTGCATCTAATATGCAGATGACTCTACACTTATTTGCTCTGCTACATCCTCTTCAGAGTTACAGCTAATTACCCAGACTACCTTTAACACAATAGAAAACTGGCTCTCCAACCGCCGCTTGATATTAAATCCCAAAAAGACTAAAATGCTAATATTCCTACCAACACAAAGGTCCTGCCCCATAAACATTACAATTAAATCTAAGGATGGCACAATCATCTCACCTGACCCATCTACTAAACTTCTAGGGGTCATTATTGACAACAACTTAAAATTTGACCTACACGTTAACCAATTGATCAAAACCATCAATAAAAAACTAGGATCCCTGTATAGAATAAGAGCTTTCTGACTCCCCCAGCCAAGGTAGCCATCGCTCGATCTCACCTTCTCTCTACTCTCCAATACGCATCCCCTCTTCTTCTAAACAACAACAAGACAATTCTAAATAAGATCACTACCTGTTATAATCACATAGCCAGATTTGCCACTTGGCTCCCCTTTAGGACACATCACTGCATCAACCTAACCCAGCTCGGTTGGCTCAAACTACCTAGTCTACTGCTCTACAACCAGCTGATTTTGGCCCACAAAATCATATACAACCCTGAAAACACCCCTGCACTCAAAAACCCAGTCACCCTGTATCACAACTCATGACCACTGCGTTCCTCTAACAGAGTCTGTGAAAACTTGACTCAGGTTCTAAACCTGTAGGATACTGGTGGCAGCGCAAGCCTTTAGGTACCACCTTCTGGGAAAGACATTCTCAAAAATAAGATATTTCCAGCTGTAATTTCTTTAGTTTAACAAGATGTGTATCAAAGTTTTTGAGTTTAATAACCAAATTTTGAGTTGAAACATTACCCCGTCGAGCCGGCCCCCCATCATTGCTCACCTGAGCTGCTCCAGACAGTGGAAAACCATCTGCGATCCAAGTTGTTAAAGAGGGTAGACCAATAAGCCCTGAGGTGGTGTCCGGCTCGATGCGTACAACATTGCCAGGTAGATCTCGCGGCTGTTGGAGCTCCAAACCCGGGTCCCTGCCAGGGCCCGAATGGACCTGTTCTTGGTTCTGCTCATCAGGTGTGTTTCTTATGATGTGCAGCCTTTGAAAACTGCCACTTTGGGCCAAATGAACTCCAACAGAGTTGCTGGTAAAAAGCAATTGTGATTGTTGTACATTATTCCTGGCATTCATCACTGGCACATTCTCCAGTATGTCATTACTTACAGGAGATGAAGAATGCTGCTGGTTGTTCAGCTGTTGCGTTTCCACACTACCAACACTCCTTGGGGAGTGTAAAGATGAAAAGCTTTCATGTAAGTCCCGTTGGTTTCTGTCTAAACTGTCCAAACTGGAAACTATTGATTGGATTTTAGTTGATAACATATCCAATATGTTATCCGGTTCACTACGAACCACATTTGTTGGTCCTGCATCCATACTAAGATTCGATCCTGTAAGAAGAATATCTTCACTAAGTGAAAACAGACTCTGACTGCTAGCCGTATCAGACACCGTAGAAAACTAGATACAAGCACACTGCCCACGACAAACTGGAACAAAACAGACATTAGAACAGCAAGCAGAAAAAAGTCTGAGTTCTGTTTTTAATAATAAAATAATGAAGCACTTTTCATTTGCTTCCAAAGCAAACTTTTTTAGATTACAAATGCACCATACAACAAAATGCATTTAAATACCAACAGGTGATACTTTTTACCTATCACCACAAACCTCCTCTCCTTGGAAACTTTTAAAGCAACACTCACAAATTAAAACTGCTGCTCACTACTATAAAGTTACAATGTAAGAATCAGTGCACATCAAACAGTGTTAACTTGCATAAACACTAAACCTATCTAGTATATGCTGGTTAATTAAAAATCTTATCATTTTCAAGTTAAAATAAAATATAGCAAAAAACACATTCTACAGTTATATTTAAAATTGCTCAATACTTAAACAATATATATCATTCTTATGAATGAGACACACTTAAAAAATATATATAACACATTTTCATCTTTGCAAACTTTTCATTTTCAAAATACAGCTGATGGAACAAGCTTAATTTATACCAGGGAAATTATAAGTGTTCAATCTAATTTGCCACAGCAATTCTAATTCTTCTAGTACAGGTCCACCCCTAATGTATATAGCTACCTGGTCTATGACTATGTCAGATGCACACAGTACACTGCCTATACATGGTAAGGCACAGGTAGTGTCATGTTTGGCATACCTTTTACTGTATGTGCGAGTCAGAGGAGAGGTGTCATTCCCTGGGTCCTTACCATGTCAGTGTATGTGCTATGCATTGCCTCTTTGCCAAGGCCTGGGCATACTGGGCACACCTCCTTCTGCCTACAGGTTCAGGCTCAGGTAGTTCCTCCTCCAAGTCACTTTGTGCCTGTGATGGCCTTGGCAATGGTGGGGGGCTGTGTGGCCCTGCCCCATGCTCTTCTTGCTGCAGCTGTTTCTACAGGACCATATTGTGTAGCATGGCACATACTATGAATGTTTGTGTACATGTAGCTGGAGAGTACTGCAAGGCTCCACTGGATGTGTCAAGGCAACAGAACCGTGACTTGAGCATCCCAAACACATGCTCTATAATGATTCTGGTTTTTGCATGCGCCTCATTATGGAGTTCTTGTTCAGGTATGTGTGCATTTCTGATGGGTTTCCTCAGCCATGGCTTCATTGCGTAGCCAGCATCCCCAACTAGGTGGCCATATAGGATGTCCCCACTGGCAAATGACTAGTACAGCTTTGTCATATGCTAGATGTGGGAGTCATGATAACTTCCAGGGCTGCCAGCACACACATTCCTGATAATGCCCTGGGTATTGCACATGACATGGCAGTTGATGGAGGGGAAGCCCTTGCTGTTTATGTAGACCCTACCCCACTCACCGGGTGTTGCTTTGATGTGTATGTGCATGCAGCCTATAGTACCCAAAACCTCACGGTATTCTGCTATGCAGTGGAAGAGATGCATATTGCTGGTCAATGCCTCATGGGTGTTGAAGAAATATATGTGCTCACTGGCATGTGCTTACATGGCAGCTAGGAACTGGTGGAGTACCCTGGATGCTGACGCCTATGAGATCCCCATGATATCCCCAGTTGGCCTTTGGAAGGTACCTGTGGCTAGTATTCTTAAGCCTACACATACCTTGGTATCCACTGGGATGAATTCCCCTCTGTTGGTTCTGTGTGTGAGGCGGGGCCAGCACAACTCAAGAATTTGCTGTAGATTGTCCCTGTCCACCCTATAGCGGTCCACTATCTCCATCTCATGTAGACCCTCGTAGTTACCTTGGGTCTGTACACTCTTCTTTTCCTCTTCACTGTGGGATGCTTGTCAGCATTCACATCCTCACCACCCTCATGGTCTTGCACATATTGATGTATGAGAGTGATGGCAGCCCCTAACATTTTGTTAGTTTTGTCAGGTAAAATTTCCCCATCTGTGTACGCTGGTGGTGTAGAATTTGTGGGGGGAAAGCAGACTGAAAGTGTTTGCATAGTTTATAGTAGTGCGCTGGGCTGCTTCCTGTGTAATTGGCTGATTCTGATACATTTCAACTGCCAGCTATGCTAGTTCTCCTTGATTGCCTTCCTACTGCTGTTTCTCTTTCCCATTTCCTCCCTGTTTAAGCCCCAAGGTGCACCGCACATACCCAGATCTCAGATGTGAACAATGCTGCTATTTCCTGTTTTTTTTTGGTTTAAAACTTGGTGCATGGTGCACACACCCATTTAAGGAAGGAAAGCAGTGCTTAACAATGTGAGACCCCCCCCCCGAGTTCCAATAAGCTTACAGCATGCATGACACACCCCCTTATGAGGTCATCCACCTCTTCTACTTACACAAAGGTGTGGCTGCACCTACACGGTTGGGTGTAAGTTAACACTGAGAGGAAATCTGTGATTCAGTATCATTCCCCTCATTTGCATAAACCAGACTGCTAATTCATAGTTACTATGCTCACACTGAGCCTTCACCCTTAGCAACCAATATTCCCTGGTATTGTTGTCTTATGCATGCCATTGACTATTATGGCAAAATGCAGATTTGGGTATAAAAGCTGATTTCCCCTTTTTTTATTTTTGTGATGATCCCATTTGCTGCCCTACACTTAAACAGCTGAGATCAGCCAAAACAATATAACTTGTTCAGCTATTTTTCATGCCACTGGCCATATATTTGGCTATTGGCATGCTTACTACATTGAATACATGCTTTATTTTGAGCTGTCATGCCTCCGTTTTGTAATCTGCAGAAATGTATTCAGTTAGTAACCAGATACATTTCTGCAGGTTACACTATTCCTGCACAGATGCCTGCCTGCTTCCAGGATCACTATTTCACCTCATTTGCATGGTTTTCACCAGCAAATGAGGTAATTAGCATATGCAGTAGTGTCCATGCAGGAATAGTGTAGGGGCGCTTGTTCACGTCTCAGGGACTTGATCCTGGATCGCTCATTGGACATATTGCGTGCAGCATCTCTTGCTCTATTCCTGCACTTCATGAAGAGCTTGCTGAATCCGGGGGGTTGTAATCTCTGTGGTACATATCTACCCTTGTAGCATGTTCTGTCAGTTTTGCAAGAGAGATTGAGGTCCCTTGAATGGATGTCTATGATACCATTGAAATTGAGAATATGTAACAGATCTGACAGAATATGGTTTTGTTGAGGTTTTATATATGAAGCAGTTGTCACCTTTTAATAGTCCGTATGATATTGAGAAGACAGACAAAGGTTTGAGTTGGTCTGTATAGTTTTGAAACTTTATAGGTTCATAGGCTTATATAGCAGATCACTAGGTTTAAGAGTCCTTACATGCCTAGTTACTTTCACCCAGATTTTACCCAATTTTCTATTCCTAGGGGAAGGATAACAAATGTCAGCAAGCAAGGTTTTGACAATTTTTAACAGACTGCCTCTGTCCATAAGGGACATGGGCACCCCCCCTGGAGTGAATTTATGATTTCTCATCCATTGATCCAGACTGCACTTGAAGATGGTCAGGGAAGACCTATGATTCACATGAATATGAAGCATATTCCAGAGCAGGGGCAATCTTAGGGACACATATTTAGGTAGCCAGCAGGATCTATTGATGTCAGAGATCAGGTTTAGATCTTTGGAGTGGTTAACCCTTGTGCAGTTAGTTTTGCAAATATGCATCATTTCTATCAGGGCTAGTTCAATGACTGCCTTGTATGTCAGCCACAGATCAACCCTCAGTAATCAATAGGAAAATTAATACAGTGATGGGGTTTTTAATCAATCTGCATATGATATGTTGGTTATATGTTGTATTTTTTTGGTGAGAAACCTCTGAGGACACTCCAACTGTTGCAGGTGTCTGGTGTGGTACACTCCAAAGGGTGCACTGTATTCTATTATTGGTCTGATGAGGGCTGAGTAGACTGGCACTATGACATCCTTACATCTGGATGTCATGCCCTTACTTATAAGCTGAGCCATATAGATGGATTTGCTCACCACCATGGCATATGGTGGTCAAAGTTCAGATTACTTTATATCTGAGTACCCATATCTCTCACCACTGGGTCCACTATTAAGGGGTGCTATTGATGTTCCAATTTCCAAGGGTATTTGATTTCCCAAAGAGGGTATTATTAGGCACTTATTTACATTTAGTTTGAGGGCATGGCTCTGATATCAGTCATTAGTCTGTGTTAAACCTTTCTGTAGGATAGCAGCATCATTTTGGGAGTCAATGATTGCCTCCCAACTTGAAGTCATCAGCAAACTTAGTCCGCTAAAGGCCATCTACATTTGCCTTGACATCTGAGAAGTATATGCCAAATGGGAGGGAGCCCCACACTGAGCCCTGTGGTACTCCTCCTGTGACTGGCCTCTTGCTATATGTGGGTTCCTCCACTCTAACAACCTGTCCTATCCATGAGCTATTAGGCTATCCATCTGGTGAAGTAGAGGTTTATGCCTATTTTTTTGAGTTTATCTATAATACCTGAGTGAGGTATTGTGTCAAATGTCTTGGCCTTGTCAAGGTACATGGTATACACTGTCTTATCCTCATCCATGTCCTTAGTGACCTTCTCAAAGAAGTCCACCAGACTGAACAGGCAGGACCTGCACTTTATGAAGCCAAACTGAGTTGTGTCTAGAGTCTGCAGATTTCCTATGTTGTTGTTAATCAGGTCCATAATTATCTTTTCCATAGCCTTGCATATGAAGTCACTTATACTTATGGGTGTGTAGTTTCCTGAGTCCATTGATGGTACCCTCTTGTGTAAAGGCATGGCTGTTGCTGTCCTCCACTCTACTGGGACAAAGCCTATGTGGAGACTGTGGTTAAATAGAGATGAGTGGGTCTGCTAGGTCATGTTTCAACCTATTTAATAGGCACCTTGCGATTCCATCAAGGCCCAGTAATGTCATGTTTCTAGCTTTAGGGATAGCAACCTGTTCTTTTGCGATAACAAGCAAAGGAATGGTAAGGGATATTTCATGAGGAGTGTTTGGTGGTTATGAGGGGGTGAAATTTTGGGATGAATTTATTGACCTACATGTTTGCTATTTCTTCTGGCTGAGTACAAGTAGTGCCATCTACAGCCAAATCAACACATTGTTGAGTGTTTCACTTGATTTTTTTTTTTTTTTTTTTTTTTTTTAGCAAGAAAGAATTGTGGTCATCCCAGGCATGACAGGTGTTTGTAGGACTCCATACTGAAAGGGGCATTATACTCAATGATCGGCCTTCTGAGTGCCAAGTACAGTGGAACAATTCAATAAGTTGATCCGTATAGCATGCCTTTAGATATAAACTATGTAATGAAAAAGAACATCCTTAAAGTAGTAAGTAGGTGGTGATTGAAGACTGTTCATTGCTGACAAGGGCTTCTACATCTCTAGCTACAGAATCAATTTTCAGGGGGGTGTTGTTAATGTGATAGTTACAAAGGGAGTCATACTTGCTGAAACATAAAATCAGAATCAGATCATGGTCAAATGGTGCCCTAGGCAGGTTAATAGCTCATGGCCCCACACATTCACAGCAACCCCCCCCCCCTGCAGCAGCCCCCCTCCTGCAGCAGCCATTCCAATATTCCATTACTTGGCTATTTCTCCACAGTTACCATAAGCACTGTTCAAACCTGTCAGTATGCATATTATTTTCTTCTTTATTTCTACAATGATTACAAAAGTCTGGTTTTAATTTAAACTTTTATTTCAAATTTTATAGCACAAACACTGATAGAAGTTTGCTAAACAAAACAACACATGCTAACAAAGAACACAAACTTAGCATCAACAGTAAACTTGTTTGCTCCTGAAACGTACATTCATTGAAACAGCACTGAAGCACACATTCAAAGGAAACGCATCTGGCTAGTGATGGATTAAGTTTACCTTGGGCTGTTTTCAAATCACAGGGCCCTTGCACACATTTCTAGGACCATGCATACATGCATGTGTTCTTTGATTCACCTTCCTGATTATATTAAATCGTATTCCTTGTATAATACAGCACCATTTGATATAATGTGTGTTAAATGTATAGTTCTGAACTTTTTTTTCCGGTAAGCAATGAAACAAAACATATGCACCAATAATATTAAAACTGCCCATTTCACAACATTTAAGCATAAAATGTCACTCAAACATCTGCCATTACAATTCACTGATATCAGTCAATATGCACAATCTCTGCAGAAGTAAAATTCATCTGATTAATTCCACATTAAAGAGATCAGTCACTAATGAAAAGATTGCTACTAGCAAACAACTTTATATTTCAGTGTTTCATCTGCAATTTCAGTGCCTGCTGTCCTTGAGTAATAAATTACCTGTATTACATACAACAAAAAAGAATGGTAGCTGGTAATATTGCAATGGTTACAAGGAATCTCATGTAAAGGAGGACACACTCAGGACTGTAACACCCTCCCCCGGGTCTAAGCATGTGATACCATGTACTATTACCTCTGTACAGTGCCGGGCATTGTTTTTGAGATTCCTAACATAGCTGAAGAAGGCTTTGTGGTCATGTTTTACTTGGGTGTTTATTTTTACCTCATATCTTTCTTTGGTTGATTTTATCAGGATTTGTAATTCTTTGTATAGTTTACTAAGTTAATTTTTGACTTCCTACCACAGAGATGTATGTTTGAATGCAACTGCTTTTTTTCTTTTATTTTATTTTAGAGCCTGTTTATATTAGGGTTCCACGACCGGGGTTATTTTTGAGTTTGTTGTTAGATTTGTTTCTGAGTGGGACAAATGCATCTATGTAGCTATTTACATGTGCATAGAATTCGGCAGTTAAGGATTCAGCAGAAACAGTGGGACAGTCATGGTGGAAGGGGATTTTAAAATTTAGTCTTCACATAACCTCAGAATACCAAGGTATTGGAGGATTCTTCAAGTTTGACTTGTGCTTCAGTTTGACTAGGGAGGAGGTTACAACTGGTGAGGAGCAGAATTGCCCCATATTGGTAAGGAGCAAGTCCAGGATTTTATCCCCTATGGTTGTGGTGCATACTAACTTGATGAAGTCCAGAAATCTCTAGGCTTATATGTTTTTGGATGTTTAAGCCACCTAGTGTATGGAGGGACAACTGAAGTCTTCTAGGAAAATGGTGTTTAATTAATACACGGGGATTCCATATTGGTTAGGTAGGAGATATGGGCTGAGAGAGACATAAGGGGGAATCCTGTTGTTAGCTATGATGTGATAAGAGATTTTGTTTATAGTAAGTTGGACGTGGTGGAGTTCTAGGTTGTTGTTGTTGTCTTGTCTAAGGAGTTGGGAGGTCAGTTTTTTTAAAAGTCTAAAGATACACCTCTGAATTTAATGCCTTCAGCTAATGTGGTAGGCATTTATGAGTGATAGGCATTGTAGCCTTGTAGTGATGGAGTACTTTCACTGGCCCTGAACCAAGTCTCTGTGACAATGTATGCATCTAAATTTTCCAGTGTAATTAGTGCATGTGGGGCATGGAGTGTTTTTTTTTTTTTTTTTTTTTGTCTTTTGCTGTTGTTGTTGTTAAGGCTCCTGTCATTGAGCAGCAGGAGCATAATGCTATCTGGATTCTTATTTGTTTTGTTTTGTTTTGTTGGAAGAACTGAGGAAAGTCATTGATTAAAAATGGGACCATGGGGAAGTTTTCAGGCAATATATGGAAGTCTTACAAGAAGAGATACAGGCCATCCCCTGACAAAGCAGTTAGAAATGCCTCCAATCTCATTCCAGGCTGATATAGGTTAATCCCCTGGTTTTGTTTATTGGGCTTTTCCAACTGGGTTTAGTCAAAAAAACTTTTTCAGCAGAGTCCCAGGGAGAAAAGCTCCAATGTATTACATGCATTTTTAAACAGGCAATTAGTAATATACATGAACAGAAATTAAATAATATACATTAACAGTTATAAATACAGTAACCGATTAGATTACATCCATAACAACGGCAACTATTACAGTATAAAAAATACTTAAGCATTAATAGACTGAACATTTGAAGAGGTGTATTAGTGAGTTTGTCAAACAAATATTAGATCATGTGTCTAGTGCTTAGAAATTCAAAGAAATGGGGGTTAGGGAAGAAACTATCTAGGGCAGAAAATGTTAATCTTGCAGTTAAGAAGTGGGATATAAATCAGGTTAATAGATAATTATATGGCTATCACAAGGTTTATGCTAGAATTATAGAGGGTGAGTATGCCACAAAAGTAAGTATATGACTGGAAAATGTTAATAAAATTATGTGGGTACTGATGAAGACAGGATGAATGGCACAGGATTCAGAATGAAGAGAAATGTTTGACAACATGGCAAGCTGAGAGTTTTTGTTCATATGTTTGTATCATTCTTGGCTGCGGTAGAATATGGCTCAAGGCAAGGTTCACACTTGTCTCAGACATATATTTCAGAGCTCTAGATCTTTTCATTTAGTCCATTGAGATATGTATCAAGTTATTTGCAACAACATGTGCAATGGCTATCCTCAGGATTCATGAAGGCTGATTTGCCATGCAGGAGCAGTGTAGGAGCCCCTGCATGGAAAATGGCCACAAAGCTATCCAGGAAAGTGCAGTTTTCACATGCATGAGTGGCCCTACACTGTTCTAGCATTAAAAACTGGCAAATATGCAAGTCACCTCATTTGCTG
Organism: Protopterus annectens; assembly: GCF_019279795.1. Classification (NCBI taxonomy): domain Eukaryota; kingdom Metazoa; phylum Chordata; order Ceratodontiformes; family Protopteridae; genus Protopterus; species Protopterus annectens. The sequence goes on along the minus strand of NC_056745.1, from coordinate 1,527,929,743 downwards.
GTGAAAACCGTACAAATGAGGTGATTTTGTGATCCACCAAGCTGTCAGGTCTCCGTGCTAGAACAGTGTCAGTGCAGAAATGTTTTTGGCTAGTAACCAAATACATTTTTGCATCTGACAAAATGGAGGCATGACAGCCCATGTAAAAGCATGTATTATGTTTAATGCACATGCCAATGGCCAAATATAAGGCCATTGGCATTAAAAACATTTTTTTTTTAATTAAACTTTTATTTTGACCAATCTCGGCCATTTAAGCTTAGGGCAGCAGTGCGCAAACGGGATCAGGTCGAAAATAAAAAAAAATGAGAAAAGTCAATTTTAAGTTAATTCTGCATTTTTCCATTATAGTCAATGACATGCAGAATGTAAAGAATACCAGGGAGCACTAGTTGTCAAGGGGAAAGGGTCCGTTTAAGTGCATTAACTAATGACCTACACACTGGGGTATGCAAATGAGGGGAGTTATACTGAATCACAGAATTCTTCAAAGTGTCAGCTTGTACCTAACTGTGTAGGTGCAGCAATACAACAGTGCAAGTGTAAAAGTTGAATGACTTCATAAGGGGGTGTGTCATGCTTGCTGTAAGCTCACTGGAGCTCTGTGGTCTGTATTTGCCCTTAGCTAAGCACAGCTAAGGAAGAGGGGGGGTGTCAGATGTGACTGAGCACTGTGTTTATAGCCTAAATGGGTGTGCGTGCCATGCACCAGCATTTAAACCAAAAAAAAAAAAAAGAGGAAATGACAGCACGGTTTACATATGAGCACTGGGTATGTGCAGCGCACCTCGGGGCTTAAATAGGGAGGAACTGGGAAGGGGAAACAGCACTAGGAAAGCAATCAAGGAGAACTAGCATAGCTGTCAGGTGGAATGTGTCAGAATCAGCAATTACACATGCAGCAGCCCAGCACACTAATATAAACTATGCAAACACCCTACAGACTGGTTTTCCCCACAAACTCTACACCACTGGTGTACACAGATGGGGATTTTTAATTAGCAAAACTAACTAAAAATGTTAGAGGCTGCTGCTGCTTTACTCCATCAATATGTACTAGAGACTGAGGGTGGTGAGGAGGAGAATGCTGACAACTGACCCACAGTGAGGTGGAGGAGGAGAAGAGTGTACACACCCAAGGTAACCTACCAGGGCCTGCATGAGCTGGAGATAGTAGAGCGCTATAGAGTGGACAGGGACATTCTACTGCAATTCATTGAGCTGTGCCAGCCATGCCTCACACACATAATTAATAGAGGGGAACCCGTCCCAGTGGATACCATGGCATGTCTAGGCTTAAGAATACTAGCCACAGGTACCTTCCAAAGACCAACTGGAGATATCATGGGGGTCTCACAGGCATCAGCATCCAGGGTACTCCACCAGTTCCTGGATGCCATGACACAACATGCCAATGAGCACATATATTTCCCCACCACCTGTGAGGAGCAGACCAGACTTATACGTCTCTTCAACCATATAGCAGATTACCCTGAGGTAGTTGGTGCTATAGACTGCATGCACATACACATCAAAGCACCACTGGGTGAGCAGAGCAGGGCCTACATAAACTGCAAGGGCTTCCCCTCCATCAACTGCCAGGTGATGTGCAATGCCCAAGATATTATCATGAATGTGTGTGCTAGGAGCCCTGGAAGCTGTCATGACTCCCACAACTGGCATTGCTCACAGCTGTATCAGGTGTTTGCCAGGGGGGACATCCCATATGGCCATCTAGTGGGGGATGCTGGCTATGCACTGGAGCCGTGGCTGATGACACCTGTCAGAAATGCACACACAATTGAACAAGAACACCATAATGAGGCACATGCACAAACCAGGATCATTGTAGAGCATGTGTTTGGGATGCTCAAGTCACAGTTCCACTGCCTTGATGTAGACGATGGAGCCTTGCAGTACTCCCCAGCTACATGTATACACATGTTCACAGTATGTGCCACGCTACACAATATGATCCCATGGAAACAGCTGCAGCAGGAGCAGCATGAGGCAGGCCCACACAGTCCCCCCAACCATTGCCAAAGCCAGCACAGGCACAGATGGACTCAGAGGAGGAACAACCTGACCCTGCCCCTGTAGGCAGAAGAAGGTGGGCACAGTATGCCCAGGCCTTGGCAAAGAGGCAATGCATAGCACACACACTGACACTGTGGGGACCCAGGGACTAACACCTCTCTCCAACTTGCACATGCAGTAAAAGGAATGCCAATCATGACACTACCTGAGCTTTACCAAGTATAGGGAGTGTACTATGTGCATCCAACATAGTCAGCCCTCCAACATCATCCTCAATACTGGCCCAGCAGCAAGGTAAGTCACTCTTCCTATGAATTACTGAATGGAGTAGTATGTTCCCATACTTGTATATATGATATGGATGCAAGCATGCAAGGGAATAGGGTGGCAGAATGGGATAGCAGCAGACAGCTATATGAGACAGCAGGAAATTCATAACAAATACTGGTGTCAACATACTAGGCAGCACTATACAAGGTGACAACCCCAGCACAGTACATGTGATGGCCCACAGAACTGTGGGTGTCAATAGGTCACACACATGGATGTCAGTGAGGGTTACATACCCACCACCAGCCTCACCTAGCAGGACAGGTGTAGGTGACCATGAAGAAAGGCCGGGCTAAGGCCTCCAAATGATGGCAATGGTGAACAGCCCCCCACCAGACCTACACAGACATACTACAACAGGTCTGGCAGTTGTATTCTATTTCTGAAGGGCAAGAAGTCTGAAACTGAAATATATGCCATTAAGATCTAACATCTGTGCTCTACAAATATGCCTCCTCTCTGCATAATAGGTTACAATACACTATGAAATGGAAGCCAACAGAGTAACCAAAACACCAGTGCAGTCATTTCAAATGTTAAAGTCTGCAGGAATGGATGCACACATTCAGTACAGAAGGTCATACTGGGCATGCTCCTACACTTAGAAAAATGAAGCCCATGTCTCACAACACAGTGAACTACAGATATCGGTTATTCGCAGCTGTCTGTGCACACACATCAAACTGTACACCATTGATACTTCACACACACACACCTTGGCTAGGAATACTCACACATATCTAAGGCCAACATAATATAATATCTCAAACATATACATGCAGAGACATGGGGAAGAGAAAGACAGTGCCAGAGAGAATCACATTATGAGGCCTCTCCCACCCACTACACATCTCATTGGCCTATATTACATGATGTGCTGATGTAATTCATTGTAGAAATACCTTTGGTTAGCCCTTAGCCCTATAGTCTCAGTGGTGCTTGTGATAACTGTGTAACACTACAGTACAAATAGGTACATATGTAGCAGTTGTAATCTCAGTCCTGTCAAATGTAAAGTGTGTGTACATGTATGTGTGTATGTGTGTGTGTGTGTGTGTGTGTGTGTGTGTGTGTGTGTGTGTGTGTGTGTGTGTGTGTGTGTGTGTGTTTCTAGATGAATGTGTTGTGGTAAATCACACTCACTAAACTTCCTTTACCCTTCCTTCAGCACTGTTGCTGATGTCACTCACCTTCAAAGATACCTTTGGAGAGCTTTCTAACATATAAAGTCTGTGGTGCTTGCGATAATTGCATAATACTATAGTGTAGCAAACTAGTTAGGTAGGAGTTCTGATCCTGGCAACTGTGTAAATGTGAGTGTTTATGTAAGAGAGTGTGTGTATCCTTGTTGAGATCTGATTTTGTGATCATTCACATTTACAACACTTCCCTTACCCCTCCTTTAGCACTGCTGCTGATGCCATTCACCTTCAAAGATACCATTGCACAACTCTCCATCATGTAAGCTCTGTGGTGTGTGCGATAAATGTGGAACAATATAATAGCAATAATTACATAGGTAGGGATTTGGATCTCATTCCTGGCAAGTGCTTGTGTGTGTATGTATGTCTACATATATATATATATATCCGTACCCCAAAGATATTGGTCCCATTTACACCCAGTACAAATCTCAGTGCCTGATTTTAGCAGTCCTGCATATATAATTCACCTTAGAAGTATCTGTTTGCAACCCTATACCATGTAAGGTCAGTGGTGCATGTGGTAAATGTGTAACTATAATGGTCCGAAAAGATAGTTAGATAGAGGCTTGAACCTCACTCCTGGCAAATGTAAATGTGTGTGTAGGGTAAAATATTTTGTGGAATCTCTCACCCTTGTAAATGCCTGTGTTGCGTTATTTAAGTACTGTTATGTACAATTGTTGTGATAGTTTACTACTGCTATATATGCGATCGAACTGTCCCTTTAAATTCATGGGCTACCTAAATTATCTGATATATATCACTAAGTCAGGTGTTTTTTTTTTTTATGTCAAGGGCTTCATATGCGAATGCATAACAGTTGCCTGAGCCTTTTTTACTAAACACTTTGTACCTGTGTAAATAGTATAATGTACTGCTACTCTTAAACCCAATACCCTTCCTGCCTGGGTGATAATTTATTATTTCAGTTACTTTTTACAGCACTTCTCTCTCATTCCCCTTTCAGAGACCATAACGTAATAATTGTCTTCGTCTCCATCTTTTCATTTAGTGACCACTGTCCCTGCAAACGGATTCTTTCTCAGTCCCCTACTTGCTGAATCCTTGGACATTGACCGCATCTGCAGTGAAGAAACCAGCCACAAGGACTCAAGGGCTTTAAATAGAAAATAAGTTACTGTAGGTGTCTAGCTACGTTTCCCTCTTAGCCTGCTACTGTAGAAAGTACCTGGTCTAAAGCAGAAATAACTGGCTCTACCCATGGCTAGGGACAGCAGCTGCAATCCCACCCCCCCATTTGCTGTAAATACATGCCCCAGTTAACTTTTTCTTTTTAGTTATCAGTAAACCAAGATAAAGCTCTAGGAGAAAAAAGGTAACCCAGTAGATACACTGGAATTGCCCACTTGTAAAATAGAGGCAGAAAGGTAAGTAAACTGCCACTTTTTGTCTGCTTCAAACTAGGTATCTACCCAGGAAGGACACAGCTGAAATCAGGTCTATAGATTGTTTTTTCCCTATTAGATTCTAATAACTCCTAACAATTTGGCTGTTTAGACACTTACCCTGCAATTTAGCCAGGGGGGGTACTAGCCTGCTCCGTTCGCTACGCTCACTCTGCTCCTCTCCCTGCCCCCTATTTCCACCCGCCCCAGTACCTCTGCAGTTATTCATAGCCTTAACCCCACCCCTAATTGCCAGCAATTAGGCTACACCACTACTCACCCCCTCCCCCTACATCCAACACAATCATGCTACTACCTAATATAATAACAATCCTAACCTGCGTAGTTCTAGCTCACATTACATCCTACAAAGGCTCCACAGTCACATGCCCGAACAACTTCCACTGTACTATCTCAACACACTCCCTCAAACATTTACACTATAACTACACAACCTCTGCCACCAAAACCATCATCCCAATACACAAACTCCAGTACCAAACACCTAACACACTCAAAAATAAAATATCCCCAAGATACCATAAGCAATTTACTATGTATATAAAACATATCCTAAACACCCTCTATAAACTAGCCCTCACTGGAGACATCCATCTAAACCCTGGTCCTCCCAAATCCAACCTAACCACAAAACCTAGTCCAAGCAACCCCCCACAACTCAACTCCTAGCCAACAAGAAAACACCAGACCTACTTATAATATCCCTAAACATCAGAAGCATATGCAATAAAATCCAAGAACTACATGCCAGCATAAGCATATATTCCCCAGATATTCTCTTCCTAACTGAAACCTGGCTCAATCCTTACATCAAAAGTAAAGAAATACTTCCACCTGAATACATCATTCGCATTGACAGATTGTCTAAAAAAGGAGGTGGTGTAGCATTGATTTTTAAACACCACCTCAATATTCAACTCCTGAACTCCTCTGCCCTTCACCATAACAATGAAGAAATCCTTTATGCCAGTCTCAAACTAAACCCAAACAAAACAATTAATATCATAGGATGCTATTTCCCACCAGGGCAAAATATTACACCCCTAGAAAATATCCTGAGCTGGACTACTCTATCTCTACTCCAGAAAACCATCATTTTAGGTTCATAGGTTCATACTAGGCTATCTGCCCGAGGGCATTTACAAGCCTAGCCCATCGTTTTGTGGCTTACGCCACCCCTTTAGTATGGGGAACTATACCCATTATTTTGCTGTGCCTCTGTCGAGCAGTGACACTGAGGTAATCCCTGGGGTATATCTGCAATCTCCCATCCATTGGTCAAGATTTCTCTTGAACAAGGCCAGCGAGGTGCTCTGCCTCACATGTACCGGGATTTTGTTCCACAGCATAGGGAGTCTTTGGGTGATGAATCTATCCCTCCAGCACGTCCTATTAATAGCCGTGTCGAGGTTTAAGTCACCCACCCTTGTGGCTCTGATGGATCTAGATTTTTTGAGGTGAAGCATATTCATCAAATCTGGGTTTGACATGGCCTTGTATGTTAGGCAAAGGTCACCTCTGAGCAAGCGTGCGACTGAATAGAGCTGGAGTTCTTTCAGTCGGGCAGCATAGGACAGATTTTGAGACCCTTTATCCTTTTGGTGAGGAACTTTGTGGCCTCTCCAGCTGCTGCAAGTGTCGGGTCAGATACATTCCGAATGGGGCATTGTACTCAATCATTGGTCTGATGAGTGATGAGTAAAGGGAGACTATAACCTCCCTTGATCTAGATGAGAATCCCTTCATGATAAGGTGGGCAATGTAGAAGGTCCTCCTAACTACCTTAGCTACATGGGTGTCGAATGACAGACTACTATCAACCTGGGTCCCCAGGTCCCTGATAACTTCTTCTGTGTTCAGTGGATTGCCACCTATTTGGTAGCTAGGGGTAACCTTGTTTTTCCCGAAGGGTATGACTATGCATTTTTTGGCATTTAACTTTAGGCCGTGGCTCTGGCACCAGATATCCGTTTCTGTGAGACCCTTCTGGAGGATATCTGTGTCAGAAGTGTTTTCTACTATGGCGCCCAGTTTGCAGTCATCTGCAAACTTTGTCAGCCATAACCCTCCTGTGTTTGCTTGTACTTCGGAAAAGTAGATGCCAAACAAGAGTGGGCCCAGGACTGAGCCCTGTGGGACACCACTTGTGACAGGCTTTGAGTCTGACATGGCGCCAGCAACTCTGACCCTGTGGGTTCTGTCACTCAGCCAGTTTGCAACCCATCTTGTGATGTATGGGTTAACATTTAAGCTGATGAGTTTTTCAATGATACCCGAGTGGGGTATTGTATCAAGGCCTTAGCCAGATCGAGGTAGGCTGTATGGACTGCCTTTCCCTCATCAATGGCTTTGGTGACTGTTTCGAAAAAGTCAACCAAGTTTAAAAGGCATGATCTGCCTTTGACAAAGCCAAACTGGGTTGGATCCAAAGTCTGCAAATTCCTATGTCTTTATTTATGAGGTCCATTATGATCCTCTCCATGGCTTTGCAGATAAGGCTTGTCAAGCTAATAGGGCGGTAATTTCCAGGGTCGGTGGAGGCACCGCCTTTGTGAAGTGGGACCACAGTTGCAGTGTGCCACACCCTGGGTACGTATCCAGAGGTAAGACTTTGATTAAACAGCTGTCCTAGCTGTGGGTTTAATTCCTCATTGAGTTCGTGGAGCACACAGCCGGGGACACCATCAGGTCCCATGGATGCTGTGTTTTTTTGCTTTGGAGAGAGCAGTTCTCACTTGGGCGCTGGAGATGTTTGGGGGCTGCAATCGTTTGGTATAGATATCTCTCCTTTAAGGGGGGAGAAGTTTGCACTGAACCTGTCAGCCAGTATGTTGGCAATGTCTGTAGGGTCAGTAATCTTCACATCATTTTGAACTAGTTCTGAGCATATCTGGGAGTTTCCTCCTAGGTTTCTAACATAGCTAAAGAAGGCCTTATGATTGTCTTTTGAGTCTTTAGCTATTTTTCTCTCGAAATTTGCTTTGGATGATTTTATGAGAGCTCTTAGTTTTTTACTTATAGTGATCAAGGGTGTCTTACCTTTTAAGGATTTTGCTCTATCTTGTAGTAGCTTCCTCCTTTTGTTGTAGAGTTTGTTTATGGCTGGGGTCCACCAGACTGGACGCTTGCCTTTGGTACAAAGAGTCTTTGTTTTGCTTGGGATTGCCTTATCCATGCAGTCCTGCAGGTGCTGGTAGAAGGCATTTGTAAGTGATTCAGCGGCTTGAGTACTGTTTTCCCCGGCTCAGGGGCCTTAAAGGAGACCACACTAGTCTTTAGAAGTGTGAAGTCGGCTTTTGAGAAGTTCTTTACTGTGGTCTTTTTATTTCAGGTGGGGGTGGGATGAGGACCTCCAGCGAGATTAGTTTGTGATCTGATCTCACCAGTGAGGGGTATACTTCGGTGTTGAACATTGTGCTCCCATGTTCGTGATGATGAGATCAAGTATGTTATCTCCTCTTGTGGGGATGGTGACTAGTTGTTCCATGGCATTTGAGTTTATGAATTCCAGGAACTTTTGGGCTAGGGTGTTTGGGCTTGAGTAGTGTTCCCAGTCTATATTAGGGTAATTGAAGTCACCTAGTATGATGGTGTTTGGTGATACATTTATCCCTCTAGTGTTTTCAGGAAGGCCATGTGAGGTTCCTGAGTTTGTGAGGGTGGCCTGTAACATGCTACAATTTGCAGAGCAGTCTTGCCTATGGTTAATTGCACCTGGATGGTCTCCGATGCATCGTGCGTTGCCACCAGTCTTGAGGTGTGGGTGTCCTTGATGAATATGGATACCCCCTCCTTTCTTGGTATTGTCTGGATTTTGGGGCCGAACGCATGATATGAGGTAAAACCTGATAGCTGGGGTGCTCTCAGGAGCCTTGAACCAGGTTTCTGTCACAGCACAGACATCGATGTTCTCCATACTGAGAAGGGCCTCGAGTGTGCATTTTGAGATTTAGACTTCTGGCATTGAGCAGCATTACCCTTAGTTTTTTCCTTTTTGTGTTCTAGGGTGGTAGGTTTAGAATTTGAGCCTTGCCTAAAAAAGGCACTATGGGGGTGGCAAGAGCCTTTGCCAATATCCGGAATCCCAGGGGTGACAGGTGCAAGCCATCCCTTGAGAAGCAGCGTGGCTTGTCCAGCATGTCATCCCAGGCAGACAGATACTGGATCCCCTTTGAATGACACCAGTGTTTAAGCCAATTGTTAAAGCTGATCATCTTATCTCTGTATTGTGGTATCATTCTTGGTGAAGGTAGGATACTGCTCAAGGTCAGGGTCATACCTGCCTGGGCTACATAATCAGAGAGCTCCTCAATGTCTCTTTTCATGTAGTCCAAGGAGGTACGTCTCAGGTCGTTTACACCAGCGTGGACAATGACTGAGTCATATTTGTACCTGCTGTTGAGAGACCTGAGTGCTTGCGTTATGTGGCGGATTCTAGTGCCCGACAGGCAACTTACTGTGACCTTCTCCTTACTCAGTCTGGTGAGCGGGACGTCAGTGTGTCTGACTATGGAGTCACCAATGACTAGTGTGTCTGGCATTGTGTTTGGCCTTAAGGGCTGTGACTGTTTGACACTCTGACTGTGAGGTCTATGTGTTGCAGGTGTTGTGTTCTGAGGTGGTGGTTGTTTGGGTGTCTGCTTTGGTGGCCTCTGCTGTTTTGGTAGATTTTGATCAGAGCCTCCGAGTATGTCTTTGTGTGTTTATGTGTATGATTTGAGGTTGTAATGGTACTATGTGAGACTGGGTCTATAGTGTGTGTGGTAACCTTCTCCTCCTGACTGGTCTTGCCAGTCCTATGTTGAGAGAGCTCAGCCTCCAGTTTGGCCGTATAGTTGCATCTCGCATGTATTTGTGTTTTGTGGGAGGAGGAGAGGGTTGTCTGTGTACATGAGGCAATTGTAACATTGCCTCAATATTCCCAGGTTCACCAGTTGAGCAGGAGAGGACACTAGCAACTGATCCCTCGACATGCTAGAAGGATAGACAAAAAACTTTAAAAAGATTCCGGGGGACGTGGGTGACCGAGAAATGGGGGGTTGCCTTTTTGGGGTACTATCTATGACAAGAGTGCCGTATCAAGGTAATAAGTACTGTAGGAGCAAGTGCTAGGTTTAACAGATAGAGAATAGTCTACTTGGAGTCAAGTAGAGATGATCTTTTTAGTTATAGGATACGCTGATTTGATCAGTAGTATAGTTCGAGGAAGGTAGTTTTAAGGGAAAATTTGAAGAGTGGACTTTTGGTAGCCCGAATAGTTTAAACCTGCTTAACCGGCGCTGCCCTAGTGTGCAATTTTCAGTGACTTTAACATCAACTGGCTATCCTGTAATAACAGTCTCCCAACCATTCACCTTAATGTCCATGGGTTCTCTCAACTCATTCAATCCCCTACCCAAATCAACAAAAACCCTAACAATCATACCTTACTTGACTGGATCCTAGTCAACAAAGCCCCTCACTCTTACATAGCAGGTTGCTTACCTGACAGTCTTATTGACCACTCCCCCACTTTCCTAATTCAATCCCACACAAACAGTCTGAAGCCCATTATCCACAGGCAAATATGGAACAAGTCCAACTTCAACCCCAACTCCTCCATCTCCTCCCTGCAAACACTTAACTGGTCACCACTAAAATACATCAACCTAGATGAGGCTGTCCACTTCTTCAACAGTACCTTCCTTTCCATCCTAAACATGCATGCTCCTGTAAGAAATGCCAAAGTCAGATCTAGGTGTGCCCCATGGTTTCAAAAGACCACCAGAACCCTAGTGAAATCCAGATATAAGGCCTGGGAGTACTGGCTACTAACAAAAAATAACTCAGATAAGCAATCATTCCTTGAACTGCGCAGTAAAGCCAAAAAGCATATAAAATTAGACAAATCCGTCTACTATAAATCCACCCTAAACTCTACCAACCACAACCCTAAGCAATTCTGGTCCACTATTAACACTATCCTCCACCCAGGGAAGGTTGATACCCCCCAGCCGTCCATTCCCCCCCTCCTCCAGCAGTATTGCTGAATCCTTCAACAAACACTTCACTGAAACTATAACATCTCTAAACAAACAACACTTCCCTACAACAACCCCCCAACTCCTAACCCTAAACCTCCCACTCCTCTTTTCTTCTTGACTTCAGTACCTACCTCCAACATAAAAAGACTATTGTCAGAACTTAAACCCACCAAACTTGCAGCTGACAACCTCCCCTCTGAATACTTGAAAATTGCAGCTGATACACTAGTCTACCCAATTTCTATTCTAATCAACTGCTCCATAACAGTAGGCTATGTTCCCTCGATATGGAAACTATCTCACATCATTCCCCTCCACAAAGGCACCCCCTCCACCGACCTCTCCAATCACTACCCCATTGCTATCCTCTCCCCTCTCTCCAAGATACTTGAAAAATGTATCTACACCCAGGTCTCCAACTACCTCCTAGATAATAATCTCCTCTCCAAAACCCAACATGGTTTCAGGCCATATCACAGCACTACCTCCGCTCTGCTCTCCATCACCAACACTATACTTCATCATAAAAACAATGGCCTCTTCTCTACTGCCGTATTTCTAGATCTCTCAAAGGCCTTTGACATGGCATCTCATGAGCTACTACTCTCTACTCTCCCCAACCTCTCCTTCTCACAATCAGCCTGCAACTGGTTCCACAGCTATCTACATGGATGCCAGCAATCAGTAATCTGGGACAATAACATATCACCTCACCTCCCAGTTACTCTTGGAGTTCCCCAAGGGTATATCCTTGGCCCTCTGCTATTCTCACTTTTCACTAACAACCTACATACTTCCACTGCACAACCATCTCTTATACAGTACTCAGATGACTCTACTCTCATCTGCTCTGCCCCCACTCTACCAGAACTACAACAAATCACACAGGAATCATTCTCTTCTGTAGAAAGCTGGCTATCCAATGCTCAGCTCCTACTCAACCCAAGTAATACAAAACTTCAACTGTTCCAACCTTCCAAAGCCACCCAAAACACTCCCCACTTCAACATTCTTGCCAAAGACAATACCATCATCTCTTCATCAGAATACACAAAATTACTCAGTGTGGAAATAGACAGCAAACTTAGATTTGACACCCACATATCTCTCACAATAAAAATTCACAAGAAACTTGGTGCATTATATCGCAGCTGCCAATTCCTAACCAAGGTGGCTAGAATCTCCATAGCCAATTCCCAGCTAATCTCCACCTTACTCTATGCATCCCCCATACTTACCAACCTTAGACAGACAGACCTACACAAGCTGGATGCTTGTTACAACAAAATTGCTAAATTTGCCACTGGAACCTCCTACAACAGTCATCATTGTATCTCCCTTAAAGAACTAAACTGGCTAGAACTCCCACAACTCCTTCACATTAATCAACGCACCCTCGCTCATAAACGTATAAAACACCCCCTTAACATCCCTTCCCTTCAAACCCTTCTCCAACCCTATCTCTCCACTAGACCCCTAAGACCAAGCTACAAAAATCAACTCACTGTTATCAAACCCAAAAACTCAGCAGGAGAAGCCATATTTTCATGTACCATATCTAAACAGTGGAACAATCTTCAACCCTCTATAACTACTCTACCTTCCAGCAGCCTTTTCAAGACTGCACTCAGATTTGCACTGGCTTTGTTCTTGTTCTAATCCAAACTAACTACCTCCCCCCACCTAGACTCTTAACCCAACTATACTACCGCCACTACTAACCACAGTCAGATATAGCTAGTTGTCTTTACATACTTTAACATCTTGTCTGACAACTTTGTTACTAATAATTAAAAAGACAAGAAACTATCTTAACTTGCAACATTTATTGTATATACTGTTGATAATCACTATCTTGTTATTGTATTAAAGCCAACAACCTGTAATGTTGTTTACTATTGCTGCAACTTTGTATCTCTACTTATCATGTACATGATGTGGAGCTTTTCTCCCCGGGCATCCGCTGAAAAAGGACTTGTATCCAGTCGGAATTTCCCGGTAAACAAATATAAATAAATGCATAAATAAATAACCCAATGCCAGTATTTACAAGGGCTGGTGATGTTCCTCACCTTAGAAGTAACTTGGGACAACATCCATCCTATAACCTCTGTGGCATGTGCGATAAATGCTGATAACACCTTAGTAGCAATACATAACTAGGTATGGGGTTAGAAACTCAGTACTGGCAAGTGTATGTGTGTGTGTGTGTGTGTGTGTGTGTGTGTGTGTGTGTGTGTGTGTGTGTGTGTGTGTGTGTGTGTCATCAGTATCCTGTGTGGGGTTTGGTGTGATTGTGTAATTACAGGATCCATTGGGGGGTGGGTTTTGCTAAATTATGTTGAGGACCTAATATATGTCACAATGTCCACATTACAAGGCCAACAGTTATCAAACACCGTAGAGGTTGGTGTAGACAATCCACAACCCTAAATGTCTAGTGCCATGTGCAATGAATACATGACAGTATGGATTAGTGAACAATATAGGCAACCCTTCTAATACTCAGAGACCACTCTCCACCGATGAATCATACACAAACACACTTGGCTAGGCAACAACCACTATATCAGTAGTTCCCCTGCATATTGCCTCACAGATAGTACCCACGGTGTGATTGTAGTGGACTGCATGCCTGTTGACCACAACAGTGCCACTGACATCAGAAGGTACTTTAATGTGTTACATCTCCTGATTGAGTGAGTGTTATCCAGCAAGTAAAAGGACATGGCACCCTGTTCCATCCCCTCAGCATCCCAATCAATGTGTACAGTGACCCTTTTGTCATGTTCCCCACTGGATGCCTGCAACAACTGTAGAGTCTACAAACATACCCCACAAAGGGAATACCATACCTTATACACATGCCCTGTATAGAGAGAAGCCAATAACTCCAATGAATACTCGTATCATACTGTCAATGTAGGTGCAATCACTAACTCAGTTACATAGCCAGATCTCACCAAATGAGGTCATGAATGCTACATTAGAGTATACCAATCTGTCCATATAACATGCCCCAGAGACCCCAAGCACACTTCCATACTTCAAAGAACACACATGTGGGACATGTGCACAACCCAGACACTGTACATGTTAAGGAATATAAATCACATACATGGGAAGCAGTACAAATCACTGGCCATCTACAATAGAAATCTGGATGAATGGATGTGGAATATAATACCCACCCCCAGGGACCACTCCAGTGACTATATTCCTGAGCCACACTGGTGACTATTTTCATGTGGCCTGATGCCAGGTTATTCCCTTGGGCTAGCCTTGCAGAGCCTTCAGGCCCATTCAACTACTACACACCTATGAAGCAATGAACCTATGGATCTCAGTACTGGCAAATGTGTGTGTGTGTGTGTGTGTGTGTGTGTGTGTGTGTGTGTGTGTGTGTGTGTGTGTGTGTGTCTGTGTGAATAGTAATCTCAGTGTGTTTGGTTAATTAATATCCCCTGTGGCTGTGGTTATTAGCAATCGGAGGTGTGTCCAAACCAGGACATGTACCATTCTCCATTCTACAACTGATGTTGTAGATCAACATGTACCTATGTACAACCCACAGCCCTATAATCTGTGAAGCATATGCAATCACTGTGTTACAGACTGGGGGTGACCGTGCACATACTGTACCCTGCCTATGAAATGGTGGATTTGTTACCAAACTGCCATACCTCGTGGCCTTGCTGCAGGGCCACATCATGGTAACACACAGACATCTAGAAGAGAAATGAGATACAGCATGTGAAAACACATTCACTCAGCACTTCACTAGTGGGGAAAGAGAGGGGTAAAGCTGGCACTGAATGTGTTGCCAAGAGTGTGGCCAATATCTGTTGTCTCAGGATAGGTATTACCATTGTGTAGTAACTCACAGCACTTGTGTTTAATGCTATGGACATTATTGATGTAAGTATCAAAGGCTGTTGTGACTGTTGTCAGTGTCTGATGCATCTATGCTGCCATAGATGCCTGTTGGGGATTCCATGAGGGATCCAACATTGTGTTTGAGGCTAATAAGGGAGTTCAAAAGTCATGGGACACCACCTTTCCCAGCAACAGTGTCCTCCTTCTGATGTACACTTTAGTAATGACAGGGGACCATCGCATTGTCTCCCAATGTTTGGAAGACAGTGTCTGGGTTCTGTTGGCTCTGGCTAGTACCATGCATTCATGTACCTGTTTGTACAGTGCCTATGTGTATGATTCCACAGTCATGCAGCTATTTCCCATTACCATGGGTGCAGTGAAGACATCCACCCCTCTTTGCATGGCTGCAAAGTCAGCTTTTGAGAGGTTTTGCCAGATGGTTATCTTTGTGGGGGGTGTGGCTGACATGTTGCATTCCATGTTGATTACAGCCTGTGTAAATCTCACCATGCAGGGATTGACATCTGTGGATGAGCAACAGTCCCAAATTTAAGTGGTCAATACAGGTCAAGGTTGTTGCATCCTCTACAAGGGGTCAGTATGAGCTGGTCTAGTGCAATGGAAATGATGAATCCCAGAAGTGTTGGGTCACTCTACTGGCAATTGACTACATTTCCCATGTGATGGAGGGGTAGTTGAAGACTCGTACTATGTCAGCATTGCGTTGGACCATCATAGATGGCAGGATGTTGAGGAATATGCATTGACATTCTAGGGACGTAGATGTGGGTCCATGGCAGGCTAAAGTCTGGATTGCACTATTACCCCAAGGCAGTTGTACCAGAAGTATATCTAATGCATTATGATGAGATACTAGTCTGGAGGTGTTCCTATCCATAATGAATGTGGAGACACCACCTGTGGAGGTGTGATCCATGTTTGGGGGCTGACAGCTGTGGAATGTGTCATAGCCTGATACTGCAGGTCTGCTGTCTGCTGCTGTGAACCACTATCCATTAGAGCAGACATGTGTCCTCCACTCCAACTGCTATGAGTGACTGCATCTTGACAGTTAGATGTCCACTGTTAAGCATGACCCTCAGATTGCATACATGTGTAGCTGTTATGGTGGTAATAACATTAGGAACACTGCCTAATAAGGCACCATAGGGGTGGCAAGACACTTAGCCAGTACCTGGCAACCCAGAGGTGACAGCTGTAGGACATCCATGTCAAGTCTTTGGGTAATGTCTGTAATTTCATCCCAAGCAGAGAGGTTCTGGATCCCCTGAGAATGACACATAACACATAAGTCAATGTTATAGTCAATCATCCGTTGATAGTACCGCAGCATCATTCTGGGTGACAGCGGTACACTGTCCAAGGCTACTGTCACACCTACCTGGACTGCATAATCAGAGAGTTCAACCATGTCTCCTGTCATGTAGTCCAGGGAGATGTGTCTCAAGTTATTCACACCCACATGGATAAGGAATGATACTCATAGTTGTTGTGGAGTGACATGACTGGCTGTGTCATGTGTTAGATGCTGGCATGTGATAGATATTTGGCTGTTACCTGCTCCATATTCAACTTAGTGAGTGGGATGTGTGTGCCTCAGTATTGAGTTATCCATGATAATTGTATTGTGTAACGTGGTTAACCTTAGGAGTTTAGGTTGGGGGCACACTGTGTAGGTTAAATATGTGTCCCTTGCCATGTAACATGTTGCGGTGTCTGAGTGGGTGTCTGCCTTGCTGATCTGTGTTGTTTGGGTAAATGACCATTGAGTTCCTCTGGGAAAATGGGTGTGTGGCTTTTCACTGTATGTCATGGCTGTCAAAGTGGGTGTCATGGTGAGCTACATGTTCCACATGGTGTGGTGCAGGTGTTGATCTTATGCTCTTGACCTGCTAGTTCAGTCTTTGCTGGAGAGTGTGTATGTCCACATTGGGTGATATATGGGTAACCCTCACAGGTCTGAGTGTTTGGAGTTTAGAGGGAAGGGTTGTCTGTGTACATGAGGCAGTTGCAACAGTGCCCCAGAATGGACAAGTGCACCAGGTTAATGGATGAAAGCACAGATAACCAACCCTTCAAACATGCCAGAAGGGGTGGACATAACTAATAAGTATTGGGGCTACATTTGTGATGAACGAGTACTGCTGATGGCTCACAGGTGTACCATACTTCTTGATACAATAACCTGGTGAAATGCCAAGCCATAATGCTAGTTGAAGTGCAAGACACAATGAACTAGCATGATGTACAGGTGGAACAGAAGGCAGAATGTCTGCCTCTTGTAATACTTTACCACAGCTGTGCAGTTATCAGCAGCTTTAGCCATATGACAGTTCAGTAAGCTCTGTAGCACGTGATGTAACTGTGTAACACTATAGTAGACATACATAGATGGGCAGGAGTTCTAATCCCCAATACTGGCAAGTATGTGTGTGTGTATGTGTATGTGTGGGGATCATGTGCTGTCTGGGTCCTACCATTTTTGACCTGTGTACTACCCTTTGCACTTCCCTTCACTCCAATTTAGTAGATCTGTTAATGTCATCCACCTTAGAAGTACCTTTGGAAGAGGTAGAAATGTATAACCTCTGTGGCATGTCTGATAACTGCATAACACTATAATAGGAATACCTAGATAGGCAAGAGTTCTAATCCTAATACTGGCAAGTGTCTGTATGTATGCATGTGTAAATCATGTACTGTCTGTCTTATACCATTTTTAACCTGTGTACTACCCTTTACACTTTTCTTCACTCTAATTTAGTGGACCTGTTGATGTCATCCACCTTAGAAGTACCTTTGGAAGAGTTGGAAATGTATAAGCCCTGTGGCACATCCACTAACTGTGTAGCACTATAGTAGGAATATCTAGATAGGCAGGAATTCTAATCCAAATACCAGCAAGTGTGTGCATGTATGCATGTCTGAATCACGTACTTTCTGTCTCATACCATTTTTGACCTGTGAACTACCCTTTACACTTCCCTACACTCCAATTTCATAGACCTGTTGATGTCATCCACCTTAGAAGTACCTTTGGAAGAGACGGAAATGCATCAGCACTGGGACACATCTGATAACTGCATAGCACTATAGTAGGAATACCTAGATAGGCAGGAGGTCTAATTCCAATACTGGCAAGTGTGTGTATGTATGTATATATGTATGTGTGAATCATGTACTGTCTGGCTCATACCATTTTTGACCTGTGCACTACCCTTTGCACTTCCCTTCACTCCAATTTAGTAGACCTGTTGATGTCATCCACCTTAGAAGTACCTTTGGAAGAGGTGGACATGTATAACATCTGTGGTGCATCTAATAACTACGTAGAACTATATTAGGAATACTTAGATAGACAGGAGTTCTAATGCTAGCTACTGTGTGTGTGTGTGTGTGTGTGTGTGTGTGTGTGTGTGTGTGTGTGTGTGTGTGTGTGTGTGTGTGTGTGTGTGTGTGTGTGAGGATCATATCTTGTGTGGCTTATACCATTTTGATGTGTATACCATTCACGGCTGGAGACCACCTCCCGCTGTCATTACTTTATATAGTGTGGTAACAACATCTGGCTCACATGCAGCAGGTTAAACCATTGTGCAGTCCTCTGTACAGATGTGTCTAGAATATCCATATGTTTGAAACCTATACATGGTCGGAAGTGGTCTGTGTGTCTTAACAATGCCCATGTATGTGATATTATAGCCAAATAGGCCACAGTGAGTGCACTGACACATATGGCAGCATGAGGTATCATACCTGACTGAAACATCATGCTGATAGGACGTCTGCCACCCTCACAGGTTCCCAGCCCTGTAGGTGCAATACATGAGTCCAGATGCTTGGTTTTACAAGTGAACTGTACCTGTTATTGGTCACATTAAAAGCTGGAAGAGGTTTAGACTGTCATATTGTGGTCCTAATTAGTATGTAACAGGAATACCTTGCATCTTAAGTGGGGTGTGTACACAATTTATATCCATTGTATTCCAGTAACGTGTCATGCATGACCCTACCTTAGGCCGTTTGTGCAGCACAATTTGCTGGCCTCTGTCTAGATGTCTTGGCACTGATAAGTTGTGAGGTATGCTACAGGAATGTTGAATTCATGTCAGATAGACCCCAGTGTTAACCACTGTAATGCAATACAGTTAACCCCAGCACAAGTGAACATGCACAACAAGCAATATACCTATTACATAAAGCAATATAGCTATTACTGATGGTTGTGTGCATGGTAAATTGCATGCACTTCACATGCCTGGGGTATTGCCAGGCAACAACAGAAAAATGTCATTTTCAACAGCTTTAGGCTGCTGTCCCATATGCAGACCAGAGAGTCCTAGGTAGTTGTGAGAGGGAGTTATTGTCAGCAGACACACATGTGGCCTTGGTACAGGATGGATGCAGCATGTCTACACATGTGCAGTCCTAACCACAATTATACACAATGTCCTGTCTTCACCATAGATGTGCACCTCTGTGTATTAGAAAACCCTATCCACAACTGCAATTGGACCTGACACATGCATGTAGCTACAATACAGATACATGTATGTCTGATACATTAGTGTACTAATTCCCACTGGGCCCTTACTGCACGCTCCTCATCCAGTGCGTGTGCAACCCACCTCCACAATGCTTCCCTCAGTGTCATGTCTTGTGCATTTGGCATGTGGCCCAAGTGTAGTGAGAAGCTCCTCTGTGGGTGTCAATGGGGGCTGGATGGCTGGACCCCCACCTGTGGCTAGCTGGTCCCTTGCTACAGCAGTAGCCCATTGACAGGCATGGCATTTGAGGTCAGTGGCCCAATGCACATGCTCATAAGTTCTGCTGTCCAGGCCTGCATCATTTACATTGTGGACCACACTGTTCCACAGGGCAGTCCTCTCCTGCACACTTTCTGCTCTCCATCCAAATGACAGAGCATAATGTCTAATCACATACTGGGTGATGATGTCTGTTTCCCCAACAGAGAATACTGGTAGGCACATGGCTTGTGCATTTGGCATGTGGCCCAAGTGTAGTGAGAAGCTCCTCTGTGGGTGTCAATGGGGGCTGGATGGCTGGACCCCCACCTGTGGCTAGCTGGTCCCTTGCTACATCAGTAGCCCATTAACAGACATGGCATTTGAGGTCAGTGGCCCGATGTACATGCTCATAAGTTCTGCTGTCCAGGCCTGCATCATTTACATTGTGGACCACACTGTACCACAGGGCAGTCCTCTCCTGCACACTTTCTGCTCTCCATCCAAATGACAGATCATAATGTCTAATCACATACTGGGGGATGATGTCTGTTTCTCCAACAGAGAATACTGGTAGGCGGGCACTCTGCATGTTACCTGGAAGATATAAACAGGAAAAAAGTCACAGGACCTCATACAGTTGTCAAAATGCACATCAACAGTGGATGTTACTTGCAAATAATCCACACTACACCAAAACCTTCCAAGCTATCATGGCTATAACAGCTTGCATTACACGCCTGTCCCTGTGCTATCTTGTTCCCACCAATATTGGACACTTGATTCATAATCCTCTATCCTCCATTCATTTCTGTGTAGAGGGTTGAGAGTGGGCATCTTCCACGTGGATGGTTTGCGGATGGTGGCAGGTCTGTGTTTGACTGTGGTGTGTGATGGAGCTCTGAGCACATGGCTGAGTTCATGTAGGAGGCAGACACTGATGTTATTATGCCCCATGGAGATATGCTGTTGTTGCCATCAGTAGGCAATATGTACATGCTCACCATTGCTGAGGGGAGGAGTGTGGTTGATGTGCATATATCCCTGTACAACTGGGGTGGACAGGGCAGTGATGTTCCCACCTAACCTGTGTGATGCAGGTTGCCTATATCCACGGTATGTGTGTATGACATGTTCTTTACCCCCAGTACAGGGTGAATTGTGTTATTTCATCTGAGACTTACAACATATGTGGAGACATGGTTACAATTGTCCTTGCTGGTGTGGATATGTCCGATTCATAGTCATAGTCAGCTTTACAGGAAGACACCTGTGAACTTACATGCTTGCTCAGATATAAGTGGACTTGCTTCAAAGTTGTTGCCTGCACTTATGTGTCCCTGTACAGCCAGTATAGCAACCTATTATGTGGTTTGTGTATTGCTGCTGTCCACTAAAGGGGATTACCCTAACTTGGTAGAGGCTGGATATACAGGTCAGTTACTGCTGTGTCCATATAGCTACAGTGTTTATAAAGGGTACACACCCCTGATACACTGCCTGGTATTTGTGCAATTGGAACATGACACCACAATAATCCATTTCATAACAATTCCCACCTGTAGTGTGACCTATAGCCTGTACAATTCAATTGAAAACATAACAATCAGGTCTGTGAAAATATATGGAAATAATACTCAATACAATAAGCCAGTTGAATGAGTGTGCACACCTTTAAACTGATATGTTGTGTATGCACCTCTTGAGATGGTTACAGCATTCATCCATCTTGGTATGGACTCTAACACCATGGCACATATTTACTTGGCAATAGTTGGTCACCTTCCTAGAAACACCTTTGATTGTATTTCAATGGAATTGTACAGGTTAGGGGTCACATACAGATGAGAAACATTATGAAATGATATTCTGTGGTCTGATTGTCATACAGCACACATACCTGGCATTCTAACAGGGGTGTGATATCCACTGTATATAGGTGTGGATATAACTGGTAGTGGTAGACATGGACAGAAGGTCATAACCCAGATGGACACTTTTCTGATTAAAAGCTGAATATCATGCCTACTCTAGTACCCATATCAGTGTCAGGGCACTGCAACAACCAGTAGCTGTACAAATTTGTGACTGTTGTATGCAATGACACTGATATTACATACATGAGCAACATGCATGACCTATGTACCTAAATGCTTGACACCCATGTGATTTAGTTTTGTGCCTTTCAGCTGAACATAAGCATACATGCATGTGCTCAGGGGATACCTGGTATACATTTCTGTTGTATGTTAGTATGGCACACTGTAGTTACATTCTTGACGCTCAATATACTTCTCAACCTGTTACAGCAGTACGTCTGAACAATGGCACACATAAATGGGTGTCAAAGGGGACATCAGTATTGATACTGTATTAATATAGCTGCACCATACATTAGTACATTGATTGCACAGTAGGGTTTGACATCACTGTGATAACCTGGAAGATGTCCAAAAGTCAAAAGTAAGCTATTATGTCACAATGTCATTGCTCACAGACCTGCCAATGGTTTGGCTGACATAACACAGGCATATGTGTATGTGACTACATATATCAATCCCATATGTGCTTATTTCCCAGCAGAACACTGTATAGATGAATGTTATTAATTCAATATATCACATGCAGTTCAATATACATGTCTGCAACAGTACTTTACTATGCACATGCCCTCTATAAGTGTCTTAGCTTTACAAGGCAAACATGTGTCATACTCATAATCACAGGTAACATGGATATGGAAAATATCCCATTAACTGGCCTAGCAGTGGCACAGTCCCAACTGTTTGACAGACACCCCTGCCACTGTAATATATGAACTGTCCTTTCCCAGGGTGAGTCAGGCTCCTGAGCTGTGATCCCATCTCACAATCTCTCAGAGGATCACATCTGGACAATGCCTACAATGATGGGGGAGATAAATAGGGACAGGCATTAAATATCCCTGTTACAAACATAGGATGTTCGTAGAATGATACATTTAGCATTACAGTGAATATTCTTAAGGATGTGGAGTCTTAACCTCAAGTGGTTGTCATTATCTGATGACTTCAATCCTCAGCTATTTGACAGAAAAGTACAGATCTCAGGAGGAACAGACAAAGATACATGATGGTAAAATGTGGAACTTCTGTGAAGATCTGTACAGTTGAGAGGTATGCCTGTGATATCTCCCACTGCAAAGAGGGCCAAATGCTATGGCCATAGCAGCTGTTTAGCAGGACATTAGTACAGCATGTCTTGTTGGGACATATATTCTTCCAAATCATATTTCCCATTATTAAAGACCATGCACTACATTCAATTTCTTGCTTACATGTTCCACTTACCTTTTTTCTTTCTTCTCTTTTCCACTTTATGTTTCATTTGTTATTTCTCTCTCTCTGTGCACTACAGGGATAGAGCTGGTTTGAATAGGTGGTGGCATGGCTTTTGTAGGTGATGCTCATGACCATCTGATGGCCTGTGCACCTATTGGGGTTCCCCACTTGCTAAATGCATACAGAGCAGCTGTGTAGTTCTTCCAATAGCCAATGTCATGGCAACACACTCCTATAAATGAGTACTCCATGTGGGCGTTGGCCCTTTCCCTTACTTGTGAGGAAGACATCCTGGAGATTTGTGGGCTACTACCTCTTACAAAAAGACTTGTGGAGACAAGCCAACTAAATGGTGGGAAAGGTTCAGGACTTAGGAGCAAAATGTGAGTATTGCTGTAATATGTTTGGAATACTGCTAGTTTAACAGGGTTTGTCTGCACATGCTACTTCTGCATGGGTTTCAGTCTGAGAAAGTACTGTCTCTGCATAGCTCTCAAATGTAGGGCCATCCACATAATGGCCACAGATTAGCCTATGTATGGCCAGTTCCCCAGACAGGTGTTTTCCTTGGCAAATCAGTAGCATACTCTGGTGATTGCATTATGTATTTGGTAACATCCATTTGTTTTTCTGATTTTATAAACCTCAGAAAAGATATGTTTCTAAAAACCCTGTAACACCAGCAACTCTCTCAGTGTATAACAGCAATTATTTCATGTATGACTGTGTATTTGGGCTTCTGTCCACCAACTATGTCAGGCTTTGTCCAGATGTCATACAGTATCAGGTGAATAGGTATACTGGTCAATCATTATTTAGTGCTGTGATACCTGCTGAGGGGAATGGCTGGGAAACATGTTGAAGTCTGTACATTCAAGAGGATGGTGCATAAAAAATGATATTAGATGGCCTTGTAACATATTTTATGTGGGGGACAGTAACACATGTTTTAAAACTAGTCTGTTAGAATATGTCAGACATATTACTGATAAGAAATATGGCAGTTCTATAGCTGTACATTTGAATAAATCTCACCATGGGGACAGTAGTGGGTCTCAAGGTACTGTTTGTGAAAATGTCTGTTCCTCAGTGTGATGAAACATTTATTAAAGGACAATTGTTATGTACAGACTCAATTTATTAATATTAACTATGATACTTTATCCCGTAGTGGGTTAAAAGACACATGTAATTGGAGGCTGTGTATTCAATTATGTAACTAGGTGTTAATTGCTTCTTGTGATTAAGGCATGTACTTCTGGAAATGTTTACTCCTTGAAGGCTTTGGTCAAAACATCAGAGTATAATAAACATGTGTGAATTACTGACTGGTTGTATTTTTCTTTGCTATGTCCAGACATTTTATTTATTTGCTAAGAGGTCGTTGTATGTCTGGCCATTGTGTATGGCCTATCATGATTTTGTAGCAGTGTACTGTTCACTTATTTATTTGGACTGTTAGGGGAGGGGTAGATGTGAATGTCATGGCTGCTTTTGTATACAGCTGTGCATGCTGCCCCAGTTGTGGGTGGTCTATCAGTAGCATATGTTTGTATGGGCATTTTGGGACATGTATGCATATATATATATATATATATATATATATATATATATATATATATATATATGTGTGTGTGTGTGTGTGTGTGTGTGTGTGTGTGTGTGTGTGTTTGTGTGTGTATGTTTGTTGTTTGTATGCATCTCTCTCTCTATATATATATATATATATATATATATATATATATATATATATATATATATATATATATATACATACACACACACACACACACACATATATATGTATGTATATATACATCTGTGTACATATATATATATATATATATATATATATATATATATATATATATATATATATATATATATATATATATATATATATATATGGGTTCACTACATAATCTCAAAATTTTGAAATATCGAATTTCAAAATCTTGAGACTATATGGCCGAAACCCCTAAATGCTGAAGGGCCAGAAGCTCGAAATTTAAAATCCCGAATGTACAGCACACATACATCACACATATACACACAACTTCCCCCCACAATCAAACATATCATCCTACACTATAGATAAGCAGGGGGGCAAGCACCGCTGCACTCCCCATGTGGGGGCTGCACCCCCCACAACCCCCCTACTTAAATATACTAACTCCAAGATCTCAGAGACACACAAGGAAAACTCACACCCACACATTTTACAGTCCCTCACACACACACATCACAGTACAACACACACTGACACACATTAAAGCCACTAACCAGCACACTTACGCATAGATACTTACCTGAACTTCCACCTATCCTTCAACAAACCACAACACCAGAAGCGCTACTTCAATATCTCCGAACATCGGGATTTTGAATTTCACGCTTCTGGTCTTTCTGTATTTAGGTGTTTTGGCTATATAGTCCCGAGATTTTGGAATTCAATATTTCAAAATTTCAAGATTATGCATTGATCCCATGTATATATATATATATATATATATATATATATATATATATATATATATATATATATATAGATATATATAGATATGAATGTAACATTTTATATATATATATATATATATATATATATTATATATATATATATATATATGTATATATATATATATATATATATATATATATATATATATATATATATATATATATATATATATATATATATTTATAAAAAACATAATTTTACTCCCTACCTTATATCTTTACTACTTTCATTTATTATTACTAGTCCCTCCCTTTAGTCTCTACACTCCCTTCTCCTGTAATCATCAATCCTATTAACCTTTTCCTTCTGTCTCACTCCTATTTCTGTTAACTCAAGAACTATTACTCTATACAAATGTCACTGCCTAACTATGTTTTCCTTTCTTTATCGTAATATGTTGTTTTTGAAATGTCTAGTGCTTCAAATGTAATGTCCAAATGCTATGTAATGTTTTTCTATATTTTATTATGCTGTATAACTGGAGCTTTTCTCCCCGGGCCTCCACTGAAAATGGATATGTATCCAGTTGGACTAACCCATTAAACAAAAGAAAATAAATAAAAATAAATATATATATATGTGTATATATATATATATATATATATACATATATATATATACATATATGTATATGTGCATATATATATATATATATATATATATATATATATATATATATATATATATATATATATATATATATATATATATATATATATATATATATATATTCATATTTGTATATATATATATATATATATATATATATATATATATATTTGTACACCTCAGTATTTATTGGTAATATATCTATATATTGTTGTACACATATATTTCCCTACATATCTCACTCTCTCTTTGTATGTTTATATTCATATATATATTTATATATACCAATCCTTCCTAATTGCGCACTTATCTCATCACTGTTAATACTGGCTGTAAAAAAGGGGATGTTTGAGAAAACATCTTCAACCAATGCAGCTGACATGGCTTGCTGGTAAATTGCATAGGATATTGTGTGTGGGGTCCTGGGTTCAACACCTACAAGGGCTGATTATTTTGCTGCTAGGCAGAACAAGCACTTTTGAATGCGGAGTGGTTAACGCAGTTATGAGCAGCTCTCAGTGTGTTTGCATGGTTTTGCAAGATGGTAAGCGGAGCTTACATAGGGTTAAACGAATAGGCACTTACATCGTGTAGGCTTTGTTTAGCAGTGCACAAATCTGCTTAGCATGTACAGGTAAGCAATGCTTACACCTACTAAGCATAGCTCAGCTCTGGGAACCATTGATCACATTCCAGTCTGATAAAATAGCAGGGTAATGACATCTTTAATAAGTGTATTTAATTTCCTGTACATAACATGCTTTTATGTGTTGTCATTACAGTAGCAATGGGTGTGAGTATACTGTATGGGATTCCTGAGTATACATGGGTAGTTGTAGACTCTGGGGAATGCAGTCAGTAAATATTCACATCTATTGGCATTACCAACATCATATTCCTCTCAAAGGATGTTACAACAAACCCTGTGACATCTGCAACTGTATCAATGTATGACAGCAGTATATCCAATCTACCCCTGTGTTTGTGCCTCTGTTCCCACCTAGTAATATAGGGGTTGATGCTGTGCTTAGTGAGTAGGGAATGTTATCTAAGGCTTTGGCAAAATCAATGTAGGCTGTATGTGTCACCTAGCCTTCATTCACAACTGAGGTGACTGCTGCCAAGAAGTTAACCAGGTTGAATGAGCAGGTATGACCTACCCTTCACAAAAGTAAACTGTGTGGGATCCTGAGTCTGGAGATTGCCACATCCCTGTTTATTAGGTTCATGATAATGCATTCCATAGCTTTGCATAACAGACTTGTCAGGCAGTTGGGGCAGTATTTCTTAGGGTCTGTAGTCACACCTCATTTGTAGAGAGGGGTGACTGAAGCAATGCACAATTCAGTAGGCACAAAGCCTGACTTGAGGCTGTGCTTGAACAGAGCACACAGATAAGGTGCCAGGTTACTCTGTAGTTCATATAGAAAACAACCAGGGATATTTTCAGGTCCCATAGAAGCTGTATTCTTGGCCTTGGACAGTGGTGTTTTAACCTGTGCTGCAGTAATACTGGGTGCCTGGCTGTGTACTGGTATTATGATTGGTGATTTGGGGGGGAGTGATGGGTAATATTTGCACTCAAGATGCCAGCCAGTATATTGGCATTATTTGGTGGCTCAATCTGGGAGGTACCATTGTCTAGTAGCTCAGAACAAATTTTGGTATTGCCATGGAGATTCCTTACATAACTGTATGAGGCCTTGTGGTTGTCATTACTATGTGTTCTAATTCTGTTCTCACAGCTAACATTGTAGTACTTGATGAAAGATCTCAACTTTATATTGAGGCTGATAAGGGTTTATTTCCTGTCTTGGGACTTCACCTTATTCCATATCGGTTCTCTCCTTCGGTTGTACATTTTCTTTATGGCAAAGGACCACCAGATCAGCTTCCTTTTTTTGGAGGTGAGGGTCCTGGTTGTATTTGGTAAGGTAGTATCCATGCATTTGTGTACGTGTTCATAGTGCATTGTTGTTTGATTCAGCTGTCATGCAACTAGTCTCCATTTGCATGGCTGTCATGAGGTTAGCCATCTCTGATTTTATGAGCTCATAGTTAGCTTTGGAAAGGCTTTTCATGGTGGTTACCTGTGCATGGGGGTAGGGGGGGGCTGTGGATTTCCAAAGTGATTAATTTGTGTTCTGATATAACAAGGGAGGAGTTGACTATTGGTGGTGAGCAACATTCATCCATGTTAGGAAGGACCAGGTCTATGTGATGGGCATGTGCATTGGTACATGAGTAGCTTTCCCAGTTTATGGTGGGGTAGTTGAAGTAAACCAGTATGATAGTGTTAGGTTGGACACTAATATTCTCCAGGGTGTTTATGGACATGGAGTATGAGTCTTGGGACATGTATGGGGACCTGTAGTAGGCTACAACCTGAACAACTGTCTAACCCAATGTCAGCTATGCCTGCAAGATCTGTAATGAATAATGTCGGTCTACCACTCTGGAGATGTGTGCATCCTTTATGAATATGAAAATACCACCACCTTTGGAGCTGCAGTCCACTTTCTGCAGTCAAATGTTGTGGAATTAATTATAGGCTGGCACTGCAGGGGGGCTTCCTGCTGCCTTTAAACAGGTCTCTTTTACAGCACAGATGTCGTTGTTCCCCATTTTAAGGAATGCTTCCAGTGTCTGCGTTTTCAGATTTAGAATTCAAGTGTGCAGCAGCATGACCCTGTGATTGCATGTCTTTGTAGCTGTCATATATTTATGTATATTTATGTATATTTATGTATACATATACATATATTTATACATATATGTATGTATTTATTCACCGTTCTATATATATGTATGTATCCATATATGTGGCTTTAAATGTGGATGTATCTCTCTCTCTCTCTCTCTCTGTATATATATATATATATATATATATATATATGTGTGTGTGTGTGTGTGTGTGTGTGTGTGTGTGTGTGTCTGTGTGTGTGTGTGTGTGTTTTATGTATAGATTTGTCCACATATATGCATCTCCATACATATATATATATATATATATATATATATATATATATAGACTACCTGACTGATTGTACAGACTCCTTTCACTGCTGTCAGATGACTATACTAACTGATATGTTTGGAATGTCATCATTATTTTGTAGGGCTCAGATGATGTAATGGTACATTGCGTTGATCAGTTTACAAGGCCCTGGGTCCAGGACTTGGCAGGCCTTATTAATTTGTTACAAGGAAGAATGGATCTGCTGTGGAGGGAGGGAGGGATGAGGGTAATAATTACAAGAGGTCCATAGTTTGGGCCCACCCCCATTTACACAGCCTTTGGTCAGATTTGTTGCAGTAAGAGGTTGAGTCTGGTTCCGATGCCCAACTGCATTACACACACACACACACACACACACACACACATATATATATATATATATATATATATATATATATATATATATATACATGCATATATATATATATATATATATATATATATATATATATATATATATATATATATATATATATATATATATATATATATATATATATATATATATATATATATATATATATATATATATATATATATGCATATACATTTTCCCTACTATTGAATGACTGTGCTGCATGATATGCTTGAAAAAGCATCAGACATATTTGCAAGTCAGATGGCTTAGTGGTAAATTGCTGTGACTATTGTGTGCAGGGTCCTGTGTTCAAGGGCTGGTTATTTTGTTGCTGGGCAGAACAAGGGCTGTTGGTTATGGAGTGATTAAGGCCCTTTTAAGCATTTGTAAGTGGGTTTGCGTGGGTTTGCATGGTGGTAAACAATGCTAATTTCCGAATAAATACGCTTACAGACAGTTAACCTTAAAAGTGCTTCATCTGTGTAGGCATTGCTTAGCCCCACGCAAACAGGCTTAATCCCACTTACTACTGCTTAAAACAGTTTACGCACGCTTACCCTTGTGTTAATTTCTTTAAAAGAAAAGAATAAAGGGGTGATAGGAAAGTGGTGAAAAATGGGGCATGCAGAGGGAAAGACAATAGGGAAAGTAGCTAGGGATATGCAGGACAGGTGAAGGGAAGGTTCATAGCTATCCATTTCTTCTACACAACAGTTGTACATATATACTGAATTTGGAGGTATATTTGGACACTCAAACCCCTGAGAGATGGGTGAGGACAACAATAATGTCTTGTGAAGCCAATTAGACCAGATTACGTGTCCAGTGGGCACATGTGCAAAATGGGCAGTTATGTATATGGCAACATTTTTTTTGGGAACAGATTATCCCTTTTTTTTTTTAAGGTGAGACTGGGATGTTGGGGAAGAATAGTAGGTATATTTGAGGAGGTAGGTTGGGTAGAAAGACAGACAAGACAGCATACAGGGGCAGTATATGACACCTGTATGGGGTAAACACCTTGGATGGTATTGGTAATTGCAAGCCCACACCCCCAAATGGATACAGTGGGACTGGGGTCTCCACCCATGGGGAGTCACCACTGCACCTTCACGACCCCAAAGGTGGCTGTGCTGGGGGCTGAGGAGGAAGGGCAGGCTGATCCTCTAAATGTGCCATGTGGCCCTCAAGCTGGTGTAGCAGATCTTCAAATTCCTGTGGAGCTTTCTATTCACCAGACCCTGGGCCTGGCTTTGGGTGACAGGATCCTGTCCGCGCCCGCACCTGGGGTGTGAGCCCATCTCCTGAGGTGGTTCCACCCAAAGGTGATGCAGGACCAGCAGATGAGGAGGTCCTGGGATGGGTCCCAGATGTGCTGGGGCCCACTGCCATGGCCAGATGAGGCAGGAGAGGTGGATGCACTGGGATCAGCCTTCCCTGATGTGCTATTGTCTTGCAGTTTTAGAACATATGTTGGTTAGCAATGGTTAACACATTCCAGGATTAGTTATAACAGCATGCATGAGTATTCCCATTAACCTAAAATAACACATTTGGAACATTTGCATACAAACAGAACATATGCATATATGGAACCACAGTGGTCATTACACCAGCATGCAGGTTACATTGATAGCAACAGGCCACCAATGATGGTATTTGAATAGGGAACATTAATTGGAATAAATGTTAACGTTTTTAGAACAACAGAACACATGTCTCAACAGTAGGTTTGGTGGAAAACATGCCCATTCATTTATGTCTCTACATTATTGGTAAAGATAAGGTGGGGGAGAGAGATGTCAGTTAACAAATGTAGATTCTTGCAGTGGCCACAGCTTTAATAATCATTGTGCTACTCATCACTCTACAGGTATTATTACAACAACTATAGCCTTGGTTTGGGCAGTGGTATGTTTTACACAGTGTAATTACAGCCTTTTTATAGCTACTTTTAACTTTCTCTTACCTGGTAGACCTTTGGGGAATGTTTGTTAATACTACATGACTGTTTTTACCCATATTCCCATAGTCAAGGTTAGATATATGCACTCATACTGTGTGTGTGTGTGTGTGTGTGTGTGTGTGTGTGTGTGTGTGTGTGTGTGTGTGTGTGTGTGTGTGCTACTGACGCACTCTGCCTTGATTTCTATCAGTCAACCTGGTTGTATTTAGCAGGTCCCTGTAGCTGTGACAGCATGACACTTAAATATTTCGTGGGGGAGACCACTTGGTGTGTGTACTGATCATGCTGTCATTTGCCACGGTGGGGTTGGGGCATGGGTGTTGGACACAGTATAACTACAGCCTTCTTATAGCGACTTTATACCTTATCTTACCTGGGAGACCTGTGAAGGGAATGTTTGTTAACACTACCTGACTGTTTCTACACATTTTCACAAAATCTTAGTTAAAATTATGCATACAGCTTACTACCAGTCCCGGGAGTTGAACCGTGGTTGTTTCTGCTAAAAACATAACAAGTGTGCATTTCATTACAGGGGGCTACTGAGACTCTTCTGTCTTTGTCTTGAATGATTTCTTTCTCATTCTCTCTTTGTTGTACAATCTGACTTCATATTTACAACATTACATACCTGTTCACATAGCACAGCGTGGGAAACAGTGGTTAACACAATATTACTATTCAGATATCAGATGTTGGTGTGTGACATTTGTAATATCAGTTATTTCCAAGTGTTATAGGGACACTAGCTTTTTCAGATGAGACTTGATTGTTTAATGCTTTCAGAGCTATAGTTGCTATGCATAACCTGTACACATTTCAAATCATATCATACCAGAGTAAGCACAATCAGTCCAGGGTTTAGATTTTTATTCACAGGCAATTACATTTTATCAATATATGACCTATATGAGACTATTAATGTAATATTGTCTGCTTTAATGCCAGGTGACATTCTACTCCTTTATATTTATTTGGTAGGTATAGTACAAGATAGATTGTTACTCACCAGCCTCGCGATGTAGCCTTTGCAACCTACTGGCATGGGGTTCCTGGTTCGCAACCCACTCAGCTGGAGCTGTAATGAAAATAGAGAAACATTTATGCATACCTATCCATCACATACACAGGCTGGACTTTGGTAAATAGTTATTGCTATGAATACTTACACACTGCTGGGACATCACCCATCTGCCTTGCTTCTCAGATCCACTGTTCCAAGAGCTCCCTCTTCCTCCGCTTCAAGTAAGCATAGTGGTGCCGGACCTGCTCCTCAGTCTGAGGTATACCAGTGGCACTGGTGAGATCACAGGCGAGACTTTCACAGGCTTCTGCATTGTATTGGGAGCCGTGGTACTGGTCCTGCAGCAGTCTCACATCATGTTTTTTTTACAAGGAGTCCTACCATGACCTTGGACTCTTGTATGCCCCAGTGCTGTCGCTAAAAGCACATGCCCTCTCCAACACCTGCCAGACTGCCTACAGTGGGGAGCTACAACCAGTTATGAGCTGTATTCCTGCATGCAAGGTTGAAATACGGCCAATTTCCTGCCCTTTGCCATGATTAGATGGTTTTGAATATGCTGAGCTAAGCTAAGCTACTGGCAGACCTGCTTAGCTAAGGTTAGCAGTGCTTAAAGGGGCAGGTTCAGCACTGCTTACCAATGGGCAAATCCACTTTGCTGGGTTACTCATTGCTTAGTATTGATACTTACACAATGCTTACAACCAGTCAGCATAGCTGTGCAATGCTTAGCATTGCTTATGTTTTATTTTATTGGACTACCACCTGCATGGGATTGATTCATTGTTAATTACATGTTATGAATTTGTTTACCTTCCCTGACATCCCCAATGTGCTTTCATTACATTTAGTCTTGTGTGACTATACTATATGGGGCACTCCGGTTGAGAAATATAAGTTATCTCCTATATAAATATAGAAAATAAATTCAAATTGTAATGATTTCACATACAAGATGGAAATGGCTGTGCTAAGGCTCAAAACATGAATGACTACATGCAAAGCATATGCTCTAACCACTACACTATTGCACTGCTGATTATGCTGGATGTCTATTGCTATTTCACTTATCTTGCTGTTTTAGCTGGGCTATGCATAGCTAAGCAACAGGCACACCCATGCAGCTACGCTTAAACTTTATTGTATATGTGAAAAAATATATATTTGTTGCATTTTTTTACTTTGTACCCTTCAGTATATCCATGATAACACTAAACCTGTTATTCTATCAACTTTCTATAAGTTTGTAGTGGCAACATTTTGGAGTTGTCCTTTATGGATTTGTCCAGATTTCTTACACTAATGGGGTGTGAGGTGTGCATTATATACCTCATACCCTTCAGAAAATTCATGCTAATGCTAAACCTGTTATTCTTTCAACTTTCTAAGTTTGTAATGGCAATTGTCCCTTATGGCTTTGTCCAGATTTCTTAGTCTGATGGGTTGAGAGGTGTGCATTATATACTTCATACCCTTCAGAATATTCATGCTAATGCTAAACCTGTTATTCTACCAACTTTCTATGTTTGTAGTGGCAATTGTCCCTTATGGCTTTGTCCAGATTTCTTACTCTGATGGGTTGAGAGGTGTG
The DNA here is from genome assembly GCF_019279795.1 of Protopterus annectens. NCBI lineage: Eukaryota > Metazoa > Chordata > Ceratodontiformes > Protopteridae > Protopterus > Protopterus annectens. Next base: position 1,527,895,671 of record NC_056745.1, on the reverse strand, counting down.
CATTATATACTTCATACCCTTCGGAATATTCATGCTAATGCTAAACCTGTTATTCTATCAACTTTCTAAGTTTGTAGTGGCAATTGTCCCTTATGCCTTTGTCCAGATTTCTTACTCTGATGGGTTGAGAGGTGTAATGAGTGATCTTGTTCTATTTAAGTTGCTGTACAACAATTCTGGTGTGCGGGGGTGTGTATATTGTGAGAGCACTCCTCTCAGACCACCGCCTGCACTCATATACAGAACCATGTCTGTATTACAGCACGGCAGCATGTCTTCATGAGTATGCATGGCGCGCTGCCGTGCTGCAAGGAAATGGTCCCTTCCATGCAAGAATAAGCAATTATTGCATGGAAGTTTGCTGTATGTCTTAGGTTTAAGGGCTAAACTACTGAACAAGCCTTAACCAGATCTGATCTTACATTGCTGACCATTCTGAACCACTCTTTCATATTTACTTGAATCATAGCTCACGTGTCCAGAATTTTGAGAAACTTTACTGATTTTGCCTCATATTTTTGCCACATTCCTCTTGATTATTTCCATTGTCTGGTAAATCATTATGGATTTCAATCAGTTAAGGATATCATGCGTCTGAGTTTCATACTTCTTATAGTTCAGAAAATGCATGTTGATGCAAAACCTGCTGTTGTATTAAAGATTTAAGTGAATTAAGGTAATCTTTAAAAATGTCCATGATTTTGGCCTTTGTTCCCCCAATTATTTAGGGCACTGTCAAGAATTCTTGAGCAATGAAGTTCATAGTTATAACTTGAACAAGATTATACTCCCAAACAGCTCACCAGATTATAAAAGTGGTCTTGAGAAGATGCCTGAACATTTTTTAGATGGTAACCACAGCTACAGCATCTGATAAGAGAAGGGTTGCATCTTAGTTTTTGTTTATTCATGTATTTATTTATTTATTTGCTTACTTTTTTGTGCATTTATGTGTGTGAATGAAAACTACTAGTGTTTGCTATTTTATGTCAAAATGTCTATAATTCTTCAAAACATTAGTAACAAGCATTTTATTTTATTTATGCCTTTCTTAGAAATAGTATAATGCACGCATTAATTGTCATTTTTAGGTTATCAGAGTCAATGGGTGATTTTAGTCCTCCTATAAGCAAGAGGCTATATCTCATAGTTTAAAATTCTGAAGAAAAATATTACAGATCATATTTCATTGAAATTCTGAAAAATGTACTGCATGTGTAATTGGTATAATAGCATGAGCTCAGCCACTGTCATTCACTAACATCCATAATCATTAATTATGGCTGCCTTATTGACTGTAGACATGAAATGTATGATTATGATAGTGGCCAGAGTAAAATATTCCTATTTGCTTTAAAAGAATACACACTAGCCCTGCAAAAAGTGTCTAATGACTGTTTAACATGATCAACTTAATTTATTTATTTATTTTTTTTGCATGAGCTAAATGTCTGAAGGACAGCTACATCTTGTTTCTGATCACCTTTGTCTCCCCTGTCATCAAGAATAACTATCCCTCTGGCATCATTCAGTACAGGTCTGTCCTACCTGGTTGATAATGCCATAATGTTTCAGCATATACCACCAGAGTCAACATAGCCAGATAGTGGACAAATGGGGCCCTATGCAGGGTAATGAATCATACCCCTGCCAGCCAGACCAATGTCTCATTAGTTGGCTGTCTCTGCCCAATTACCATAGACACTGTTCAGACTTGAAAGTGTACATCGTATTTCCTTCTTTACCTTCACAATTATCACTGAGATTTGGATTTCATTTAAACATTGATTTCAAATTTTACAGCAAAAACACTGGCAGCCATTATCTTAATAAAACAAACATCCTCACTTTGAAAACACTAACAGAATGAACAACAGTAAATGTTTCTTCCCTTGAAACTTACATTTATGAAGAATGCATCTGATAACCCATTAAACTACAAGAGACATGCTGAGATTCATAGGCAAACAGCAAATTGTTAAGACTAGGTACTGGAATTCAAAAGGTGTAATGTATTTGCTAACAGCTTGGGAGACCCCACTGTCTTGAACTGTCACTTTTTCAGGGACAGCCCAGGAATAGTCTCTGGTGAAGTGACATGGTTAGAGTCACACAGCAGACAAACAAAGGAGAAGGGAAACAAACCGTGCACTACTAGAAGCAGCTCATCAACAGCTTGTAGCCTTACTTATCTGCACTAAGTATCAGACAAACTGATGTAGCCCAACAGCATGCATTTCACAACACATGCCAACAAAAGCAAGCTAAATTAACAATATAGCTATGATTTCAATCTTAAGAAAAATTCATAGACTATATGCTGTCCAGTTTATTCACAGACAAGTAACGAACACACTATAAACATTTAACAGAAGAAGGAAACCGATGATCATACCCAAAAAACATGGCTCATATGACAATTCTCTTGTTCATTGCAATCAGTTCCTTTCTTACACTCTGAGTAGTCTGGGATGCAAGAACCAAGTATTTATAGACACACACACACACACACACACACATACACACACACACACACACACACACACACACAGCTATCAATGATAGCCCCTTGTAAGACTGTACACCTTCGATATCCTCCTTGAGATCAAGTGAATGAATACATTCAGAAATAATAGTGCAGAAATATGTCTCAACTCACTGTTGTCATCCGATTGCTCTTCTGCTCTACCGACTTCTTGGATCAAGAATCAAAGGGTGAAGACCCAAATTCAAGAAGAGATTTAAAATACTTACCTTTTATAGTTAGATAGCTGCTAGAATAACAATTTTTACATTGGCAAGCATGCTCTGAAGTATACAAACCTCTGAAAATCAAACATTTGTGATTAATTAGTGAATACAATGCACAACAACTTGCCAGAAAGTTACAAATCTTACAAGGAATAATCCAAAATACCTTTCAACATCTTTTTTCAAGATTTCTGGACAAAGCAAAAAACAATGTCAGGATAAAGGCCCAAAAGGGACAAATTTGAATTATTATTTTATTGTACTTATTTGTTAACTAAGCAAACCCACTGGGCAAAGTGCCCCTTTTTGGGGTTGACATGGATGAACTGAGTGATTAAAAGACTTGCTCCAGGTCATACAGTGGGGGACTGTACGTGTAAAGATGCAAACTGTATATTTGTGGTTACAGGACACAATTCATTAACAGCTATGAGTCTTAAATACCAGGCAGCGCTAATTCACTTATGAAGGTGACAGAACAACAGGTTTTACATCATCAGTTATAACTGGTGGAAATTAACAATTATATGATAGGAAAATAAGTGCATTCAAAAATTAGTATAAAAAATTATATAGTGTCCAAAAAAATGAAAGTAGGCTTTATACAAAATCTGATCTATAAAAAAGGTCTATAATACATGCCAACCACAAAAGAGAAGTGCTAAACACTATACTCACCACACATAGTCACCAACAGTAACAAGAGGAAAACCTATATAAAGCATTGCATAGAAATGCAAAAGAACAAGAGAAAAGAAACTGCACATAAACATCCATGTTGAAACAAAGTAAGAAAACAGAATAGCTGAAAAAGAAAGTAGGACAGAATGATAACCATAGTATATCAGTTTCTGGTGGTCTGTCTCTTGTATCAGTACCATTAGATTTTAATATGAATAAATGAAAAGAAGCCATGTCCTTCACATCTGAACATCTGAGAATAGATTAGACACGTATCACCAAAACATAACCATGCTTATAACACTAAAATCAGCATCAATGTAATGAGTTTGGAAGCTATACCTAGATGTTTTCATTTCCCAGTGACATTCTCATGTTTGTGAATATTATAATGCATGCATACCACATAAACAAACTAACATTTTTTCTCACCTGTTTTCTGTATAGCCGTAACTGCTACAACATAGTGACATATAACTGATCCAGCTGCATTGTGCCATCATTGTCCGAGTTCTCCATGCTGACCTATTTAAGACCTCTTCATGTCCTCTCTAATAAGAGAATGGTTTATGCTTCATCCTGACTACATGTTTTGGTAGTTAGCACTGAAGCTGCTTTCCTGCACAATGGATACTTAATGGCTTAAGGATGTTGGAATTTGCCACTGCAAGTGGAACACAGGGGTGTCTGAATATAATTCAACATCATTTCTGTAAGGAGCAAAACACTACAGGAAAAATAATTAAAAAAAATATACCTAAATTACTTTTTCTTCATGCAACACCAATTAGAATGAGATACGTAAAATATGTAGTGGAGAAGGTCTTCAAAAATATGAATGACTATGCTTTGCACACCACAAAATGTTGTAAATACCTGTGATATTAACTAAAGTTGCACACCACAAAATGTTGTAAATACCTGTGATATTAACTAAAGTTTTTGCTTTTTTTACTTAATTTAGAAGGCATGTGATGGATTCAGAAACACACAATGCACTGTTTAATCCTGTTTATAGCAGGATTGTTCAGTGCATTTGCTGTAATGCTACAGTGCTATGAAGGCTCAGGTAAATAGCACTTCAGTGGTCTTACTGGATGTTGTTGTATGCAGATTTGTCTGTCCTGGAGGCACAGCTAACATAAAATTAGCCATACGCTCTGTTCTACAACCACATACTGTGATCAGAATAGAATAGAGATATTGCTATACAAGCACTACTGTGCTATTTCTGGAGTGAAGGGATAGGAAAGCACAGCATACAGTGTGCACTCACTAAGGATGGCAGGAGAAGAAACCGTTAGCACTCCAGCAGGTAAATACTGTGGGGTTATATGTGAGCTTCTGTGTGTGTGTGTGTGTGTGTGTGTGTGTGTGTGTGTGTGTGTGTGTGTGTGTATATACACATGCATGCATGCTTGTAGGTGCTTCTGCAACATCATTAAACGGGTTAGTGGTGGAACACTTAAAGTTGCAACAATTTGTGGAGACAAGATGCGAGTCGTTTGTTCAATGTATCTCTTGCACGTCTCTGAATTGTTTCTATCATAATAGAATGACTACAGTTCATCAGTGAAGCATTAATACTGTTACAGCGATAACTTCAATGAATACCCTTCCTGGAGCTACCACAAATGTTGTGTCTTGTTGTGTCTTTCGGCTTTTCCTGGTTAGGGGTCGCCACAGTGGAACTCCGGTCCGCTAATGATTGGCAGTTAATTTTTACGTGCTGAGTTGCCAGCCCTAACGCACAACCTTCAACGAAGGTATGCCCATTCACGCATGGCTCCATGCAGAAGACGTTCTAGCTGAGAGTCGAACTGGTCAGCGTCTTACTGTGAGGCGACAACGCTACCGCAGCACCACCACCGCAGTAACCACCACAAATAAAATGACTATATCTTTTCTCAGAAACATAAGAAAGGCATGGAAACATTCATTAAAAGTGCAAAGTCCTACATTAATAGAATATAAAAACAAACACAGTGGCCATCTCCTAAGTGCAGGAGTGTCCTGTAGGGTAGGTATTATATTAAAATAAGAGTCCTGCAAGGAGTGGAAAGACCTCCAAGCAGTGGTGTCAGACCCCTGGGTGGTCTGATATTCTCTATAATGCCCATCCTTTCTGGCATTATTGCTTACATGATGAGCTTTACAAATTCATTTTATGTATAGTATTTTCAGAAAGTATACATTATACAAATAATTATATCAGTTACCAAGAACATCATCCTTTTATTATTATACATATGAAAAAAACATTAATTGTTCAAATTTTATTTTATTATTAAAACAAGATAAAATTGATATTTTGACCTCTGAAAAGTATCTCATTTTTATTTGTTTTGGCTGTTTATGAAAGTCATCCTTGAGTCACAATCTAGACATACTCACACCTTCTATTCATGAGACTGGTTTATAAAATATGTGTTAACACTGTATTTTAAATGGGACTATATTAAATCACTGAACGCTTAAAAAAGCGAACAGTGATTGATTGACCCTATGTAAGCGAAAGGTTGCAATGTCTAAGTGTCAAAACAGCATCTCTGTTCCAAAAAATAAATAAATAAATAAAAATCAATTTCAAACATTACATTAAGTGGGGGGCTTTGCCCTCCACACCTACCGATGTGGGGGACTGTGCCCCCCATACCCCCCTACCTAAATATATCAACTCCGAGACCGCACCACAGTGCTGAAAATGGCAAAGTACTGAAGCAGCCAAGCAAATTGTTTCCCAGGGAAAGAATTTGCTTAACAGCCGCTTCGATATTTTGCGTTTTCAGCCTTTTAAGTTTGACCAAGACGCTTTCGAAAGAATGCGTCTTCGGTGTTCTAATATAGTCCCTTTTAAACTCATAAAATACATAAATAATATAACTGTGACATGAAATGAAAACATCTAAGTATGGATTAATAACAATAGCAGTTTTTTAAACTGTCATTACGCCCTAAAGTATTCTTCCCCTCATGTAATTTTACCCAATGCAAGTGAACAGTTCAAAATAACTAATGCCTGTTTATTTCTGCATAAAGATCATGGTAGTACAAGATGTCACCTCTATCCCCCTGAATCTGAAGTTCTTTTCCATGATAATACTGATCTTAAAGAGAATTCATAAGCAATACACATCAAAGAATTCAACAGTTAAAACTTAAAATAGCAAACATTGTTCTAGGAAAGACTACTCATGTACTACTGTAACATCACAGCCATATTTGGGTCAATAAAATACCAATAGGTAAACATTATATATATATATATATATATATATATATATATATATATATATAAAACAGCCCTACATTATCTTTTCACAGAGTTGTTGTTGTCTTTCGGCTTTTCCCGGTTAGGGGTCACCACAGCAGAACTCCGGTCCGCTAATGATTGGCAGTAGATTTTCACGAACACAGATGTGCCAGCTCAACATCCAACTTTCAATGAAGGCATGCCCTTTTACACATCTTTCAAATGCCCACCCAACCGTGGGGAGGACATGCAGACTCCACAGAGAAGGCACTCCCCACACTCCAGCCGAGAATCGAACGGGAGAACCTCTTGCTGTCAGGCAACAATGCTACCGCTGCACCACTGCGGAAGTTGTACACTTCTAAAACACTGACAAGCAATCACATCTTAACCTGTTTAACAGTTCCTGTACTCAGGAACACTAAACATAATCCATATCAGCTAAAATAAGACATAACATAATTTTGCACTTCTACATACACACAATAAACAGCAGTCTACCCAAAGGCAGTCTGAAATCCTTTATACACACTCCATCCTGAGTTTAAAAACATCCTGTGGCAAACCTGTGACATTATATTACCTAGTATTCCTCCTGTTTTTGCAAAGCCAGTACAGCAATAATCTTTCTATTGTTTTTTTTTTCATACAGCCTGAATTCTTATTTGTTGACAATACAAAATTCAAATTTATGCACTTGCTCCAGTTATTTCATCTGTGTGAATGTATCTGCAGCCTTTGATTTATTACCTGCATTTATTTACTTTTATTAACATACTTTATGAAAGAAATGTTCTGTCCTCAGCAAGACCACCATGTGCACTAATTAGCTTTAAAAGTTTCATGTGGCAATAATAGAAGAAATACGACTATTACCAAAATATATTTTTATCTTTAGCTTTGCTGCTTTGTGGTTTGAAGTCTTCATTTCAATGTGTTATTATATTTTTATGTAATAGCTTTCCAGGAATTGTGTCCATCTAATTCTGCCATCTCTTCCATTTTTTACTCACAGCAGGAAATGCTTTATTTGAAATGACCCTTATTTCTAACACAGCAGCACAGTGATTTGCTTCATTAAATGGTTCTGCTACATTAAATTGTTTTGCTTGTAGTCTGGTCTTATTTGTTATATGTTTATGCTATACTTGGTTGCCTCTCAATGTATTAGTAATGTATTTCTGGAATTTGTCTTAGTTCACAGCTTTATGTCTTGCCTTTTCTATAGTAGCAGCCTCTTTCTTGGTACCTGGTACATTCATAATTTCAACATCCTTTGCATACTTTTTTTTGCAAGCCTTATAACGGATAGTTTTTGATTTATGTAATATTAAGTCAAGTTTAAGAAAGCTTCAGTGGATTTTCTTTTATTTATCTATCTTCCAAAACTGTTTTTTATCTTTTTTTTTCCAGAAAAGCAACAAAACATTTGTTACATATGGGAAATCTAAACAATTAGGCAAACTGCTTAATGCAGTTTTGCATTACTCGCCATAAAACAAGTTACTCCAAAAATGAGTTATAAAAGCCATTACCCCTACTCTCAAGCTCTGTAAATTTAGAAGAAAGAAAAATGAATTTATATGCTGACATAATTAATTTTACTGGAATATCAGGAGAATATGACACTATAATAAACTACTATAATGTGTACCACCCTCAGGATATGAGTTCTAGTAAATAAAATTCCAGTTACACAGGCACAGGGGGATAAAGCCTTGACTGTGACTCAGGTGACTTGAGTTCAACTACCAGCTGAGGTGCTTGTAGGTGTTGGCATGTGAGAAGAGATGAATGAAGATGCTGAGGGCTGCTTAACTCTCTTCACGGGGAGTGGATAGAAAGGGGACACATTAAGGAGGAGGGTAATTGTCCAGTCTGGCCTGTGCTGACACCAGAAATCACAGGAAACTAGCTACTAGGTAGTCATGTGGACAAGAACCAGGAAGAGGAAGTATCATTATGGAGGAGAGGCAGCTTCCTCACAGCATTCCATTGCATGCCCACGTGCAGATTTCTGTAAGTAAGACAGCACCTCCAGGAATTAGGGCAGGGACAGAAAGTAAAAATGTGGACCACCCATGATAGCTGCCTCAGTGATGGACACTTTTGTTCTACCCTCCTGCTGGTATTGGGGGAAGAAATAAACCCACTGGCCAGGAGTGGCTGGTGATCAACACAAAGTGGTATAAAGTATCACAAAAAATAAAATAAAACAAAACAAAATAAAATAATTCAGTACAGTAGAAAAAACACCGCTATCAAAGAATCATTAGAAAAGAAAGATAACACATTTTTTGCTGACTGACAAACCACCCCTGCCACCTGGCACACTCCCTTACTAAAGTTTGTTAAATCTGTGGTCAGACAGCCTTTGGGAAAGTACATATACTTGCCAAAATGAAACTTATTCCTACTCTAGATAAGCCCCACTGTGTTGAAGAAAACAGTAAAATCAAATGACAACCTCATTTCATGACACAAGTATATATAACTCTGCGTCTTTCATAATATGGCATACAAACCAACCATCCATTGCATGCACTAACAACTTGTAGTGAATTAAGAATCTTCACTAAACTAAATACAACAGTGACATTCTCTGAAACTACAACTTAATATAAGTGTGAAATAGTATAAGGAGATGGGAAGAACTGGCTGTGACAACACTAAGTGCGCCCACATGGTCTATATAACGTGATATATACATATGCATGCAGAGTGAACCACAACTTGGAAAGATAATGGAAAAGTAAAAACTGCAAGGAACCACCATGAAAAATAAATAAAATGTACAGTTTAATGGAGAAACGAGCGCTTTCACGCACACTCAGGTGCGCTTCATCAGGTTAATGTTTGAACAATAAAAGCCATTCCTTTATATACAAAAAGGATCTTCAATTAATCAATCAAATAAAACAATTATTAAACAATTAAAACCAAAGCAATTTCAAGTTACGGAAACAGAGATTACTTGAATAATCCAGCATCAAATTTTGATCACACTACAGATAGAAATATGTAACCTTGTCACCAATAAAAATATATATAAAAATATATATCGTAAATCAAGCAAGAATTTCATTATTTAAACTTGCCTGCAAATTATCCACTAAACTATATGTCATTTTTGATCAGGCGATAAGTTCAGCACAAATTTGTGTATAAATAAAATCAAGTTAAAACATTCACCTCATGCTATCGCTTGCTGGTCAAATGCCTTAACACTGAATGCTGGAATTTGATGAGATGTCAAAATCCAAAATCAACATTTGTTAGCCGTGTTCAGTTGAGCCACTAAATAATAAACGCGTTGACACTGTGTCTCATATTTGGAGTCCATACAGTTGATGAAGCATAAGGCTCGCACTATTTCATTGTTGAATCTACAGTCATAACTAGGTAATGATACTATTATATGAATAAATATAGCGATGCCCTATGCACAATCAAACAAGTCATATATATAATGTGGATTGTTTTCAGCCAAGCCAAGCACAAAAAACATTAATAATTCATAAAGACAATGAGATATGATGAAGTGTAAAGAGATATAAATCAGAGTATAAATTCATTCACAACTTGGAAAGACTGACAACTGAGCCTTCTGCAAAACATTACTTTGCTACAGGATTTCCTCAAAACTTTAATAACAGACATCATTGTTTAAGTTGCTTATCTGAACTGTTCAAAGTTATCAACATATATAGGGTAGAAATTATGTTTTGAATAGGCAGTACTGCAATTTTTGTAAATGTTTCCTTTTCATTTCATTTTGATTAAATCTAATTTTCAAATGTACATTTGGTGAATGTGTCTTTATGCATGTTTTTCATGAGAGTTTAGTCCAACGTTTGCATGATGAAAAGAATACTTACATGCAAATTCCTTCATACACAGTTTAAGTTACCATACATACGTGTTTAAAACAAATATGTTCCTACGGTTAACTTGTGTAAAACTGCCAGCAATGATGTGTACAAACAAAGATATTAGAAAATAACTCAGCAATAACTATATAAAGCAAAATGTAATGGATAATAAAATCACTTTCAGCTGGGTCTTATGTGTTATTAATGAATGCCTATAAGGTGATTATAATAAATTAGGAGATACAGCTTAACCTAAAAAATGTGGATAGAACTGAAGTATGAAAAAAGAAAGAAACACTAAGCAATTACTTTAAGTACTCCAAAGCATCTGACAATCTCTGCAGTATAAAATGATTCTCCCATTTTTGATGTTTGCAAACAAGAATGCAAACTAACCATAATATCATTTGGCTAACTCAACCTGCACAAATGGATATGCTAGTGGTATCCTTTAAATGTATTAATTTATTTTATTTAGTCCTTTATTGAGCCAAAACGATAAACTGAAACCACACCATTAACCCTTTAACCCATACAAGTGCATTTTCGTCAAAAAACCATTCAACTTCATCAGATGCTGACAACCATTTAATGTTCCATATTTATATAGTCCCTAATTAATTAAAACCTATCAGAATGCTTTTATTAGGTTTAAACCAACAAATACCATTTTTTCATTTAAATTTCATTCTCTTCATTTAAATATTCATGAATAATTCATTTAAGGTGGATCCTTCACTTTAACATATAAAAACTTTATAAAATTGATCTGTAAATTATGTTTCTTTAAAAAAAACAAAATTCCTTCATTTTCAATATAAACAAATTTGTTCCTTTTTAATATGAATACCATAAATTTAAAATGTGTTATTAAAATGTCCAGTTAAAAAGTAAATAAATACAAATGTCTCTTCCATTTAATCGTATGTTTGTCTTTATAAACCAGTGCATTAAATCCACTTTATTCTCTTTAAATTCTGTCACTTTCCATGGGTTGTACCCATGTGTCTAATACAGGTCACAATTTAGCTGTTCTTAACTTTAATATAGGTAAAATTTAAATATACTCATTCAGTCCTGGGGGGTTCCCTGCGTCTAGGGTTAGTTGCCACCACAATTCCCTGAACTCAATTTTTTCTTCCCAGGGTCCCCTCCTACCATCAAGTTTGACTTGTTCCAAGACCAAAAAAGTAAATTTTGCTTCAGGGCATTTTTTTAAGTGTTTAAATAAAGCAAAAATTAAATAAAAAAAATGGAAGAGACATTTGTATTTATTTACTTTTTAACTGGACATTTTAATAACACATTTTAAATTTATGGTATTCATATTAAAAAGGAACAAATTTGTTTATATTGAAAATGAAGGAAACACACTTGTATGGGTCAAAGGCGTTAATGGTGTGGTTTCAGTTTATTGTTTTGGTTCAATAAAGGACTGTATTTATCTGGTACCTCCTGCTTCGTTTTTCCAGACTTTGGTTTGTTTTTGGTTATCAGTACACTTTTGGTCTGGATTCTGCTCTATTTCGAATTTATTTTATTTGTTAACTGGTGTAGAACACTAATCACAGAGGATGAACTTCAGGCTCAAACCTGGTATAAAATTAAATAAATAAATAAACAAATAAATACACAAATAAATAAATAAATAAAGCAAATTTACACAAAAGCAAATAGATGAATGACATTAATACAATGTGTCAAGCACTTACCATTAGGCATTGAGTACCATATGCACAGTGAAATCACCTTGTGATAGGAAGGGAAATAATACAGAAGTTTGACTACAGCCTGTATAAAGGAAACAGGTACACATTATCAGACTTTGATGGTATCCTGCAGTACAATATAGTTTGTTTTATAAAATTGAAGGAAGAGCAAGAGACAAGTAAGAGACTAAGGTGGGGGGCAGTGTGAGGAGAGTGTTGATGAGATGACTTGAGGTGTAGCTACAGAGAATGAAGTAAGAGGGGGTTGTGAAGAGGGGTGAGTGGATGTCTAGTTCAGAGAAGGTTAAATACAGTAACTGTCCTTGTTAGGGTGTAGGTTATATCATTGGTCATGAAGCTATGACATTGAGTTTCCTTTTCTAAGTAATGCTTAATGGCTTTTATGCATTGAGACTGATTTGAAAAGTCTCTGATACAGGGAGAATGGGCTGACTACATAAAAACTTTAGCTGCTGCATTTTAAGGTGGAGGTGACTGTGCACAGAGCTGGAATATACTTTGGTTGAGATCTTATGTGGTCAATCCTTTCCCTTGTAATAAATGTGCTGGCTACATAGGAGAAAGAGTTTTGCATAAGCAGCTGGGAAAGGAGTGATGTAAGAAGCATGTGGCCTCATTGTCGAACCAGTTAGCTTATTTCTTTCAGAACTGAACAGTGGCATTCAGTTGTGCAAACTAGGGTGATGAAATGACAGATTTTGTTGGCACTCTCTTATAAGGCTGTGAGATTTTTTTTCTTTTAAGAAGAGGTACTTTAGAGCGTTTATTCATGCTGGTCCAGAATTACGCTTTCAGCAATGGCTTCCCTCCTACCAGATGACAAAAGCTGGAGATTTTCTATAGCAAGAACACAGCTTGATAAATTTTCACTTTTATTTTGTTGATGTGCAGTTGGACATTCTGGTTTGGGTCGAGCCGCAGACCAAAGAACTGAATGGGTGTTATATTTTCTCTGGGAGTATTGTTCTGGTAATTAATTACTTGGTCAGGTGGGTGGTCTTCAGCTTTTGATGTATGCTGAAATGCATAACTTTACTTATTTTTTTGGGGGGGGCGGGGTGGGTGCAGAAGTCGTTTTCTTGTATTTGTCCAGTTAGCACTTGATAGCAAGTCCTACTTAATTTAATCTTTGTCTAGGATGGGCTTGTTCAATAAACGGCCATGTCATAAGTTATAATGCTGAATAAGTTCACTTACTGATGTATAAAGAGGAGGACCAGAGATTGGACAGAACCTTAGTGAAATCCCTTGTGAAGTTGTGCTGTGTCTGAGATGGGTGGTACTGAATTTATCTTTGAAAGTTTGTTTGGAAAGAAAGTTGATGGACACCTAGGGGGCATTTTGACTGATGCAATGTGCTGCTAGGGTCTTGCACAGTAACATGTAATTTATTGTGTAAAAAGCTTTCATTAGTACTATAAAAATGGTCCTTGTTAGATGGCCTTTGTTCAGTGATGAAAGGATGTCATCAGTAAATGTCCGAATAGCTGTCATTGTCCTTTGGTTGTCATGGAAGCCATGCTGGTTTGGGCATATGAGTCATTCTTCCGCTTGCACTCTGATACATTGATCTGTATTAGTTTTTCTATGTTCTCTTGTGTAGGTAGTACTGAAATGAGACTAAAGTCTGAGGCTAAAACAAGATTCTTTGCCTTCAGAATAGGTTTAATGAGTGCCAATTTCCGAATGTTTGGTGAAAGCATTTTGACATAGGGAAAGTTTGTAAATGTGCATCAGAGGTAGTTTAACACTCTGGCAGTTAACACAAGGATTAAGGCTGTAAGCTGTAGTTCATGTGGTATAGGGTTTGATTCCTTTAGCTCTCATCTGACTACTGTGTGACCTTGAGCAAGTCACTTAAACAGGTATTGCTCGCTGTTACCCCTGAAAAGGGACTGTTTGTTCAGTGGGCCTACCTGGTAATCAAAAGGGTATTATATAATACATTCAGCTCAGGCCTTTACAAAATATGGGTTTAGGTCATCAGTTTAGGTGATGGCTGTTATTTGGGATTTTGTTTAAAATGTTTTCTATTTATTTTGCCTTGATTATTTTAAAGTAAAAAGTTGGAGAGAATTCTAGTAGATTGGGGTCAAAGTTGGCTGTGCTTCATGGGATATGTGAGAAGGACATTTTGAAGCATTCTAAGAGAAGGTCATTGGGAATGCTCATTCAATTTTCTCCCCGTGTATATCAGTGATACCTTGCAAAGGATGATCTGACCCCTCTCTAAACACACACACAAGGCAGAGTGAGGAAAAAGGGAAATAGCAATTGAATTTTGTTGAGGGCTTCAAGCAACCACATAGAAAGTGATAAAGATTTAGATAGGTAGATGGATCATTGGGCAGCAAGGTCAAAGGTGCAACCTGGTCAATAGGAAATGGATAAGCATCAAATAGAGATGAAGAATGATTTTACAGTAACTTTTTCTGTATTAAATCCTACATTGTTTTAAACTTTCCCACCATGCTGTTCTCTTGCATACTAATTCTTCTCTTGAGCTATTCCACTTCTCCACCAGATGTCTTCAGTTTTCTTCCCTGTGTTTGCTCTTGACCTTCTCTTCCCCATACTTTTTGAGTCACCCTATTACATGTGCCCCAGTTATTTTAGAGCTGCCTGCAATGCCACCACAGAATATCAAAAGACAGACTGCATGGGAGGAGGGAATATAACAATAAATGTGACAAGAACTAGCCAAAAGAGGAAGGATGGCTGGATTACACCTTTACAAGAAACAATTTGGTGCTAGCAGGTAGGTTAGAAAGGTTCTTAGGAAAGGAAATCATAATGTAAATAATAGAAGAAATTCAAATACAGGAGTGACACTTACCAGGTCATGCAGCAGTGAGACTTATGATAAATGTACACAAACAGAAAGCAATGAGAAGGTGGCAGAGGTGTGCTGGCTATAAATGGACGGAGAACAAAAACAAAGAAGCACTACAAGGACTAATAAAGGGGGCAATATAGGTCAATACGCAGGCCAGGGACAGAGTGGAAGAACACTGGTAGGATATAATCAAGGGTACTGGTGGGGGAAAACTCATGAGCACAGGTGGAAAGAAGGAAGGGTGACTGAGGAGCTGGAGAGTAATGCAGGTATGGTACAGCAGGAAGCAGATAAATACAAGTAGAAGGGTAGCACTGCAGATCACAGAAAAGCAACAAGAATGAAATTGGAGAGGAACATTTTTAAGGAGCAAGAAATTCAACATTGGTACTGGAAGGACCAGTCATAAATAGTGGGGGAGGTACAAGGGAAACAACTAGAGAAGAAATACAAAGATGCAGGCAGAAAGAGAGAGGTACACTACATAAGCGGAGGAGATGGAGAATATTTAGAAGAGGGTAAGGTGATCAGGAAGAAAAGATTCAAGGAATACCACAGGGAGATTTACAAATTACAGAAAGGGACAGAAATCTTAGAACGGAACTGAGAAAGGATGTTGAGGAATTGGAGGACAAAGAAAGAGACACGCTAATTGCAGAGGTGAGAAGAGATAAGATAAGGAAATCTATATACAATGTGAAGGAGAGCAAAGCTGGAAGGCCAGATGGATTCACTCTAGAATTCTACAAATGGGAATGGGGAAAATGTGGAAGGTTCTAGAAGAGAAATACACAAGAGTATAAGACTCAGGCAAAATATGTAAAAGTATGAGAAGGGTCAAGATAACCACAATACCTAAATGAGAAGGAGAAAAAGTGGAAGTGAAATTGTAGGCCTATCTCTTTGATTCATGTAGGTAACAATATTTTTGATAAGGTATTGACAGGAAGACTGGATACAGCATTTCCAAATATAATACAAGTAAGGCAAAGTGGCTTTGTGAAGGCAATAAAGGCAGAACAAAATGGATGGGACTAGATGGAATTTATGCACAGGGAGGAAAAGAATCAGGAAATGAAAGGATGCGTCTTGCTCTTTGACTTGCAGAAGGCATTTGATACAGTAAGAAGGGAATTCTCATGGAAATCACTGCAGCAAAGGCGGTAGGGGAAAGTTCATGCCTTAGATACAGGCCATATGCCAAGACCCAGAAACTGAAATACTTAGAGTGTCTGAGCAGACAAAGATAGTGGTACCCACTATCTCCAAGTCTGTTCATACTTGTGATCATTGAGCTGGAAGTGGAAATCTGATATAATTTAGGAACACTTGTAGGAAAAGAAGGGATAAAATCCCATTTTTATGTGCAGTGCAGTTGACTGCATGTTAATGTCAGAGGGTGTGGCTGCAGCAACTCGGACTATATGATAATAATCAGGTGTAACAATAAAATACATTGGTAAGATTAGAAAAAGGTGGAATAGGGGAGATAAAAGTGTTCCCCAAGTACTTAGGGATATATGCAGTGACAGCAATGACTGGAAAAACCTAGAAGAAATTGAAAAATGTAAGGAATACTCTCCAGAGGATTGGTGTGGAAAAAACCTTTACACTAATTGCATGATTTAATGCAGAAAGGATGATGATATTACCAACAATCCTCTCTCTACTCTGCAAAATATAGCTTGACTCTAGGGACAAAAGGCTACAACAAATGGAAAACAACATAAAGGACTGGGGTAATAAAGCTGAGGGTGAGAGAGTGAGTAAGGTAAAAATAAGAATGAATAGGAGAAGTGGGGGCCTAGGGCTCCCACATATCCTAACATATACACTGACATGCAACATCATTCACTGAATACAAACAGATGTGAAGGAGATCAGGCAAAGGAGAGTACAGGACAGGGAGGTATGGAGAAACTTACTAAGGGGCATGAATGAGGCAGCACTCAAAGAACTGGGACGCATGAACTGGGGTGAGTCAAAAGGTATGGGGAAGAGAAGGGAGGAGACCAATGATAGGGAAGAAAACTGAAGACATCTGGTGGAGAAGTGGGATAGCTCAAGGGAAGATTTAGTGTGCAGGAGAAAAAGGATTGTGGGTAAAGTTTAAAACCATAGAGGAGTTAATACAGATATACAGCATACAAGAAGCCCAATGGTGGAACTCACTGTTACTCTGGTAGACCTGGGAAACAATAGAGAGGGGCAAGATGAGAAAAGAACAGACAGGAATAGAAGATTAAAGGAGAGAAGATAGCATCCTGGGAGAAAGGGAAGAGGCTAGGGAACTGATTAACTAAACAGAACTATGAAACATGAGGGGACAGAAGGTAAAGAGTTAAAGAAGAGAGAAAGAAATAATTTGGGAAGAGAGGATTTATGGAAGGGAGTAGCTAGATCCTGGCAGAAGACAATGTAGGCAGTTAGGCACACACATAAAGTACATAGAGAAGGAGTTCAAAGCCTGAGAATACTGCATAGATGGCATCTAATACTACAAGATTGGTAATGGAAGGCAGAAAGGAGAATAATAGATGCTGATGGTGTCAGGAGAAAAAGTCAGGAATGATACACATGTTCAGAGCAGTGGGTGGGCACACAAAGTCTAGAGGAATGAACAGATAATTTGAGGAAACATATTTCAAAAGGAAGCATAGCATGTTTGGGAATTCTGTATATGGGGAATAAAGAAAGAGGACAGCATCTGAAAAGAAAGAGAAAGATAAACTAACATTATCAGAATGCTGAGTACTGAAATTAAAACCATCATCATTCAGAACTAAAACTGAATAAAAACAATAGAAAAGTAAGAATTACAAAAGGGTTCCTGAACATGTGGAGATGATCACAGAAAGTCACAAATGAGGAAAGAAGGGAAGGGAAAAAGAAAAGACAATGGATTGTGGTATTAAGATGCTAACAAAAATCATTCCGGGAGGAAGGATGTGGTGAATGCAAAGGGAAAACAAAGCAGTGAGAAGAGGGTGGGAAACGAAGAGGCCAACTGTTGATGACATATGGTGCACTGAGCATGACGATTGAACATTAATATTTAACTTTTGTATGGTGTTAGTTTAAATTGTCAAATGTAAACACCAGATTTTGTCTGTGTCCTATGGAAAAGACAAGATGAACTGTAGTTATCAAAGTACACCATCCATGTGGGCTGCAGTGTAGAGGTCATATGGAATTATTTGTGCAATAAAGTGTGATTAAAAAAAGCTTTTGTTTTCAACATGGGCTATTGTATTTGCTGTCTGTCACTAAAACATTATTATCACAGAACTTAACTTTTCTATCAGAGTTAAGGCCAACTCTTCAAGGCTTTACTAGCCAATTGTCAGACAACTTTTTTGGTAAACAGATGGTCCTGGGTTCCTGTGGACCCTCCCTTACAATTTATCTTTTTCTGTCAGAAAAACTGTTACTTTTCTGTCAAAAAGTATGGTTATGGACTGGGATTAATGTGCTTGTTGTGTCACTAAAGAGTTTTGCCTCAGAGCTTAATTTTTCTGCAAGAAGAAAAAATCAACTCTTCAAAGCTTTTCTGGCCACTTGTCAGACACGTTGTATCAAGGACACAGACGTGAGTCACAGTAACTCAATCATTCCCTTCCCAAGCCACAGGAAGAGAAAATCAACCAGGAGACTTTGTTGTTGGCCTCAGCTTCTTCTTTACCTCAGCTGTTGAAGGTGACTCCATTGTGGCCATCTATTGCTCCACAGACCACTCATAACTTTCTCTTTATCCCTCAGGCATTGCTCCTTAGGAAGCCACTAAAGACAGGGAGTTAGGCATGTCCTCTGCAGCTGGTCATCTGTTCTTTTTGGGTAAGGGAGAAATGCTCTTTTCAGTATCAGGGAAGTGACTGCATGATGTTCCTTCCCTAAGCCAAAAAAAGAAGCTTTATTCCCAGGTAAGAGACCATCATTCTAGCTGCTCTTTTTCTGAGGAGTCTCCCAGAAGAAGCAAACACCTGGTTAGAAATGTATCTTCTCCTAAAGCAGATAAGGAGGATTGGTGTGGCTTTGCTAAAGACCTAGTTAAAGTCATTCAGTCTTTACATTCTGAATCTTCTTCTCATTAAAAAAAGAAAACAGTCACAAAAATGAAAAATGGCACCTTTCTAATAATGCTTTTCCATATACTTAAGCAATAATCCATGACTATGTGTGGATAAATCCTGATATACCCTCACACAGGAGTGGATTATTAGTGTTACACAATGACATCCTTTAAGAAAGAAACTGCTTAGGTTTTTAAAATAATCTAATGACACAAGCATTTTTCCACTTCCTGGTCTGCATACTGATGTACTTCATGTGCATATCTACATCTGTACATTTGCACAGCACATCAGTGCAGTGCAGAATAAGTGGATCACCTTTCTCTGTATCTCATTTTTTTCCACCTTTAGAAACTTTGACCCAAAACCTTTAGGAGAGACATGGCAGCAAATATGAGGAAAATCAGGGATGTTCTGTAAAAGTCTGTGCACTATAGAGGTATGGCTACTGGAAGTACAATTGATTGTATTGCTGGTAATCATAGTTCCAAAGTAGCCAGGCTTTTACAGAATGTTTGTTATATTCCTAGTTTTGCCCTGCTTCATGTAAAAGTTGTGAACTAACATATTCCAATAGAATGTTGGCTGCACAAGAAGACTTGAGCAGCCAAAAACTAAGGAACAAACAAGAGGTGCTCACTTCATAAAAAAACATTGGCAACCACATCTGCAACCAATTGGAACACACAGGAACTTGTAATAAAATAAATTTAATAACTGTATTACATACAACATGAAAAAATGAACAGCAGTTAAGCTCTTTCATCCTCCTCTAGGACTTTTTCAAAACTGCTCAACAAATTAACTAAACCAATTAAATGGCAAATATCTAATTAACAATTAAAACTGATCCAATAAAATTCCAAAACATATTAACACTTAATACAATTTTAAAGTCTTGATAATAAATACAAATTATACAAATGTTATATAACAAAAAACTAAGAAATAAATCAGTGCTTCTACTTTAAAACAGGTAAAATAGAACAATGATATATATATATATATATATATATATATATATATATATATATATATATATATATATATATATATATATAAATTATATATATATCTTGGCCCTACTACCATTAGTACCATCATAGTAATGCCCCTCATATCAATCAATATCTCGTATCTATCCTATAGCATTTGTGCTTAAAGCTATAGAGATGATTATGTGCTGGTTTCCAATAATAGCCAGGCCTGCAATGTTTTTGAGAAATGGATGTCAAATATTGAACTTCAAAGGTTGACAGGTGAATTTCTTGAAATCCATTTTGGAAACACAAGTAATACATGGCTTTGACTGGAGACCAGCTATAATTCTCTGCAACAATATGGGCAACTTTAGCTGCCCATATTTGATAGCACCCATTAAAATAAGTAAGTAGGTAAATGAAAGTTCTCTGGTTGTACAGTGAGTATTACAGCTTTTAAAACTGTTCATTGTATTTCAGTGCAATTCTTTGTTGACTCCTATCTGTGATTGATAGCAAGAGTTTCTTTTAATTTTACAACAATGTGGTTGCTACATATGTTCATTGTTACAGTAATGTTATTTATTTCTCCTTTTCAAAGCACAAATTATTTAATCTGTTACATAATCATAACAATGTTAACACTTTTACATTAAGAGGAATAACAAATACTTTGTCATTCCTGTTTTGGTCATATCCCGACACGCAAAGGATGCTGAAATCAAGTTGTGGAGACCAGGGCACTCAACTATCTAAGCTCCAACCATAGGGCTAAGATATATTGACTGAATCTATATACTTGTCCTTCTTGGCAGTCAAAGACAATGTAATGTCCATTGCAGTAATCTCTGATGTGGGCACATCCTTCTGTATACCTACCATATTTTTAGTTAGAGTGCATGCTCTAAGAAACAGACAAATGATACCAAGTTCATGTGCTTATAGAGCATATTCCTGGTCCTTACCTCAGATTGTACTTATGCAATGTAATATAGTCCACACTCTCTCCTCTTCATGATCTAACTAGCATTGCCTGCTCACTTCCACATAATGCTGCCTGCTTCCAGTAGCTTCAGGTCATTAATTGAGACTGGGATGGCTAGACAAAAGTTAATAATTCATCCACATGTGCTACAGAGCTTGATAAGACAACTAACTTTGTTTGTGGGCTAAACATAGGATCATAAGCATCATAGGATCATAAGAAGTTACTAGGCTATTGACCCTGAGGCCCTTACAAGCCTAGCCAAGAATTTAGCCCATGTTCTGACAAGTCATGCATAAAATGTTAACTGTCAACTTAAATAGCTTACCATAACAATACTTTTTGTTTGAGCTTGCATTTTGCTCTATTTTCCTATACTGATCAAGAACACATACTTAACATTTATAAATGTTATCCCACTTCCAATCTTTTCCTTAACCATGTTTACATTCCTTACCATCATGGTCACTTCAGCCTTAATGTCAGCCTGATAACAATCTACTATAGCTCTTCTCCTCAACTATAATTTTCCTTTTGCAAACCAGTCCATAGTACTAGCTAAAGCAATGCCTACAAAACTATCACAACTCATATGTTGAACCATTAGTACTACACATAGATATGGTATAGTATCACAATCAGGGTCAAGTTAGGAGTATTATTTTGTTGTGGCTTTTTCCTCTGTATTTTAGTAACATTAGTCTGAAATGCATATAGCAAATTAGGCCACTTATTGACTTGACCACTGAAATGACTATTATTGTGTTAAATTAAATTTATACTCCAAATTTCTAACCTAGAAGTACATTGTCTTACACATTTCTCTTCTTGCATGCAACATGACTTGGATTTCACAGTGAGTGGGGACGGCTTAGGTATTATTGTTCAACTTTAAAGTAGAATTTCACTATTTCTGATCTTTTTAAGTGAACCTTGATTGAAGAGTTTATAGTTTTCGCATTCTCTCTCACACACACACACACACACACACACACACACACACACACACACACACACACACACACACACACGATGCTATAAATTATGATGCTGAAGTGATACATAGTTATATGCAGCTGTGTTGATTTCTTGGCTTAATTAAAATTATATGCAAAGTAAGGTTTATTATCATCAAAATACTCTGTGGCTTTGTGGTTGTCATATTAACAACAGCTGTACAAAATAGAGTGAAAGCTCTAAATTAATGAAAAAGAGCCAAAAGATGAAATGATTACTCACTTCCTAACTGAAGCATCCAGCCATACACATTTCTATAAATGCAACATCCTGCTAGTAACAGTTTAGATTCTAAATGAGCTTTCCCTTAACAAACAAGCAGCACTGACCTTTAGCACACCTGACATTTAGCTGCCCTTTAAGCTTTTAACATTTACCTATCATCCTGAAAATGAATTTGAAGTGTTCAGTATTTCTGTAGTCACATCATCTTAAGAGCAACAGTGTTTCTTATATATTGCCTGCCATGTTGACTGTGCATGTTTTTTTAGCAAGACGTCTTGGGATTTTGGCATAAAGTTATTACCCCATTTTAACTTTCACATGTCATCTCAGAACAGCTTGCAACAAACAGGTAGGTGTTTTGACATAGATTCTGGCACAGCAGTAGGTCACTAAAATGAGGTGAGGTAAGCTACTTTCTGCAGTAAACACCTCACGGGGACATTCAAACACAGCATGGCTGGGACATGCTCTCAATCCCCAGCCAATCAATTCATATAAGGTTAACTGTACTGGAGCAGTGAGTCATTTGATCTAAAATAAATGCATGGCTACTGCAAACTCTATAGTTCTGCAGCAGGCCCATGCATTCAGAATTTCTAAAAATCTCTGATACAAAATGAATCAAAAGGAAATATTTAATTTATATATCATTCTCTTTAAGCCTTTCTGTTGCTAATTTTTTTTTCTTTAAAGTACAACTGCCATTTTGTATTAAAACAGCCATTCAGCACTAAGAAAATTTACTACCTGGATCAGAGGCATAACAATAGTAGAAAATTATCATGCACTAATAATATAGCCACAAAATGTGTTGCAAGAAAAAAATAAAAAAAATAACTGGAAATATAAATCATGCTGTACCATTCAGTTTTGGGTTCTTTAATAAACTTTTTTTTTTTTTTTTTTTTTTTTTTTTTACAATAATGAGTTGTGAGTGTTATGAGACTGAGTCTTCCCACAAAAAATGTTAACTAAAATTAATATGTAAATTCCTGGCATGCCCATGTGGCTGCTAGTTCATAAATGTAAATTCATTGACATAATTAGTCAAACAAAAAATCACAAATGCTATACCACAGAGAATAAATCTTTGTATTGTTCTTTAATGCAAGAATGAACCTCAAAACTCTTTGTCAAGGTGATGCATAACATTGAAATGACAGGTACAAAACTTATATGTCAAAGTATATGTTAGTACTATTGCAATAATAGGACTATAAGTGAAACACTTTTTACACATCTCTTGGTTACAAAATATATTTTAATGATTTTTTAGGCTGTTCAACAAAGTGATATTTATCAAAATTAATACACAGTCACACTCAGATCCAGTTTAGCATCCGCATTTCCAAATATCAGTTTTATGCTGACGATCAATGATCAATACAAGGATGAATCAATTTCTCTCTTCCACCTAATTACATTCACTCTCCTAATTATTACAACCTCTTGTTACATTCACCTACATATGCTACCAAACCTAATATATTCCATTTTGCAAAGCGAGGCATTTTACGTTCCTCACTTGTTAGATAAAGCTCTTGGAATAGAGACTGTCCCTTCTCTAGCGTTGTGCTTTGTTATAATGTAGCTGCTTGTGGTGACATAGTCCCACTTTCATGTATTGTCATCATCCTTATTACTTTTTTACTAAAACATTCCTTTTCATTTTTTTCTTCTTACAATTTTCTACACATTCCCTTCATGTTCAGTTTATCAGTCTGGGAGTGATACTACTGCTATCAACATTACCGGCATTTCTGTTCCCTGTATTTAATAAACTATTAATGGTTCCCCCTTTGCTTTCTTCATCACTATCTGTCTTCCTCTGCCTGAGTCTCCATTTGGATATATACCCATATAGACTTCTAGTCCTCATTCCTTGGGGCATAAATCAGACCGCTTGGCATTATACCAGTCTAGTCACCCTTCCCATTGGTACTATTGTTTCATACTCAGATCCTTAACTCCAGCATGCTTACTAGCCCACTTTTTATAACTCATTTACCATATTATTTATTTATTTATATATTATTTATTTTACATTTGTTTACCGGGAAAGTCCAACTGGACAAAGTGTCCTTTTTCAGCAGGGGCCCAGGGAGAAATTCTCCATATCTACTCCATGTTCAACTGGCACTCCTATTTTGCTATATTTTCTTGCATTCTTTTTGTCAATCAACCTTCCATTATCTAACTTTTAAAATGCTGCATACCATTTGTTTCTCTTTTTGCTGTCTCATCTCTTACCTGACATTACTTAATTCTACCTACTTTTTCCTCCCTTGTTCTACATAATATTTTTTCTTTGACATTTTATTGTCTGAGTTTTTATACCTGTTTTTCACAAGTTCTATTACATACACATTCTACATCATTTCCCTTATATGCCTCCCATTTTGTTTCTATTTTAGCTCTTTACTGTTACCTTTAATGCTTTTTATTTAGACTTTATGTCTTAGCAAACATGTTATTTTATACTTCCCTATCCATAATATTGAAGTTCAAATGTATTTAATTATTAAAACCTAATCAGTAATAGCAATATACACTTATCCAGAGAATCTACTATGATACCTTAAGATCACATACCTAAATACACAACTGCCCAATAAAAACTGTTCATAACACATAGCTTGAGTCTTAATAACACAAATAGTTGTTGCTCTTAAGTAATCAAGTAAATTCACCAGAGAACAAAACACAAACAAAACACTTTTTCACAATAGACATGTCTTCCTATAGCACAAATACCCCATGACCATCTTCCTCTATTATTCGTAATATAAGGTCTCTGAATTTGAAGGAAGTATTAGTAACAACCAGTAAAGAACTGTCTTGATCTCTCTTAATGGCTGCAGTATCACCCGATGCAACAATACTATACATTCAGGCATGGCAAGGAGCTCCTACATGAATAGAGAAACTATAGATAAGTAGTTATTTCCTGTTGTTGTGAAGCTTGAACAACTGTGATATAAACAGTCTTGTATCAATGAAGAAAGACAAATACCATTGCATCATACCTCGTGCAGAGGAATGATCCAATCAGTTAATGGCTCTTTGAATCAGCTACCAGCTGACTACCTGTTTCTGCAGTCAAGGCATATTCTGCATCTTATTATAGATGTTTTTTCCTTGGATGATATCAGTGTAATGTTTCGTATCAAAACCCTTTTGAGCATTACTTCTTGATGTTTATTCCTCAGTTACTGACCAGAATATCTACATTTAGCATTATAGTTATGCCTTATGGGGACTGAGTCGTAATTGGTAGCGTGAAGGTTGGGACAGAATTTATTGTGAAAATTGCAATGTGTGACACAGGGTCATTAAGCTGATGATGTTTTTTGAACTTCATCAGATTGTCATTTAGCTGGAAAAGATTTGTTGTGAAATAATCTTTGAAGATGCTGGTGTTTCAAGATGACTGAGGTTTCACACCTAGTAAATGATATCGCACAATGGTCATACTTGACCACTGATTTGGTAGATGTGGGATCAGTTCATGGGAGAAAATATTTGTCAGAAGTAGGTCTAATTTTTTTGAATTTGGAATAGATCATCCAAGGAATTTGTGTTTATCCAGGAATCTCTGAGCATACTCATTTCTGCTGTTGTAGGTTCTGGTAAATGGAGGGATTGTTGAAGTCACCCAAGAGGATAGTGCTTGGTTTTATGTTGACAGATGTCAGTTTGTTAAGATATGCCTCATTATGTCAGTGGCACAGTGGAAGTATGGTAGTTGGCTACTATGTGGTATCGGGTATTGCTTACCATAAGAAGAATGTAGAGTTTCAGGTCATTGTCCTGCATTACGAATCTGGAAGTGAAATGGTTTCTTAGGAACAGAAATATGCCACACTAGCTATAATGTCCAGTTTTTCATTGGGACTGAAGGAGTGATAGGCATTACAACCTTGAACTGCAGGAGCACTTTCACAATTCTGAAACCACATTTCAGTGTCTACACACATATTGGTATCTTCAAGGGTTAGGAATGCCTGTAAGGAGTGCAACATTTTTTAGACTTCGAGCATTGCCTAGTGTTTTTATATTATTTTGATTGCTGCCATGAGGAGAGAGATGCAGACCATCTCTAACAATGCAGCTGAGACTTCATCCTTCTCAACCTGGGCTGACATATATATTGGATTCTCCTAGAATGACACCAATAGTTAAATCAATGACTAAAGTCAATTATCTTTGGTTAGTATTGTGGAATCATTTTTGTTGATGGTACAGTATTGCTCAGTGCTAGATTAATTCCCTTTCCTGATGCACATTCTCAGAACTCTATCATGTCCCTCTTCATATAATCCAAAGACTTGCATTTCAAGTCATTCACTCCTATGCATACAGTGATACGGTCATATGTGTGCCTGGAGCAAAGGAACTAAAGGGCTTTAATGATGATACCTATCCTGACACCTGAAAGGCAACCAGCCATTACTCTTTGCCTGGTTAATGAACCATCTGTGTGTCTAACTATGGAGTCACTTATAACCAGGACATTCCTGTAGATCAGTGTGCATATTGCACCTAGTCAGCCACTGTAGTCTGACAGCACCTGCATATAAGTTACTGAACACATGTGTGATCAGTGACATTTTGTATAGTCATTCAGTGTGAGTGTTAGCTTGAATGAAGATGCACATGTGAGTGATTAGAAGTAATGAGAAAGTCAGCAAGCATATGAAGTTTGAAGTATATGTTCCAGTTACAGCTCCTGATGTGTTTATGTACAATAAATGACTTGAACCCGTCTGTGCCTCAGTGTCTCATTTAAGTAGAGACATTTAGGTATTCTCACAGCCTACCTTAATATTATACAACCACTTATATCTGCAACAATATCCACTGACTTTGCTGGTTCCTGCAACAGGACTCATATAGCCTATCGCTCAGCTGTTAGACCTCCTAAATGTATGAAACGTTTAAGTACCTAGTCTCTAATTAATTCCTATATCTGATTTACACTCACTGCATGAAGTGTCCTATATAAATTTTGCTAGCTGAAAACTACTCATATGGAATGTTCTCATGTATATACTTTGTATTGCTTGTATAATATCTTTGATTTGAGGATGATTACTTATGTACTGTTTTTTCACCAATTGTATAAGCTGCAAATAATATGTATTAAATGTCTTTATTAATGTGCATTCTGTATTGTATGTGAAATGTCTTATATGTGGAGCTTTTCTTGCCAGGACTCCACTGAAAATGGGCACTTCTGGTCCACCTGGACCATCCCAGTAAACTAATGCAAATAAATAAATAAATAATAAATAAATGTATGAGACATGCAACAATTCCCACATGAACTAGCTTGGTCTTGCTGCCGTAAGGGCTTCTGCATGCTAGTTATATGACCATCTGATAATATCTGTATTCCTTATAGTGTGTGAGTGATCTGTATGTTAGATACAAGCTGTTGATTCTGAATCACATCCAAGAGGTAAATCTGAGGGGGGTTTTCTGATACCTAGTTTTCATTATATGGGGAAGCCTTGTTTAAGATTTTTTAATAGTATCAGCAAACTACATCTTAGAATTTGAAGCTGTTTACATTATATAGATGTGTGTGTAGGGGGGAATTAAGACATTGTTAAGTTCATTGCATTTAGCTGGATGTCACCTCTCACAGAAGAAGTTCTTTGGGTTTAATAAGAGAACAAACCTAAGGCAGTTCATACACTGTCTCAGGATTCCATGTGTTATAAGGTGACAACAGAGGGGCAGGTTTCTGTGCTAATTTCCCACGATGACCAGTGCTGCCATATTTATAGGACGTGAGATCATAAAGAGAGGACAGGGAAATATTATTGCTGTGGAAGTTAATAGGACTCCGTTTACGTTCAGTGTATGCCTATGCTACTTAGTGCAGCTGGTACTCAGGGTGCTCAGATCAGCGCTGGTAAGAGACAACAAACTCAACATAGTGCATGCAGTTTAGACAAAGTAGAAATGAATAAATAACTAAGCAATCTAATGAGAAGGTACACTTCCTTTCATATAAGAAAAGACAATTTACTTGACAACACTACTGGCTTTGAAGATGCCGCTAGAACTGTGCTGCAGGCAGTGCAGGAACTGCAAAGTAAATAAAAGAGAAGAAAACCAAAGAACCAATAAAAGCTAGATCAAGTCTGAAGACCAAGTGCTCAGAATTACCCAAAAAACAAAAACTACACCAATTAGTCCTCCTGTCACTTAAATCAAATCACAACTGATTTTAAGGTAGATTTTGGACATAGCAGCATTAAACTAAGCAGAGCTGCTCAAAGTGCCTTTAGTGCAAATAACAACAACATCATCAGGCAAATCAATTTTAGCTGCAAATTACTAAAATGACATAAACAAGCAGGTAATGCAAAAACAGTTAAAAGGCCTAAAGCAGTATAAGATACTAATAGGCAACACAGAAACACATCAAAATAGCTAGTATATTTGGCAACTTAAGTGTACACAATGAAAAGTACTTTCCTGATTTTTTTTCTCTGTCTTCAGATGCAGCAGATAGTTAAACAGTGAGGGGCACATGGCTCAGCTCTTTGCAGTCTCTTCAGGAGAACAAAAGCTGAGTTGGTCCCACTACATTAAAACAGAGAGAAGTAAAGATATGAATTAATGAAAACTAAGTGAGGTCTGAAGCCCAAGTGTTTAATACCATCCAATATCTGTAGCAATTAGGCTAACTCTCACCGATCAAATCACTACTTATTGTATGATGGCCTGTACCCCTAGCTAAGCAAATTTACTGAAGACAGTGGTTTATATGGAACAAAACATTGTTAAACAACAATGAACAGCTAAAAATGGCTAAAGTGCAACTGGGTGCATTAAGCAAAGCAAAGCAATATTAGCTGAAAATGACTAAAATTATATAAAAAAGTAAGGACAATGAAATACTTTCAGTTAAAATCAATGTAAGTCAGTTTCAAAGAATAAAATTAAACTGCTGAAATATCTTATTTTCACTCACTTCTGCATCAATGAGTTCTGTACTGTACCGTGAATCTGCTGGCAAGGCTACTCCAACCCCAGACCACCAACAGGCATAAAACTGCTTAATTTGAAGTTAACTTAACACTTGAGCATATTTTACTTTACCAGTACTAACTTTCACTGAAAAAAAACTAATAAAAGGAATAACAAAATACTGTGACTAACCCCAATGAGTTAAAGGACCTTCTCTTTGTATCCATAAACATTCTACCTCATTGAATATTTTTGGTGGAAAACTATTTAACAGGGGTTACTGTGCTCCAATGAAGTACCTGATCAGTTAAGCCCATTCCATTTACCCTTGTTACACTCAGGCTCAGTCAACTCCCCTACCCTACCCTACCCCCATTCCCACCTCCTCCAATATCAACTACATTTATCTGAAGCTAATAGTCACCTTTCATATTGCTACCAATCAAAAAACAGATTGCAATCTATATTTTTTAAAATTTCTAGTCTCCCACCAGGATACAAGTGCTCTTCAACAATTGCATTCTGCTTGCTGAGCACACTCAAGCAAATCTGCAGTCTGCGGCTACCACTCCACCCACATAGTATACAAAGGAATCAGTACTGCAAAACTAAACAAGGATATACATTTAGAGTCTCAAGAGCAGGAGGACACTCAAGCAAATCTGCAGTCTGCAATTACCACTCCACCCATACAGTATAAGAAGGAATCAGTCATGCAAAATTAAACAAGGATATACATTTTGAGCCTCAAGAGCAGGGTCAATCCACCCAGACATTCTACTTGTATGGTTTATGAGAGTGAAGCTATTACATTAGCAGTATTTCTTAGTAGTTCTCAGCGTGTTGATAAAACTGACTGTTGTAGCCTTGTGCCCACCCCCCCAGCTAGTGCAGTAATCCTAACTGTCCAATAGACAGTATACATTTAATTCAGATCCCTGTGACTAAATTAACCATAAAGAAGCCCTCTCAGTGCTTTCTGCCTTACTTTGTATCACTTGGAGGCCCACCTGTTTATTTGCATCTCTATACATTCCCCTTCATTGCTAATGTATCTTCCAACTCTAATCTGTGCACAAACTGGTTACTAATCAGCAAGTCAGTCTGAAGACACACTGCCAACCTTAATCAACTTTGCTGTCTCTTCTCTCCTTCACTTTACAGGTAGTTTGAATTATTACTTACCCCCTCTGAGGCCTTCACTGATAGATTTCCACTGATTGCCTCTCTGGATTCTTTGAATTCCACTTGGTTTACACCCCTTGTGCTATCTCCCTCCCCCAATACTAAGGATATATAAGAATCCTGCTGAGTATGGAGCCATCTTTAAATTTCTAGTCTCCCACCAAGACACAAGTGCTCTTCAGCAATTGCATTCTGCTTTCTGGTAAGCTGTTAGACCTCAGGAATTTGTTTAAAGTGTTCAGATTTGTAAAGTAATACTTACTTTTTACTCTTGTCTTGGTGGTCTCAGCCCCACTCCATTCACCCTTGCTAATGTTTGGGCTCTCTTTGCTCCCCTGCCCTGCCCCCTATTCCCTCCCACCCCCACTACCTCTACATTTATAGTAATCACAGCCATACCCACAGCTCATCCTCACATCACCTCCACCAATCACAGCTCCTCAAGTCAGATCACATTATATCTACCCAACTTGCTCCACACAAAATACTCCCAATCACTCTCATTCCCACTAGGCATTTTTTACATCACCCACACTACTTACCCATCCACATATAGTGCAAACCTATAATTCCTATTCAGAGTCCCACCTAGAACCAACTTATCTTTATAACCATGACTATCACACAACTAAGTCGTCTGTCTGCCTTCTCATAATTCTTTATAACACCACAAGTTATCACTCTAGCAATGTCCCTACATTTAGTAGCACAGCACTACATTATGCACTCTCATATACAGACACCACACATTATAATAATATCTGTCCACAGTTGTTCAAGAACTACATAACTGACCAATTCAGAACTAAACACGTATGCTCTCATTCCTACTCCAAAAAAAACAATACTTTATCATACCCTTCACCAAACTCCAACTTCTGTATCACCATTTTAACACCAGGCTCACCATAAGTGGGGATATCCACCTCAACCCAGTCCCAAATCCATCCTGTCCAACACAGACTGCTCCAACACAAATGTCAGAACATAACACTCCCACTATATTCATCCCTGGGCAAATCAACAACAGCAGCAAAACTAACCATCTTGTAATACTAAATATTAATATTAGGAGTATCAAAAATAAAATACCTGAACTCCAGGCCACAATATCACACTACTCCCCAGACATAGTTGCTTTAACAGAAACCTGGCTAAATAAAAACATAGCTAACTCAGACGTTCTCCCTACCAGCTACAATATCATTAGACAAGACAGACCACTTCGTAAAGGGGGTTGAACTGCCTTACTGTATACATCCAACTTAAATGTACATTAATTACCAGACTCCTACTCCTCCCCCAATAATTGGGACATACTTATCTCACAACTTCAACTTCACCCTAAAAAGGTCATCACCACAATTGGCACCTATATTCCACCTGGTAATACACCTGCTAGCCTTGAAGACTTCTTATCCTGGTGTTCTGGGGGATTTCAACCTAGATTGGTTCACCTGCATATCAGAACCACCAAGTAATCTAATAAATATCCATGGCTACCAGCAGCTAGTCCAAATTCTCCAAAATCTAAAAGGGAATCCATCATTGACTGGGTCCTAACTAACAACCCCACATTGTACCCCCAGGCAGGCAGTCTCCCAGACACCTTAAGTGACCACAACATAATATACTTTATATGTAGTAGAACAAGCATATGCAAAACCACTAACTATATATCCACTAGAAACACACAAAAAAATCTCTCCTGAGGTCCTCAATACTTTACTCTGTAACTGTGACTGGACCCACCTAAAAACCCTCCCACTTGACCAGGCTGTAGCATATTTCAACAAAACATTTCTACAACACCTAGACACTGTCACTCCATTGCGCAAAATCAAGGTTAGAAACTCTACAAACCACTGGGTCAGTAAAGAAATCAAACAAATCCTCAAGTCCAGAGACACTGCCTGGCTTTACTATCAAAAAAACAAGAAACACAAAGTCGAACTAAGTACCAAGAACTGCACAACCGTACAAAAAATGCATTAGGCTGGACAAAAAAATTCTACTACACAACATTACAAACTAAATGCCAACACAACCCCCAACATTTTGGAAAAATGTAAACCAGCTTCTAAAACCCACCCAAAAGGCTACACCCAAACCAACCACCCCTGACACTAAAGTTCCCATTGAAACACAATTCAACTCCCACTTTGTGAACTCAATTCTATCCTTAGTATCACAGGACAGTTCCTTCCTCACTAAACCCCCAACACAAATAACACTAATACAAGCTTTACCCTCAAAGCAGTTTCCACCACTTCAATCAAAAGCATGCTCTCCAAACTAAAAACCTCATCAACAGCAGCCGACTTACTCCCCAGCTATTTCTTGAAACTCACAGCAGATGCTTTTGCTATCCCAATCTCCACTCTCATAAACAGATCCAATTGTTGAAAACTATGTGCCCAAACTCTCGAAAATATGCTATGTTACACCCATACATACAGGCAGGACCTCCACTGAACTTAATAACTACAGGCCCATTGCTTTAATCTCCCCCCGGCCAAAATCCTAGAAAAATACATCCATACCCAGATGCTGAATTATCTCCTAGACAGCAACATCCTGTCACCTACTCAGCATGGTTTCAGACTGCCCATAGTACCACTCCAGCCCTCCTCTGCTTCACAGACACAGTAAAACATCTCAAAAATGAAGGCCTGCAGATGTCAACTCTTTTTTTGGATATGTGCAAAGCATTTGACACAGTCTTGCACCAAATTCTGCTAAAAAACTAAACCAATATCACCTATCAAATTCTACTCTTACCTGGTTCCAAAGCTACTTAACTGACAGGTACCAAGCTGTGAAATGGGAAAACTCTCTCTCCTCAGCTGCCCATAACTATAGAAGTCCCACAGGGTTCTATTTTAGGACCACTACTATTCACAATCTTCACAAATGACCTCCATACCTCCACACAGCATGCATCAATCATTCAGTATGCAGATGACACTATGTTAATCTGTGCTACACAAAACATTCCCACCCTCCTGCAAACTACTCAACTAGCATTCTCTGACATTGAAAACTACCTTACCAAAGCCCAACTTAACTTCAATCCAAAGAAAATTCAGCATATGATTATAACCAGTTCTAACAAAAGCACTGATAACAGTCAATTCACCATCTACTCCACAAATGCTACTCCAATTGCTCCAGTGGCACAGGCTAAGCTATTGGGAATAACCATAGATTCCCACCTAAAATGTGATAGTCAAAAAGTACATGCCAAACTGAGATCACTCTACCGTATCAAACCATTTCTTACCAACAACACAAGATCAGCCATTGCTCGCTCCCAAATTCTATCCACCCTACTCTATGCATCTCTCATACTGACTAATCTCAACAAAACTGAACTATGCAAAATAGAAACCTGCTATAACAGAATTGCCCACTTTTCTGCAAATTGCTCATATAAAACTGATTACTGTACTGCTTTGAGACAGCTCCACTGGCTTGAACTGCCCAACCTCCTAACCTAAAATCAGCTCTGTCTCTGTCCTTCGATCTGTTTCCTCCCCAATAAATGTCCTGCTATCAAAAACCTAGTACAACATCACTCAGCTGAAAGGCCTCTTAGATCATGAAGCAAACTGCTACTAGAAGTCACCAACAGCTACAATAGCTTTGGAGATGCACTATATAGTAGTTCAGTGGCTAAAAAATGGAACTCTGTCCCCACTAGCATTCAAAACACATCATCCAAAGCCTCCTTTAAAGACCTCATCAGGCAACATCTCAAGCAAAGTTGGCAGTGCCATGATTGCTCCCCAGGCTAGTGAAAGCAGATAAGGTACACATACTAAACCTAGAGTACTCGATAATAGTTTTCAATCTTACTCACAAACACTGGCTAATCTACAATGTATGTACTGTACATGTGTACTATGTATGTATTCTACCTATGTTCCAAATTTCAGCTGTACACCACAAATCTATTAATTACTTTTATTTTTAAATTAATATTTTTTGTTTGTTCTCTTCAATGTAACTGTTGATGTGCTGCATACCACTGTAAAAACATGTATTTTGTAATTTGTGTGTATATTTATTATGTCTATATAACTAAATGTATCTGTAATTTTTCTATGTGGAGCTTTTCTCCCCGAGCCTCTGCTGAAAAAGGGCCTTTTCAGCTCAGACACCCCCGGTTAACAAATGAAAAATAAATAAATGAAATAAATAAATACACAAATAATTTTTTTACCTCGCCTTCACAAATCCAATAACCACTTCCTACCCAACCCACAACGAGTCAAACCATATGCAGCCCACTATCATTATCCTGTTTACATTTTCACTAACCAAACACTTGCATAATAATTAACATGCTATTCAGTGTATTGCCATTCACTTCTCTCTTCATTCTAGTGCACATAACCAACTATCATATACCACTGATCAACAGCCTTATGCCCAATACTCAGTCCATTGCTCTCAGTGGCAATTACTCCCATATTTTATTCCATATAGCCCACAACCTTTACAGCCTGTCTCACATCCATCTTTTCAAACAAACATATATAAAAGTAACTAACCCATTTCACAAATTAGTCACAAAGCAGAAATTTAACACCAAGTGGCATATTTAGGTATCTTCACCCTGTCTGCAACTATGTGGTGAGATTCACTCCAACCGAGGTCCAAACACAACCTCTCCAATAATCACCCACACAGCCCTCAATAATGTAACACCTCAATCCTGCAACTCAAGCAAAACAAGTCTAAAATTTATAAGCACTGATCTTAGAAGCATTGTAACAAAGTAATTGAACTGCATGCTTCCATATCTCATTACAGCCGACATCTTCAGTATCACAGAAACTTAGCTAAAACTTGAAGTCAAAGACAATGAAATCCTACCACTAGGATATATTATCCTTTGGACAGACTGCATATACAAAAAAGCAGGTAAGTTAGCTATTATGTACCAAAAACACCTGAACATATATCTTTATCAGAAAAAGCATCCCTCATTCAGTAATGCAAAGATTCTTATTGCCTTACTCAAGCTAAACTCTTATAAGACCATATGTATCATAGCTTTATATATTACCCCTGGCAATAAGATCAGTATAGCAGAGGACATACTCTCTTGGACATTTACCAATATGCCACAAGTAGCCATCAAACTCAAATAGTATCTGATACCCCTACCAATATTAACCTGCATGGTTTCTCTCAGCTCATCAACACACCAACTAGCTATAACAAGCACTCTTCAAATTCTCTACTCCTGACTGGAATCAATCAATTAAACCCAGTAATATATAAAACTATGGCACATTATCTGATAACTTAAGTGACCAGCGATGGCCTGCACCTGTCACCCCTGGGATTCCGGATACTGGCTAAGGTTTATGCCGCCCCTATAGTGCCTTTTTTAGGCAAGGTTCAAATGACAAATTCACCACCGTAACAGGAACAAGCAAGCAAAAACTGAGGGTGATGCTACTCAATGCTAGAAGTCTAAATCTCAAAATGCACTCACTCGAGGCACTCCTTAAAATGGAGAACATCGATATCTGTGCAGTGACTGAGACCTGGTTCAGGGCTTCAGAGAGCACCCCTGCACTACCAGGCTATAACTCATACCACACCAAACACGAACAAGGGTCCAGTAACAAAATAAAGTGCAACAGTCAATTTTAATAACTTGATAAAGCTGAATACATGAGCGCTTTCATCTGAGACACAGACTTCTTCAGATAAAAGCACTGGTGCCGAAAACCTGATTATATACAGGTCACTTAATACAATAATTAACAATCAATTAAATTAAACAGTAACCTTCCTTGTTAATTTTTAAAAAGACAGTCTAAAATCTATAACTATAACTCATACCACACTTTTTGGCCATGTAACCTGGACCAGAACACCAAAGGCGGAGGTGTGTCCATATTAATTAAGGATATCCACACCTCCAGGCTAGTTGCTCAGCATAATGCAGCCAAGGTTATCCAAGTGCAACTAACTCTGGGCAAAGCTGCAATCCAAATTGTAGCTTGCTACAGATCACCCACCATGCCCCAGGATTCCCACTCATCTTTTCTTGATGTACTGGAAAATATTAGGGTTCAACCAAACACCCTAATAATGGGCGATTTCAACTACCCCACCATTAATTGGGAAAACTACTCATGTACCAACTCCTTCACTCAACGCTTTCTGGAATTCATAAACTCCAATGCCCTGGATCAACTTATCCACACCCCCACCAAGGGCAACAATATCATAGATCTAGTAATTACCAATATGACTGACCGGTGTTCCACACCTGAAGTCAACACCTCATTGGTCCGATCTGACTATAAGCTAATTACCCTAGATATCCACATCCTGCCTCCACCCCCATTAAGGAAACCATGGTAAAAAAGTTCTCCAGAGCCAACTTCATGCTTCTTAAGACAGAAGTGGTGAACTTCATGACACCCATGCAGATGGACAATACAGTTATGACTACTGAATCCTACACAATTGCACTTTATAAGCACTTACATGAGTGCATGGATCATGCTATCCCAAACAGAACTAAGACGCTATCTTCCAGAAAAAGGAAGCCAATCTGGTCCGCTGCCATAAATAAACTGTACAACAGAAGGAAGAAACTCTTGCAAAAGAGAGTAAAATCCCACAAGTGGAGGAGCTCCCTGGTCAGCCTCAGTAAGAAGCTACTATCCCTGATAAAATCCTCCCAAGCTAGTTATGAAAACAAAATCACCACTGATTCTAAAGACAACCACAAAGCATTGTATAGCTATGTCAAGAATCTCAGTGGCAACACTCAGATCTGCTCTGAGTTACAGCACAACGGCACTAAATATACAGACCCAACTGATATTGCCAACATCCTGGCAGATAGGTTCAGTGCTAAATTTACCCCCCTCTCACCCCCTAAAGAGCCCATCTCTATACCGGAAGAATGCAAAGTTCCTGTAATCAGGGCTATACAGGTAAAAAACACACTCTCCAAAGCCAAGAACACAGCATCCATGGGACCAGACAACATCCCAGGCTGTGTTCTACATGAACTACAGAACGAACTGGCACCCCACCTAAGTACCATGTTTAATCATAGCCTCACCTCAGGCTTTGTGCCTGCTGAATGGCACACAGCAATGGTTATCCCACTCCACAAGGGGGGAGCCACCACGAATCCCGGGAACTACCACCCCATTAGCCTGACAAGCCTGGTCTGCAAGGCCATGGAATGTATCATCATGGAACTTATAAACAAAGACAATGGTAATCTCCAAATTCTGGATCCCACCCAGTTCAGGTTTGTAAAAGGCAGATCATGTCTCCTAAACCTGATAGACTTTTTTGAAGCAGTCACCAAAGCCGTAGACAAGGGTAAGGTGATTCACACAGCCTATCTAGATCTTGCCAATGCTTTTGACACCATCCCCCACTCTGGAATTATAGATAAACTCTCTAAATTAGGTATAATCCCTATGTCACAGGATGGGTTGCCAACTGGCTCACTGACAGAACCCACACTGTGAAAGTAGCAGACTCCAAATCCAACTTCAGACCAGTGACAAGTGGAGTACCACAGGGTTCAGTCCTGGGTCCTCTTCTGTTTGGTATCTACTTCTCTGAAGTACAGGCTAACACAGAAGGTCTTTGGCTAACAAAGTTCGCAGATGACTGCAAACTAGGAGCCGTAATCAAAACTCCTAATGATGTGGACATCCTACAAAAGAGCCTCACTGAGACAGATGCCTGGTGTCAAAGCCATGGCCTCAAGCTCAATGCCAAAAAGTGCATTGTCATCCCCTTTGGTAAAAACTCTGTACCCATGAACAACAACATAGGCTGTAGTATACTTAACACCGAAAGTGTGATAAGAGACCTTGGGACACAGGTGGACAGTAGTCTCTCCTTTGATAATCACATTGCCACATTGTTCCCCTCTACTCATCAGTCATTAGACCCATTATAGAATACAACACCCCTTTTGGTATGTACCTCACAAGACATCTACAACAACTGGAAAGGCCGCAGAAATACCTCACAAAGAGGATTATCGTCCTCAAACAGATGCCCTATGCAGACAGTCTCAAAAAACTCCAGCTTTACTCCGTCGCATATTGCCTTCTCAGAGGTGATGCCTGCCTAACATACAAAGCTATGTCAAACCCAGAACTGT
Source organism: Protopterus annectens (assembly GCF_019279795.1). Lineage (NCBI taxonomy): Eukaryota > Metazoa > Chordata > Ceratodontiformes > Protopteridae > Protopterus > Protopterus annectens. The sequence goes on along the minus strand of NC_056745.1, from coordinate 1,527,856,932 downwards.
TGGGACATGCTCCACTTAAAGAAATCCCAATCCCTCCGAGCTACACACTCTAGGGACCTCAACCTTGTCACCACAATAAACAGAACATGCCGGAGGGATAGATTCCTGCCCCAGAGACTTCCCATACTCTGGAATAAACTACCTATCTATATCAAACAAAGCTCCTCAATAGCACTCTACAAGAAAAATCTTGATGATTGGATGGGAAATAGGAAATTCACCCCTGGGATCACCTCTGTGGCTCTGCTCGACAATGACACAGGAAAATAATTTTCTTGCGTGGCAAAAGCCAGGGTACCTTTTTGGCTAGGCTTGTATAGGCCTCAGGGCTGATAGCCTAGTACCTACCTATGAACCTATGAACCTATGAACCACATGCCCAGTTTTGCTAACAGGCTTGTATGCAATGCAGTAAAAAAAAAAAAAAAATCACACATACAAGAATATGAGTGACCTATCCAAGTGCATAATGTACACAATGTCATCTCCACTCAAGAAATACAACTGGAATGTGTTAAAAAATCTTCCTATAGATGAAGCAACCTTTGAATTTAATGAAACATTTACCAATATACTGAATGGACTTGCTCCCATCAGGAGAAAAATAGTTATAATGAATCCAGAAACATGACGATGCTAAAAACAATAGGCAACTGATGGTGCTCTACAAGATCTGGAAAGCATGGCACACCAACAAATCCAATGAAAAATGTTACATGATGGACAGATAAGAAATACACTAAACACAGTATAAGGTATGACAAATAACCCCACTACTTTAATTTGATGAAGGCACACAAAAATAATACTAAAGAAATTCTGGTCATCCATCAAATGTACTAAATCCAGACAAAAGTCAACAGCCTTCTCCCTCCCCAGAAATCATTTCATCAACACCTGCTAATAACTTTAACAAATACTTCCTTCAAGCTGTAACTTCAATTGTCAAAGACAGACCCACCATCAAACCAACCCCCCCACCAACAAAACCCCATGGAAGGTCACTTGTCACTCATTCCTGTCCCTACCTCGACCATAAGTAAATATCTCCAAAACCTAAAAGCTCTGCTGCAGGCAGTCTTCCTTCTGAATTACTAAATACTGCAGCTGAAGCTCTGTCATATCCAGTATCTGTATCAATACTCAGATTCATTGTAGAATCTTATGTCCCAGCCATTTGGAAGAAGGCATACATACTTGCACTTCATAAAGAAAGACCCTCTGCCGACTACTACAACTTCAGACCATTTTCTACCCTGTCCCAATTATCTACAATGTTAGAAAACTGTATCCATTTCCAGCTACTGTAGTACCTGACCATAAATGATCTTCTCTGCCCAGCACAACCTGGTTTTCATCCCAACTCTAACACCACTAGCACCCTACTTCACACTTTGTTGAAAGCATTAATTAAAATCACAAATACTGGAAACATAGTATCATCTTTATTCTTAGACCTGTCCAAAGCATTCAACATAATCTCTCACCATAAATTTTTACTAAAATTCTCCTCCTTAGGTCTATCCCCTCCTCCCGCTCTTGGTTTAACAGCTGCCTAATAGATAGATTCCAAGCAGTCAAATGGCAGTAAGAATATTCATCATTTCAACTCATTACTGTGAGGGATGCCACAAGGTTCCATACTTGCACCCCTTCTGTTTAACATATTTATTTATTTATTTTATTTTATTTTATTTTACTTATTTTACATTTGTTGACCAGAAATGTTTGACTGAGTCGAAGCCTCTTTTCAGCACAGGCTCGGGGAAAAAAGCTACAGTTTTTACAGTTAATATTATTGTTGTATGCCACAGTACAGACAGTAACGGTACATGTACAAACAAATATATAGCAGCAAAAAATACTTAGTTAAATACTTAGTTAAACAACATTTATACAGGTAATGCAGGAATGCAAATCATAAACAATCAAGAAAATTTAGACCATTTAGTAAAGGATAGTAGTGGGAATCCAAGTGAAACGGGAAGTTTGTATGCTGAGTGTATCAAGGAGGGTTGGAGCAATGGCAGATCCATTGTCCTTTAAAATATTTTTTAAGGTTAGTTTAAATTGTTTGGGATGTGTGAGTGTTCAAATTTTGAGGAGGAGTCTGTTCCATGCAATAGTGGGGTGGTAGCTGTATAGGCTGCACCCTGCTTTAGACTTGGGCTTATAGACACTTAATAAGTGTTGGGAGGAGCTACGTGGGTTTCTTGTGGGAGCATAATTGGAGATAGAGTGTAAGGCTGGGCAATAAGAGGGCTGATAGAGAACAGAGTGTGTGGTTTGGAGATGTGAAAGGAGCAGGAGGTGAGGCAGTTCAAGCCAGTTCAAGCACTTTAGAGAGAGACAGTGATGGGATTTTTAGGATTGTAAGGTAGCAAATCTAGCTGTTTTGTTGTAAGTAGACTCTAGTCTTGTGAGAAGAGAGGAGTTTAGGTTAGTGAGGATTTGTGAGCAGTAAGTTAAGCAGGGAAGAAGGTGAGCATGAACAACTCTTGCTTCTTGTGTGAGAAATGTTTTGTTTCTGTATAATAAACCTAGTTTGTGGTGAGTTTTACTAATACAATTATTTATGTGAAGATCAAATTTTAATTGATCATCTATTATTACACCAAGGAGTTTTGTACTAGACTCTACTTCTATAGGGGTGTTGTTGAGGGAAAATATAGAAAAGGAGGGCCTCATGTGATTGAGTATTTTGGGGAGTAAGAGTAGTAGTTTTGTTTTTTTTTTTTTTTTTGGTTGAGGATAAGTTGATTGTTTGAGAACCATGTTTCCACTGAATTAAAGGAAGACTGGGTAGTGCATAAGAGTTCAGAGAGTGAGTTAGCTATTGTTAGAACTGTTGAGTCATCTGTGTATTGGATAATAGATGAATGTGGGCAGGAGGTATGTAGTAAGTTTGTGAAAATGTTAAAAAGTAATGGCCCTAGGATGGATCCTTGACGGACTACCGTTTTTATTGGGAGAGGAGAGGATAGAGAAGTATCCCATTTCACTGACTGGAGTCTATCAGTAAGATAGCTATCAAATCATGCTATTGTAGCTGGGGAGAAATTCAGGTTAGACAGTTTATTTGGTAGTAGAGGGTGGGAGAAAACCATGCTATTGTAGCTGGGGAGAAATTCAGGTTAGACAATTTGTTTAGTAGTAGAGGGTGGGAGACAGTATCGAAGGCCTTTGAGAGATCCAGGAAGAGACAGGAGATAAGTTTGTGGTCATCTCTGGCCAGTGAAATAGTATTGAGAAAGGACAGGAGAGCAGTATATGTGTTGTGTTTTGGCCTAAAGCCATGTTGAGTAGGAGTTAGTAGGTTTTCCTGAGAAAGATGTTGCATGACTTGTATATGTATGCACTTTTCTAGTATCTTAGACAGAGGAGAGAGGATTGCTATAGGTCTAAAATTTGAGATTTCACTGGAGTTACCTCCTTTATTTATAGATAAGGTATAGAACTGTCTCCAGATAGATGGTACTTTTTATTCAGTGATAGATCGATTTATAATGAGAGAGATGGGCACAGCTAGTGAATGTGCAGCTATTTGGAGGAAGTATGATGGGATGTTGTCAGCAGAAACTGAGCAAGGTTTCAGTTTAGAGAGCAGTGTTCTGATGAGAGCAGTGGACACAGGCTTGAGGGAGAGAATATTTATAGAGGTAGTGGTTGAGGAGAAAACTGGACATTTGACTGTATTTATATTAGAGTTGTTTACCCTTCTGTACTACCCTAATAGGTGTCTAACACCAAAATGTATGCTTCAACACTACCACCCTACCAAAGCTCTTATCTCATAGGTTCATAGGTGTGTACTACGCTAATGGCCCTGGAGCTTTTACAAGCCTAGCCCATAGGATTACCCTGGCATCGAGCCACCCAACCTTAGATCCTTTTACAAGCCTAGCCCATAGGATTACCCTGGCATCGAGCCACCCAACCTTAGATCCTAGTGCCTCTGTCGAGTAAAGCCACTAGAGTGATCCCCGGGGTGAATTTTCTATTTCCCATCCACTCATCAAGATTTCTCTTGAAGAGTACCAGGGAGGTGCTCTGCTTGACATGTATGGGAAGTCTATTCCATAGCATGGGCAGTCGCTGGGTTATGAACCTGTCCCTCAGGCATGTTCTGTTGATTGTGGTAATGAGGAAATTGGACAGAAAAGAGAGACAGGCCTTTCAGAGGCACTGGTAACATATCAAAAGAAACAATGAAAACTAGGTGAAATCTGAAGTCCAAGTAGACTAAACCACCCATCTATAAGAATTAAACCCTCACTTAGACAGAATCACAACTGATTTCAAGATGATTAGAAACTGGCTAAGCAGATTTAATCAAGTCAATGATTTAAAACAATACAGTATTAAACAAAGCAGAATAGCAGAACATGGCAAAAGTACAACCAGAAGCACCCGTCAAGGTAGTATTAGCTGAAAACAACTGAAATGAGTTTTAAGAAGGACAGGTAATATAAAAATATAAAAACAACTTAAAATGTAAAAAAAAAAAAAAAAAAAAATATATATATATATATATATATATATATATATGATATAGTAATCAGCAATACAGAAATGGATTGAAATGGCTAAAATAGCTAGGCAACCTAAATACAGAAAAATAAAATTATTTTCCTGTCTTTTTTTCTCTCTCTCTTTAGATATGACAGCTAGTTAGAGTAAGGGGCATGTGGCTCAACTCTTTGCAGTCTCTTTAGGAAAGCAAAGGCTGAGCTGGGACCCACAGAGGGGAGACAACAAAAGAAAACAAAAGAATGAATGAAACCTAGTTGAAATCTGAAGCCTAAGTGCTCAAAACCACTCGAGACTTGCAGTAATTAATCTAACTGTCAATTAGATTACTTCACAGTTGATTCTAAAGTGGTGTCTGAATGTTTCCTAAATGACAACACTTAAAGCAATGGTTTACCATCCTCTAACCTGACTGGCTGCCATATAGTGTCTGCAGTACAACAAGACACCATGCTATGGGATGCCCTTGGGAATCGATGTGTTCTTTTTTTTTTTTTTAAAACAAGTTTATTGTTTTAACATATAAGAGAAATATCATAACAATTTTATACAAATAATTAAAAATAGTATTATTATAATATTCAACAAAACAACTAAAGTATTTACAAAGACATCCACTACAATCAGATCAATTAATTAAACTAAAATACTGTGCTATTGAAATTAGAATTTTTTTAACAAATTTTGTAAATTATCCCATACAATAAAATGTGATGTTTTTCTAGTTGTTCTCATTCTAATTGTGCTTATTTCCATATGACACATTATATTCATAACATTTTTAAATTCATTGAACGAAGGAGGTGTATCTGAAATCCAATTTCTAGTTATTATTTTCCTAGCCACTGCTAGGATAGACCATAACAAGGGAAGCTTAATCTTTTAACACATTGAGGTACAGGTGTGTTGAATAATATAAGAGACTTAGAAATAATGAAATTATCTGTAAAAGAGCCTGCAAAAATTCATTAATTGACTTCCAGTATTCTTTCAACTTCATACAGTCATAAAACATATGAGCCCAGTCAGCATTAATTTCTACATTACATCTCTTACATAGATTATCTTTATTATTAATTTTATTCATCATCAAAGGTGTATAAAAAGATCTATGTAAAAATTTCCATGTATAAAGTCTCCAGACAATGGAAGATGTAGTTCTATAAGCAGATTCCAATATATATTGTTTATCTTGTTGAGTTGGTGGGTCCCCATTAATTGAGGTGAAATAATTCCAGTATGAATCTACATTGTAAAAGTTTCTTGTCTGATAATTTTATGTATATATGAAAGTTTACCTTTATCAGAAACTTTATGCTGTAAATTTATTATCAAGTAATCAATCAGTTTTGGAATAGATTCTTTAACTGTTATAGACATTAGATCTATTCTATCAATGAGATGTTGTCTAAAGATCTGAACCTCTAACCAGCAAGTTTCTCTTAGATCAAATTCTTGTTTTAAGAAATCTAGATTTTTAACTTTATTATCAGATATCAGCTGATACCAGTACTTTAGATTATTATCTATAGCTAAATGAGCTCCTTCAGAAGTAGATGACATAAGCATACCCTGAGTATAAATTATAGGAATACAATAAAATTCCATTCCCTATACTTAGGGTGCATGAATATAAAGTTACGATAACTAATAATAATATTTAATGGGTAACAGACCATATGTTTAGGTGTAATAGGTGAAGTACAAAATTCCTTTAGCAACCACAACATGGAGTTATTTATAATCATATTTTTATGTGTTAAGGAGATTTTCATGAAGTGCATACTAATTAGCTCCCAATAATCTTTCCATTTTGACATATGACCGATCTATTAATAAAGTAACAACTTTTATAATAGAAGAGATAATATATAAATTAAAGTCTGGAAAAGAAATACCCCCTTGAGACCAGCTATTAGTATGTTTCTTTAATGCAATCCTAGGTCTATTAGGTGCCCATAAGAAATTTAACATTAGTGTATTCAGTTTCTTGATAGTTATTTTTGTAGGTGAAAGTATTATTGATTGTATTAAGTATAAAATCTTGGGGAATATTATCATTTTAATAATTGTAAGTCTCTCCTCCATAATAAAAAACATATTATTCCAGGTATTAAAAGATTTTGTATATTAAGAAAACAGGTATTATAGTTATTATATATAATAGATTTAATATCTTTAGATAGTATTATACCTAAATAAGTTATCTGACCTGAGTTGGGTACATATTTAGTAAAATCACTAATGAGAGTATTTTTTCGTGTATATATAGGTAGTATTTTAGTTTTTTCTTCATTGAATATTAAACCAGAAATACTTTTAAAATTCATCATTTTATCAAATAAAGACTGCATAGAAGAATTAGATCCTGCTGATGTAATTAGAACATCATCTGCAAAAAGTTGAATTTTTGATGTTGTATTTTGGGAATCGATGTGTTCTGAGCTCCATGGACAGCTTATATACATCGTAAGATAACATATATTGGCTGCAGACTGTGAATTCACCTTTAACCATGATTGGCCTTGTGACTTTTTTCTGTAAATTTCCATGTGCACAGACATTAAGCATTAATTATTATGCTCATGACATGTACCCTCTACCCTCGGTCATTTAAGTGATGATTTATTTTTGTTTATTTATTTATTTGTTTGTTTGTTTTGAAAGAGAGCACAGGCTCATTTAAACATGAACAGAAAGACAGAACAGCTAACGAAATAAAGATTGTTAATGTTTATGAAAACACTAAAAATCACTAGGACAAAATTCTAAACATTAAACACTATTAGACACTTAGAAGAATGATCAGTTTAATGTCATGAGTTTAGATTCCATATATTTTTAAAACTGAAACTAATTCTTACCCTCACTCATAGAAAATAAAACAAGTAACTACTTTTTAGGAAAAAAACTGTCAGCTGTGAGAAATATGCACATATTCCACATTGCAAATGGAAGTAATCCATTCTATAACTTAAATAATATGCAAGGTTCTTAGGCTTGGAAGTATCAGTTTAATTTTGTTTAATAAATTTCATTGTTCCAGTTTTGTATCATTAACCTCACAAATTATTTGTTGGGAAGTTTAAATTCATCATGTCAGAAATGGAGATATAAAACTTCTGTGATGCTATTCAGTGAATGAACAACCAAATATTTATCATAGTTTCACAATTCATGCAAGCTATCATGTTGGCAGAGGCTTGCTAGTCTTGATCTGACCTACTCTATTGGTAACTACAATGACAGTAGAGTTATCTGCCACTCTCCCAATAGTCATCTTTTTCATTAGGCTTACCTGTAATATGCTAGTTACTTCCCTTTTGGGCCTGTAACAGGAAGGTTCACAGATATAAACCTTAATCCCTTACAGCCTCTCATATTGTTTGGGAAGTGTGATGCAAACCGCATGGTGACTTCTACAACAGCTTGCAATGTAATGCTTCACTGTATCTATGCTTTGATGAATTATAATTCATTATTTGCAATTCCTTACTATGATTCTGACTTTTTGATCTCAGCTGCCACTGGACACTTCTTAATTTCTTTGTCTTAACTGTTTTGAGTCCTAACTTATCCTAATAAATTCTCCTTTTTTGGCCTGGAAAATCTTGTTCATAGGTTCATACAGATTCACAGGTCACTATTAGGTTTCGAAGCCTTGCCACTGCAGTCCCACTGGTACAGCAAAATACTTACTAAACCAGTGTGTAAGGGATAGAAAGGCTAGGCCTGGGGCAAATTTGTGGTTTCCCATTCATTCTTCTAAATTAGTTTTGAAGAGGGCAATGGGTTTCTATCAGGGGTGGGGAATTCTTTGGGAGAGGTATCTGCCATGCCAAAAAGTTATATTTATGTTTCAATATAGATTTAGTTCCTTTGATTTTGTAGATGTTTTGCTACCAGTTCTCTGAATATGCAGTAGATCAAGCAGAAATGGATCATTTACAGCTTTGTTGAACGAACAGGCAGTGATAAAACTGAATGAGTTTATAGGTGACAGAAAAGAGAGACAGGCCTTTCAGAGGCTCTGGTAACATATCTTAACATATCTGTTTATATCTATATCTATATATGGGTAGATATAGATATGCACACATACACACACACACACACACATATATATATATATATATATATATATATATATATATATTTATATAGGAACTGCTGTGATGTTTCATGTTGGCTTAGTTGGTCAGGCAGGTACCTATTGATGCGTGTACTGTGTTCTACTATGTGCCTGATGCTGACTGACTAGAGAGAAAGATGATTTCTTTAGACTGAGAATGGGCTAAACTCTTGGCTAGGATTATAAGGCCCTTAGGGCCAATTGCCTAAAAACCTCCTATGATCCTATGAGAAGACATACTCTTAATTATCACTTTGGTGTGGTAGGGAGCTCTCCTAAAGGCAGCCGGTATGTAGTAACGAAATATAAGTCTATTATCAATAAAGACACCCAGGTCTCTAATGGTTCTGTCTTTTTTGTGGGGGCGTCATTTATGTAGAAAGTCTGTAAGAGTTCTTATGTCCCAAGATGCATGATGTTAACTTTTCTGGTGTTCAGCTATAGATCATGATTAAACACCATGAGTTTGTCAAAATTAAGCTCTCTTAGAAGATCTGAGTGTCTTCAGATGAGTTATTGATGACTTCTAGCACGCAATCATCTGCAAATTTGGTCAGTCAAAGGCCTTTAATGTCAGATTTGGCATACGAGAAGTAGATGCAAAATAGAATTAATCCCAAAACAGACCTCCTGGGATACATCACTGCTGGTAAGTGTCTTGGAGGAAAGTTTTCCATTAACTCTAACTGAGAGATAGTTGGATATCCTTTGGGAGACACAGAATTTTCATTAAGTTTAACCTGTCTTTCAGTGATGCCAGTGCAGGGTATGGTTTTAAAAGCCCTTAGCTTAATCAAGGTAACTCCTTCAAAAAGTCAACCAAGTTTAATATGAATGAAATAACTCTCAACCTAATCACTCAAAAATCATCCTACAGTCCAGCACTTGCTCAGACCTAATAGCAAGCACTAATATACACTGACACTTGACTGCCCGGCAGGGAAAGGCTCTTTACCCACCCCTCACCAACCAAGCTACTAAGCAGCTCACCCTACTATTCAGGCATGACCAAAGGGCAACTTCAGGTGTACTCTCCAGTCCAGCTGGTGAAACTGGGTATCCTGAGGCAGTGTTACAACTGTCTCATGTGCACAGACAGCCCTCTCCTCCTACAACAAAATACTAACATATGCAAGAGATGCAATTATACAGCCAAACTGGAGGCTAAGGTCTCTCCACCCAAGACTGTAACAGACAGTCATGAGGAGAAGGTTAACACTTGCACCACACCTCCAGCCTCACATAGACCTACTAAACCAGCACTGGCAAAAAATACACATAAATACACAAAATCATACTCGGAGGCTCTAAATAAAAACCTGCAAAAGCATCAGAGAGCTCCAAAGCAGACACCCACAAAACCTGCACCTCCTGTCACAAACCAGACAACACATAAAACAAAAAATCAATGTGCCGCACAATCATAGCCCTTAAGGCAAAATAACATACCTAACACACTAGTAATAGGTGACTCAATAGTCAGGCACACTGATGCCCCACTCACTAGGCTGGACAAGGCGAAGGTTACTGTTAGCTGCCTGTCAGGAGCCAGAATCTGCCGCATAACACAAGCACTCAGGTCACTCCAGACCAAGTACAAATATGATTCTGTCATTGTTCATGTTGGTGTGAATGACCTGAGCCGTACCTCCCTGGACTACATGAAAAGGGACATGGAAGAGCTTTTTGATCATGTAGTCTAGGAAGGTATGACCCTGACCCTGAGTAGCATCCTGCCCTCACTAAGAATGATACCTCAGTATAAAGAAAAAAATTATCAGTTTCAACAATTGGCTAAGCTTCTGGTGTCAGTCAAAGGGGATCTAGTGTCTGTCGGCCTGGGATGACATGCTCGACAAGCAGCGTTGCTTCGCAAGAGATGGCTTGCACATGTCACCCCTTGGCTTTCGAATACTGGCCAAGGATCTTGCTGCCCCCATAGTGCCTTTTTTAGGCAAGGCTCAAAATTCAAACCCACCTCTGTAAACAGCACAAGTAAAAAACTGAGGGTTATGCTACTCAACGCCAGGAGTTTAAATCTCAAAATGCATGCACTCGAAGCACTCCTTAATATGGAGAATGTCGACATCTGTGCAGTAAATGAATCCTGGTTCAAGGCTCCAGAGAGCACTCCAGCCCTACTGGGCTACAACTCAGACCACACATTTCGGCCACAGAATACAGGCCAAAACACAAAAGGAGGGGGTGTATCCATATTCATCAAGGATACCCACACCTCCAGGTTAGTGGCGCAGCATGATACCTCTGAGATCATCCATGTGCAACTAACATCAGGCAAATCTGCAATGCAAATTGTGGCCTGCTACAGATCACCCTCCATGACCCAGGACCACCATCCCACCTTTCTGGAGACACTGGAAAACATAACGGTCCTACCGAACACCCTGATCTTGGGAGATTTCAATTACCCTACCATTAACTGGGAAAACTACTTGAGGACAAACTCCCAGACTCAGCGCTTCCTGGAATTTATCAACTCAAATGCCCTGGATCAGCTGGTAAACTCTCCTACCAGAGGCCACAACATATTGGACCTGGTCATCACCAACATGGGTGACAAGTGCTCCGTACCAGAGGTCAACCCGTCACTGGTTAGATCAGACCATAAACTAATCATCCTGGATGTCCACACCCCACCATCACCCCCAACCAAGGACACCACAGTGAAAACTTTTCTAAAGCAAACTTCACCTTACTTAAGGCAGAGGTGGTAAGTTTCGCAGCCCCCACGCTAAAGGATAACACTGCCCAAGATGTATAATCCTTTACAATTGCACTCTGTGAGCACCTACAAGGATGCATGGATCGTGACATCCCTAGCAAAACCAAGACTCACTCCCCTAAGAGAAGGAAACCAGTCTGATGGACCCCTGCCATAAACAGGTTATACAACAAAAGGAGGAAACTAGTTCAGAAAAAAAGCAAATCCCAAGAAGGAAAGACATCCCTGATCAGTATCAGTAAGAAGCTAAGGTCCCTCATAAAATCATCCGAGGCTAACTTCGAAAGAAAAATAGCCAAGGATTCAAAAGATAACCACAAAGCCTTCTTTAGCTATGTCAAGAATCTAAGTGGCAACTCACAGATATGCTCTGAGATAGTGCAAAATAGCACAAAATATACTGAACCTACTGATATTGCCAACATACTGGCAGATGTGCAAACTTCACCTCCCTCTCACCTTTAAAAGGGCCCACAACAATACTGGAAAAGTGTAGTGTCCCAAAAATCACAGAAGCACAGGTGAAAACAGCCCTTTCAAAAGCCAAAAATACAGCATCAATGGGGCCAGATGGTGTCCCAGGCTGCGCCTTGAATGAACTACAGAAAGAACTAACCTCCCACCTAAACATGCTGTTCAACCTCAGCCTCTCCACAGGCTACATGCCCATAGAATAGCGCACAGCAATGGTTATTCCACTCCACAAAGGAGGAGCCACAACTGACCCTGGTAACTATCGCCCCATAAGCCTGACTAGCCTGGTCTGCAAGGCTATGGAGCGCATCATCATGGAACACAATAACAAAGACATTGGGAACCTCCAAACACTTGACCTGACCCAGTTCGGCTTTGTTAAGAGCAGATCATGCCTACTAAACCTGGTTGACTTCTTCGAGACAGTTACCAAGGCCATAGATGAGGGAAAGGTGGTTCACACAGCCTACCTTGATCTCACCAAGGCGTTCAACATGATTCCTCACTCAGGTATTATAGAAAAACTCACCAGCCTGAACATAAACCCCTATGTCACAAGATGGGTTGCCAAATGGCTTACAGACAGAACTCACATGGTAAGAATAGCGGGCTCCAGGTCTGACTCTAAACCAGTCACAAGTGGTGTCTCGCAAGGCTCAGTTCTGGGGCTCCTACTGTCCGGCATATATTTCTCCGAAGTTCAGGCAAACACAGGAGGACTATGGCTAACCACGTTCGCCGATGACTGCAAACTGGGAGCCATAATTGACTCTCCGGCTGACACGAACATCCTCCAAAAAGGCCTTACTGAGACAGACACCTAGTGTCAATGTCATGGCCTCAAGCTAAATGCCACAAAATGCATAGTCATCCCGTTTGGGAAAAATGAAACACCCACGAATTACCACATAGGCAGCAGCCCCCTTAATATAGAAGAGGTAATAAGAGATCTGGGGACTCAGGTAGATAGTAATCTTTCCTTTGACAATCATATTTCCAAAGTAGTTAGGAAATCCTTCTATGTGGCCCATCTAATTACTAAGGGGTTTGCATCTAGAAATAAAGAGGTTATAGTGCCCCTCTACTCATCACTCATCAGACCCATCATAGAGTACAATGCCCCATTTGGGATGTACCTCACAAGACACTTCCAACAGCTTGAATGACCACAAAAGCACCTCACCAAGAGGATTACCAGCCTCAAACATATGTCCTATGCAGCCCAACTGAAAAAACTCCAGCTGTACTCAGTGGCATATTGCTTACTCAGAGGTGATCTCTGCCTGACTTACAAAGCCATGTCCAACTCAGAATGGATGGAAATGCTCCACCTAAAGAAATCCAAATCACTGCAAGCCACACACTCTAAAGAGCTAAACCTCACCACAACAATAAATAGAACATGCTGGAGGGATAGATTCCTGTCACAGAGACTCCCCATGCTTTGGAACAAAATTCCTAACTACATTAGGCAGAGCCCCTCACTAACACTCTTCAAGAGAACCCTTGACAAATGGATGGGTAACAGAAAGTACACCCCTGGGATCACTTCATTGGCTCTGCTTGACAGAGGCTCAGTTAATTAATCAATTGGGTGGCGACAGCCGACACACTCTGGCTAGGCTTATAAATGCCATTGGGCAGATAGCCTAGTACCTACCTATGAACCTATGATCTATATGTTACAAAGCCAAAGCAGTCATAGTCAAGAGTTTGCATATTCCCCAAGTTCATGTTTTTGAGGTCAAAGATGATGATGGGTTACATCATCTTGAAATTTCTGGTGAGGCAGATAGGTCTATAGTTGCCTGGGTCTGTACCCCCCCCCCCATTATACCATGTCCCATGGAGGGTAATTGTTACCCATTTTCTTCAGGGTTCTGGTATTTATACATTGAAGTGGACATGGCTGAGTAGTTTAAGGAGATGATATGAAAACAGGTGCTTTATGCTGTAAAGGAAACAGTCTAATATGTTATATGGTGTCTTTGATACTAAAGAATTCTTTTAGTACCTGTTCAGAAGTAAATACCGGTGCGGGATATGGACTGGATACTTTGTATTTAAAAGTTTGGAAATGAAAAAGGGGAGACATTTGATATGAATGTATCTACAAGAATGTTAGCTGTATCTTCAAGGGTTTGAAGATTATTTGAATGATGGTGGATTTACTTCAAATATTTATCACAAACTTACTTTCAGTAATTCTTATTTCCATTATAACAGTTTTCACCCCCACAAAAAAAGCAGGCTTTGTGAAAGATCAAACGGTTAGGTTGTCATGTATGATCTTAGATGACAAACGTTTTTCCATGAGATCAAATATTTAAAAAAAATGTTGTTGGACCATGGGGACCCCAGTATGCTTTTGGACAAAGTGACCAAGGAGGTCACTCAATTTAGGACCTCCAAGTTTAAACCCATATTGAGTAATCACTTCTATGTTGGAAAGCCTGAATGTGTACTTAAAAGAAGGATTTGCAAACATCTGTATGACATACATACTAAAAACTTGAAACATTCTCTTTTTAAACATTTTCTTGTGTGTCCACAGTTCAACAACTTTGGAATTCTTGATACAGTCATTCCAAACCCAAGAGGTGGTGTCTGGGAAACTGTTTTAGAGTTCTACAAGTTTTATTGGCAAGTCAGACTGGATGCAAGTTGTGTCCTTGTTATCAATGAGTACATTCCAACACACCCAGTTTTAAAATTAAAGCAGCCTAACTCTGAGTACAGTTATGTGGAGCAGTATTTTATTCTATATTGTCTAGGCATAGAATTGACAATAGTATTATGTATGATATTTTTTATTCAAGAAAGTGGTAAAACATGAGTAATACATTTTTATATATTCAAGTGTCACATTTCTGAATTTATATTTATTAATATAATTTTCAGTTTGAATGTTATATGTCTTTTCTATTTAAATATACTACTTTTTTTTACTTAGAGCACAAGGGAATAGCTTTACATGTTGTTCTTTTGTGACAGCAGTTATACCTTCTATGTAAACTTGAATTAGGGTCTTTAGAACTTTAAATTTAGCCTTCATTTTGTAAGCTGCTCCTATTTAAATCCTCTCTCCAGTTTGAATTTTGTTCTGATGAATTCCCAAGTTATATTAGTTTAAGACGAATGCGCTTTACATTTTTATAATAGTATGACCTACAATTTTTATAATGGTGACTTATTAAAGCATTATTTTAGCTGTGTAACTCTACTCAGTATTTGGAGGGCCCCAGCCTAGTTTCATTGCCAGCTTTCGTAACTGTGGTGGAAGTCATGAATCTAAAAGGGAAAAGTATTTAGCTTTTGGTCAACAATGCCACAAATGCAATAAATGGAATAATTTCAAAAAATTTTGTAAATCAAAAGAATGTTGCACTCTTTTAATAAAAGGGAACATTTTAAGAAATGAGTTGATCAGTTAGACTGTGACAAGCCTACTCTTTGTGTTGATGGTGTGTCTGTGCTTCATGAAATGGTCAATAAAGTTGATTTAAGGGCCAAGAATGAAGTATTTTGTACTGTTTGGATAAATAGCAAACCCACAGAGCTCAAAGTTGATACAGGTTCCAAGCGCAATGTTACATCCTCAGAAACATTTGCCAGAGTATGTAAAGGTGAAAGGATTGATTTGGCAAGGTGTGAGAAATTTGTTGCTTATGGAGGTGAGGAAATTCAAACCAAAGGTCAGTAGTGCTTTCATGTTACTTCCAGCACAGTAGAAGAAGCTACGGCTTGTAATTTTATGTGGTCAAGAGGCAAATTCAGTCATTATTAGAGCTCAGACACTCTTTAAAAATTGGACTGCTTTCATTTAACAAGGAAGTCCACCATGTTAGCTTAAAAGACCACTACTCTAATTTTGCCCAGCATATTTTTTCTACCTATGCAGAACTTTTCCAAGACAAACTAAGCAAACTTCCTCTTGTGTACTCCATGAAGTTAGACCTAGAGATTAGTACAGTTACCAGACCAGCGGGTAAAGTTCCAATAGCCATGCATGACAGAGTCAAAGCCGAGTTAGATAGAATGGTGTGACAAGGTGTAATTTGTCCAGTGGAAACTCCAACAGAATGGGTATCTTCCATGGTGGTAGCTCACAGGAAAAGCTCAGACGACATCAGAATATGTATTGATCCACAAGATTTCAACAAAGGACTAAAAAGACCTCTTCATCCAATGTGCACAATTGAAGAAGTTGCATCCTTGATGACAAATGCCTCTATTTTTTGTCTTAGATGCAAAGAGTTCATTTTGGCAAATTCAGCTTGACAAAAAAATCCTCATTGCTCACTACATTCAGTACTCTGTGTGGCAGGTACAGATTTTTGAGAATACCATTTGGGATAAATTCTGGAAGTGAAATCTTTCAGCATGCAATGGAGCAATTTTTTCTGGGTATCCTTGTGCTATTATAGTAGATGACATACTGGCAGGAGATCTCGATAAAGCAGAACATGACAGAAATTTCAGAAAAGTTCTAGAAAGGGTAGGACAAGTGAATCTTAAGCTCAGTGTACAAAAATGCAAATTCAGGCTACAAGAAGTTTCTTATGTTGATCATTTATTGACTAGTAGAGTCCTACGACCAGACCCTTCAAAGCAAACAGCCATTCTTGAGATGCCAGCTCCAGACAATGTTCAAGCCCCGCAACGTTTTCTTGGAATGGTTAACTATCTAGGCAAGTTCATTCCAGACTTGAACCAACTTTCAGCACCGGTCAGAGAGCTGACACGTAAAGATGTATCCTGGTCTTGGTTAGAGCAACAACAAAGAGCATTTGATGGCCTGAAGCAGGGAAATGCTAGTCCACCAATGCTCAGATATTATGTTGTTTACAAGCCAGTGACACTTTTCTGTGATGCTTCAAAATTTGGACTTGGTGCAGTTATTTTACAAGAGGATTAATCCTTTGCATCGAGAACTCTTACCCAAACAGAACAGCGGTACAACCAGATTGAGAAAGAGCTTTTGGCAATTGTGATTGCATGTTCAGAATTCCATGATTATGTTTATGATAGACCTGTCCAGACTGAAACAGACCGCCAGCAATTAGTCACAATCTTGAAAAAGTCAATGCATTCAGCTCCTGCTCAATTGCAATGTATGATGCTGAGATTGCAAAAGTACAATTTCAATCTTGTCTGCAAAAAAGCCAGACTTCTTTATCTTGTTGATACATTATCTAGATCACCCAGAAATACTACTGAACAGAATGACAATCAAGGTTCTCAACCGATTGATGATTTTGAAGTCATGGAAGTGCATAATATTTCTTCTACATGCCTTGATGAGCTGAGAGAACACACAGCTACAGATGCAGTTTTAAAAAGGCTCAACCACTTTATCAAGCAAGGACGGCCGTCAAAGCAATACAGTTTATCTCAATATTGCAACCTTATTTTCCATACTGAGATGAGATTTTCTCTGAGAAAGGTACCATAATGAAAGGTCTGAAAGTAATTGTTCCAAAATCCTCGCAACCTGAGTACATCACTATCTTGCATCATGGTCACCCAGGAACCAAATCTACCAAAAGAAGGGTGAAAGAGAGAGTATTTTGACCTTCTATGTCACAAGACATTGAGAGACCACTTTTATCTTGTTCAGTATGTAATAGTACAAAGCTCATCAACAGAAAGAACCACTTCAGCTTAACCATATTCTGGAACTACCTTGGTCGACAGTAGCCACTGATATCTTCGAGTAGAATTGTCAGCATTATTTGGTATTAGTAGACTCTTACTCTGATTGCTTCAAGATTGACCTGCTTAGGTTCATAGGTAGGTACAAGGCTATCGGCCCTAGGGCCTATACAAGCCTAGCCAAAAAGGTACCCTGCCATTCGCCACCCAAGAAAATTATTTTCCTGTGCGTCTGTCGAGCAGAGTCACAGAGGTGATCCCTTGGGTGAATTTCCTATTTCCCATCCAATCATCAAGATTTTTCTTGAAGAATGCTAATGAGGAGCTTTGTTTGATATAGATAGGTAGCTTGTTCCAGAGTATGGAAAGTCTCTGGGACAGGAATCTATCCTTCCAGCATGTTCTGTTTATTGTGGTGACAAGGTTTAGGTCTCTATAGCATGTAGCTTGGAGGGATTAGGATTTATTTAAGTGGAGCATGTCCAACAGCTCTGGGTTTGACATAGCTTTGTATGTTAGGCAGAGATAGGCGATATGCAACCGAGTAAAGCTGGAGTTTTTTAAGACGGTCTGCATAGGGCATCTGTTTGAGGCCAGTAATCTTCTTTGTGAGGTATTTCTGTGGCCTTTCCAGTTGTTGTAGATGTATTGTGAGTTACATACCAAAAGGGGCAGTGTACTCTATAATGGGTCTAATGAGTGATGAGTAGAGGGGAACAATAACCTCTTTTTTCCTGGATGGAAAACCTTTTGTGATGAGGTTTGCCATGTAGAAGGATTTCCTGACTACTGTGGCGATGTGATTATCAAAGGAGAGACTACTGTCCACCTGTTTCCCAAGGTCTCCTATCACACTTTCACTGTTAAGTAGACTACCACCTATGTGGTAGCTCATGGGTACAGAGTTTTTACCAAAGGGGATGACAATGCACTTTTTGGCATTGAGCTTGAGGCCATGGCTTTGACACCAGGCCTCTGTCTCAGTGAAGCCCTTTTGTAGGATGTTCACACCATTAGGAGTTTCAATTATGGCTCCTAGTTTGCAGTCATCTGTGAACTTTGTTAGCCAAAGTCCTGTGTTAGCCTGTACTTCAGAAAAGTAGATACCAAACAGGAGAGGACACAGGAATGAACCCTGTGGTACTCCACTTGTCACTGGTCTGAAGTCGGATTTGAAATCTGTTACTTTCACAGTGTGGTTCTGTCGGTGAGCCAGTTGGAAAACCATCTTGTGACATAGGGATTTATACCTAGTTTAGTGAGTTTATCTATAATTTCAGAGTGGGGGATGGTGTCAAAAGCCTTGGCGAGTTCTAGATAGGCTGTGTGAACCACCTTACCCTCGTCTATGGCTTTGGTGACTGCTTCAAAGAAGTCAATCAGGTTTAGGAGACATGATCTGCCTTTTGCAAACCCGAATTGGGTGGGGTCCAGAGTCTGGAGATTACCAATATCTTTGTTTATAAGTTCCATGATGATACATTCCATGGTCTTGCAGACTTGGCTCATTAGGCTAATGGGGTGGTAGTTCCCAGGGTCCGTGGTGGCTCCACTTTTGTGGAGTGGGATAACCATCACTGTGCGCCATTCAGTGGGCACAAAGCCTGAGGTGAGGCTATGATTGAACATGGTGCTTAGGTGGCATGCCAGTTCGTTCTGTAGTTCATGTAGAACTCAGCCTGGGATGTTGTCAGGTCCCATGGTTGCTGTGTTCTTGGCTTTGAAGAGTGTGTTTTTTACATGTGCAGCCATGATTACAGGAACTTTGCATTCTTCCGGTATAGAGATGGGCCCTTTAGGGGTGGGGGTGGGGGGTAAAGTTAGCACTAAACCTATCTGCCAGGATGTTGGCAATATCAGTCGGTTATGTATATTTAGTGCCATTGTGCTGTAACTCAGAGCAGATCTGAGTTTTGGCATTGAGATTCTTGACATAGCTATAAAATGTTTTGTGGTTGTCTTTAGAATCAGTGGCGATTTTGTTTTCATAACTAGCTTTGGAGGATTTTATGAGTGATCTCAGATTCTTACTGAGGCTGACCAGGGAGTTCTTCCAGTCATGGGATTTTACTCTTTTATTGCAACGGTTTCTTTCTTCTGTTGCAGAGTTTCTTTATGGCAGGGGACCACCAGATTGGCTTCCTTTTTTTGGAGGATAGCATCTTGGTTCTGTTAGGGATAACATGATCCATGCACTTGTGTAACTGCTTATAAAGTTCCTTTGTGTAGGATTTAGCAGTCATACCTCTATTGTCCATCTGCACGAGTGTCATGAAGTTTGCCACTTCTGTTTTAAGAAGTGTGAAGTTGGCTTTGGAGAAATTTATACAGTGGTTTCCCTAATGGGGGGTGGGGGCGGGATGTGGATGTCTAGGCTGATTAGCTTTTGGTCAGATTTGACCAGCGAGGAATTGACCTCTGGTGTGGAACACCAGTCACCCATGCTGGTAATGATCAGGTCTAGGATATTGCTGCCCCTGGTGGGGGTGTGGATAAGTTGATCCAAGGCATTGGAATTTATGAATTCCAGAAAATGTTGAGCAAAAGAGTTGGTACATGAGTAGTTATCCTAGTTAATGGTGGGGTAGTTAAAATCACCCATTATTAGGGTGTTGGGCTGTACCCTAATATTTTCCAGTGTATTAAGAAATGAGGCATGGGAATACTGGGGCATGGTGAGGGGTCTGTAGTAAGTTACAATTTGGATTGCCCAGAGTTAGTTGCACTTGAATAATCTCGGATGCATTATGCTGAGCAACTAGCCTGGAGGTGTGGATATCCTTAAAGAATATGGACACTCCTCCATCTTTAGTGTTTCGGTCCAGGTTAGGTGGCCGAAAGGTGTGGTATGAATTATAGCCTGGTAATGCAGGGGTGCTCTCTGGAGCCTTGAATCAGGTATCTGTCGCTGCACAGATGTCAATGTTCTCCATTTTAAGGAGTGCCTTGAGTGAATGCATTTTGAGATTTAGACTTCTAGCATTGAGTATCATTACCCTCAGATTTTGCTTACTTGCACATCTTACGGTGGTGAATTTGTCATTTGAATCTTGTCTAAGAAAGGCACTATGGGGTAGCAAGAGCCTTAGCCAGTATCCGGAATCCCAAGGGTGGCAGGTGCAGGCCATCTCTGGCAAAGCATCATGATCTGTCAATCATGTCATCCCAGGCAGACAGATACTGGATCCCCTTAGAATGACACCAGAAGCTTAGCCAATTGTTGAAGTCAGTCATTTTGTCCCTGTACTGTGGTATAATTCTGGGTGATGGCAGGATGCTACTCAGGGCTAGGGTCATACCTGCCTGGGCTACAAGATCAGAGAGCTCTTCCATGTCTCTTTTCATTTAGTCCAGGGAGGTACATCTCAGGTCATTCACACCAACATGGACAATGACAGAGTCATATTTGTACTTGTTGTGGAGTGACCTGATTGCATGCATTATGTGGCGGATCCTGGCACCTGACAGGCAGCTGACAGTAACTTTCTCCTTGTTTAGCCTGGTGAGTGGAACATCCGTGTGCCTGACTATAGAGTCACCTATGACTAGAGTTTTGGGTACGTTGTTATGCCTTATGGGCTGTGGTTGAGTGGCACACTGAGTTTGTGAGCTATGTGTCATTTGGGTTGTGTTGGAGGGGTGGAGGTTGCATGCCTTTCTGCTTTCGAGGTCTCTGTTGCTTGAGCAGATTTTTATTGAGAGCCTCTGCGAATGTAGGTGTGTTTTGTGTTGCTACATGTGTGTTTTGGTGGTGTAAGTTTTGAGGGACTATGTGATGAAGGTGGTGTGTTGCAAGTGTTTACCTTCTCCTCTTGACTATCTAGTCAAGTCTTGGGTGAAGAGAGATTTGCTTCCATTTTGGCTATATAAGTGCTCTCTCACAGGTAGTAGTATTGGGTGGTAGGAGGAGAGGGTTGTCTGTGTACATGAGGCAATTACTGCATTGCCCCAAGATGCCCAGATTCATCAGGTAGATAGGAGAAAACACCGGGAGCTGACCCTTAGACATGCCTGGATAGGTGCTTATTTATTAAGTACTAAAAACTGTTTTCGTCTAGACAAGTGAGGAATGTTTAGTGGTGTAGTCATTTGTAGCTTATTTAGTGCTTACAATAAGTTCTGAACAAGTGCTGTGCTCAAAGAAACAGATTTGAGTGATAAAACTAAAAAAATGGCTAGTTCTAAGGGAAAATTTGAAGAGCAGACTCTAACTTAGCATCTAGTACTGTCATTACTAAGATGAAGCATCATTTTGCAGACCATGGTAGTCCACACAAAGTTATTTCTGATAATGGCAGACAGTTTACAAAAAACAAAACTAAGCCAGCAGATCGTGGCAAGCTGTATAAATTTATTAGCTTGTCTTTTGCATAATAAACAGATCGGTTTTGGCTCAATTATGTATCAGTCTTCTTCAGTGTTAAAATAAAATGAGAACGGTAGTACCTTTTATAATGAACATACAAATTGTTGCTGAGGCATGATTGGTTCCTTACAAATGTTCATTCAAACCAGGTGCAAATAGTGCCCCTGACTTAATTTTCCATTTCTTTTCCTTTGAATCCAAAGGGCTATGCCATCCAGCTTTGTTAGCCATGTTTCCCATGATTTTGTCAATTACTGTAAATCTGAATGTAGCATTAGGATGTTTAATTGTATGTTTGTATAATGCATTACTCTTTTTTTTATTTCTTATCCCACTAAAGTGTTCTGAAATATGGATCCTAAGGGGTCTGGACGTCTGTCCAACATAAAAGGCATGGCAACTGCAGGTTGCTAAATAAATGAGACAATCTGTCCCACAATTCGCAAAAAAATTGATCTCAAAAACATTACCCGTACTTCTACTGGAAAACTCCATAGTTTTATTCATAGTCTTACAATGGGTACAGTGGCCACAAGGTGCACAACCTGTAAGTAAGTCGCCAACCATAGTCAGTTGTCCAGAAACCCCCCAAGATTGGTTAATATGTTTATAATAACTCAACTGGGACCCTATGTTTCTCCCCCTGCAAAATGAGAACCAACACCTGTCCCCCAAAATGGTAGAAAAATTTTTTTTATTTTTTATTTGTTTTATTTTACATTTGTTGACCAGAAGAATCCAGATGGATATATGTCCATTTTCAGTGGAGGCCTGGGGAGAAAAGCTCTAGTGCAGTATAGGACATAACACAAGTTGGAGTGATTTACATTAGGTACTTTCTGCAATATACAGTATAGAATATACGTAGAAAACATTTAGTACACTTCTTACGGAAGTATAGTAGTTATAAGATGATAAGTTTACACAAAGTAAATAAGGTATATTAGTGCAATGATTGCAGCTTACATTTGTTAGTGCATTTACAGTAGCCACAGGTATACAGGAAGTTTGAATTTCAAGCAGACTTAACTCTAGATATAGTAATACATCTAGGAATAGTTGCTATTGATTTCCTATCCTGGGGTGGTGCAGGTGCATAGTCTATGATTTATGAAGTGTGTTTTGAGTAGTTTTTAAATTGGGTTGTGGAGTTGTTCTTTATTATGTGGGCTGGAAGGGAGTTCCAGATTTTAGAGATATAGTGGCTATAAACTGATGTGCCTGCCTCATTTTTAAAGTTAGATACCTTGAGGAGTTGTTGGGTACTTGATCTCAGGGATCTGGTAGTGGTGTAAGGTTGGAGTAGTTTGTGAAGAGCAGGGGTATTGCCTGGATTGTGTAGTACTTTGTGAGCGAGTGTTAGTTGGTTGATTTGTAGGGTCAGGGAGGATTTTAACCAGTTCAGTTTTTTGAGACTTTCACAGTGGTGGGTTCTAGAAGGTGCTTCTGTGGCAAATCTGGCTATTTTATTACAACAGCTATCTAGTTTTTTGAGCTTTTTTTATGAAGATTGGTAAGTGTTGGGGAAGCATAAAGGAGGGTGGATAGGAGGTGCGTCTTGGCTGTAGTGACCTTAGAGTGTGTGGTGAGAAATTGTTTGTTGCGATAGAGTAGACCCATTTTTCTGTGTACTTTCTGGATTATTTGTGAAATGTGAATGTCAAATTTAAGGTTATTGTCAATTTCTAGTCCTAGTAGTTTGGCATGACTGCTGGGTGTGATGGTGGTGTTATTGTTTGAGGAGATTTTAAAGTTTGATGATGGGGGTGCAGATCTATGGGGATTGAAGAGGAATAGTTTTGTTTTGGCTGGGTTTAGGATGAGGTTTTGGTTGGTGATCCATGTTTCTGCCAGGGTAAAGCATTCTTGTGTGATGGAGAGGAGGTGATCTAGGGAGTTAGCTGCACAGATTATTGTGGTATCATCGGCATATTGGACTACTGAGGCTTTA
Source organism: Protopterus annectens (assembly GCF_019279795.1). Taxonomy (NCBI): domain Eukaryota; kingdom Metazoa; phylum Chordata; order Ceratodontiformes; family Protopteridae; genus Protopterus; species Protopterus annectens. The sequence continues at coordinate 1,527,833,081 of NC_056745.1, read as the reverse complement.
GGTATGTTGGATGGTAGTTGATTAGTAAATAGGGTAAAAAGTAGAGGACCAAGTATGGAGCCTTAGGGTATCCTTAAGGAGATAGGCAGTAGGGGAGAGATTTGGTTCTTCCATTTTACAGCTTGTTGCCTACCACTTAGGTAGCTCTTAAACCAAGAAATAGTAGAGATGCTGAGGTTTAGTGTAGTTAGTGTGTGAAGTAGTTTTTTTGTGACTGACCATTTCAAAGGCTATGGACAGGTCTAATAGAGTAGCAGTTACTAGTAGTCCATTGTTTCTGTGGGTATTGATGATATTAGTAAAGGATGTGAGAGCGGTGGTGGTACTATGGTGGGGCCTGAAGCCATGTTGCTGAGTGGATATTAATTGGTTCTCTAAGAGGTAGTTCATTAGTTGCATGTGGACAACTTTCTCTAAGAGTTTTGATAGGGGGGATAGTATAGCTATGGGTCTATAGTTACTGAGTTCTAGTGAGGTACCCATTTTGTGCAGTGGATTTATGTGGAATATTTTCCAAAACTGGGGTACTTTGCATTTAGAGGTGGCTTTGTTTATTAGTATGGGGACAGGGTAGGCTATTGCTTCTGCAGCTAGTTGCAGATATTTGGAAGGTATTTTGTCTGCAGCTGTGGAGGTTGTTTGAGTTTGCGGATTAAGTTTTGTATGGGCTTGGTTGGCACTGGGTTGAAGGTAAAAGTGGGGAAACTGAGATTTGGTTTGCGTAAAGATGGTGTCACTATTGGGGGTGTGATGTTAGTGTTCAGTTGTATGTTGGCCAGGTTTTGGATAGTTTCTGTGAAGAATTTGTTGAGCTATGTAGGGATGTTGTCTTGGTCGTTCACTATTTTGGGGGTGAGGGGGTTGTTTTTCCTGGTTTCAGTACCATGTTGACAGTAGTCCAGAACTATTTTGGGTTGTTTTTAAGTTTGTTCTGTAAGTTTTGGTAATAAGAGGTTTTATCTATTTAATATGTTGTTCGACTTTGTTCTGTAAATGCTGGTATGTTTGTTTATTTGTTTGGGTTTTGTTTTTACGGTAGTTCGACCATGCTTTGTTCCACTCTCTAAGTAGTGTTTTGGTATTTAAAGTTAGCCATGGTGCATGTTTTGTTCTTATTCTTTGTGTTCTGGGGGGCATGGTGGTTGAGTATGTTAATGGAGGTGGTATTGAAGTATATTACTGCTTTGTCTAGGTGTAAGGTTTTCAGTAGGGTCCGGTTGCAAAGTTTTAGGTCATTGATGAATTTAATTTGGCTGAAGATTTTTCTATTCCTGCATTCCCTGACAGTTTCTTGGTTTAGTTGGGGAGTTTTGCCTCTAATTATGAAGGTAGCTTGGTAGTCGTTGAGGGTGTCAGGAAGGCACCCGGTGTGAGATATATGGGAGGGATGCGATACTATTATGCAGTCTAGTATGGATTGATGTTTTGTTTTCTTGTCTGATCTAGTTGGGGAGGTTATAAGTTGGGTCTGTTTGATATGGGAGATAGGGTTTTGACTGTAGCAGTTGCTCCAGTCAATATTAAGGTCACCTAATATTATGTTTTCTTGGGGAAAGGTGTTGTTTATCCATTCTAGGAGTTTTTCTGTGGTTGCAATATTGTTCCTTGGGGGATGTAGCATCCTATTATGTTAATATGTTTATGTGGGTTTATTGTCAGTTTGGTGAGTATGAGTTTGGTGTTGTTGAGGTCTGGGGTTTTTGTGTCTAATTTTTCTAAGATAAGGTTTGTTTTATATAGTATCACTACCCCTCTGCCCCTTTTTACTACCCTGTCATATCCGATTATATTGTAGCCTGGTGGTGTGATTTTGTTGTTATGAATATGTGGCTTAAGCCAGGTCTCTGTTAGTATAATGAGTTCTGGATGGTAAAAGGAGATTGTCATGGACCTTATTTACTATGCTTCTAATGTTTAGGTTTATGATGTGGAGTGAGTTTGTGGGCCTTTGGGGTAGGGTAGAATTTAGGTCTGGGCTTGTATTTTCTGGTGTCAGGGTCCCTGGGTTAGGATGCATATCACCGCAGCATATTAGTGCTGTTTTCAGGAGTACATACAGTTTAAGCAGTTTGTTGATAAGTTTTATGTACTTGAGAGTGCTGTGGGGTTGTCTATTTGCTATATATAGTTTATGTCTGAGGTGGTGGATAGAGATGGTGTGATAGTTATATGTGGATAACTGTGTAAATGGTTTGGTGCATGTAGTGTTGGAGAATGTTCCTTTGTAGGGGATTACCAGTGTGTAGGTAAGATGTGTTTGGTAGCTGGTAATGATTGTTAGTAGAGTGAGGACAGTAATGCTAATGGTGTATAGTAGGAGTACTATGTGGGAAGGTTTAGTTAGAGATGTCATGTTGTAAGTGTCAAGGTTAGTACTGGATGTTGTAAGGGATTAGATCAGGGAGTGAAGTGGAGTGTTGATTGAGGGTGTGTGTGGTTTAATTGGATTTTGTGTGTAATTGGCTAGGGAGGTGTGTTGGAGGTTGGGGGTTGCATGGGTGTGGTGTATAGGTATAAAGGTAATTGATATGGGGTGGGTGAGAATGGGGATAGGGTAGGGGAGCAGAGTGAGCCCGAGTGTAGCGAGGGTGAACGTAATGGGGACAAACTTAAAAATCAAGAAAGCCAATCAGTCACAGAGAAAGTATTTGTGGTTTTACTCAGATAGGTTAGACCCTTTCTATTATACAACTGATTTCCCATTTAAAAATTGCCAGGGTGCCTGGGAAACACTTCTGATATTACCAATCTATGTTAGTGTTTGCAGGCCACTATATTATGTGCCTTAGGAGAAAGTAAGGACAATTTGCAAAGGATAAGGTTTTTATGAATTTGGGCTCGGAATAGGTAATTTAGTTATCCGAGGTTTTATTGCCCTCTAGTGGTTGTTAACAGTGGGTATTATAGGGAAAAGATAAATGTAAATCCCGATTTGAGTTTTGTTTCATATTTTGGCGGTCGTTCTTTTGTCCAAGCGGTTTTGCAAGCCAGTGACTTAAACACATAAAATAACCTACACTTTTAAATTCCTTTTTGGTTTCTTGCCAGACCAGCGGTGGGTTATTCCTTGATTTGTTTGGGTTGGGAGAGTTCAAAAAGGTATGAGTTCTTCCAGTAGTGTTAGTGTTAGTGTTTGCAGGCCACTATATTATGTGTCTTAGGAGAAAGAAGGACAATTTGCAAAGGGTAAGGTTTTTATGAATTTGGGCTCAGAATAGGTAGCTTAGTTATCTGAGGTTTTGCTGCCCTCTAGTGGTTGCTAACAGTGGGTATTATAGGGAAAAGATAAATGTAAATCCCGATTTGAGTTTTGATTCATATTTTGGCAGTAGTTCTTTTGTCCAAGCAGTTTTGCAAGCCAGTAACTTAAACACATAAAATAACCTACACTTTTAAATTCCTTTTTGGTTTCTTGCCAGACCAGCGGTGGGTTATTCATAGGTTCATAGGTTCATACTAGGCTATCTGCCCAAGGGCATTTATAAGCCTAGCCCATAGTTATTTGGCTTTCGCCACCCCTTTAGTTTGAATAAAACTATGCCTATTATTTTGCTGTGCCTCTGTCAAGCAGTGACACTGAAGTAATCCCTGGGGTATATCTGCGATCCCCCATCCATTGGTCAAGAATCCTCTTGAACAAGGCCAGTGAGGTGCTCTGCTTCACATGTACCGGGATTTTGTTCCACAGCATTATAGGTTCACAGATTAGTACTAGGCTAACTGCCCTTGTGACCATTTTAAGCCTAGTCAATTGCCACCTGTGAGAATCAAACCCCGTACCTTGTGTCTGTAAGGTAAACACCTTAACCATTATGTCAACCTCCCACTTCCTTGATTTGTTCAGGTTGGGAGGGTTCAAAAAGGTATGGGTTCTTCCAGTAGGACAGCACCCATTTTTATGTGCTTTTATTAAGCTGTAAGAGAGGAGAGTTCCATTAGGAGAAGCCTTTGGCCAGCAGTATAGATAAAAGACAGTAAAAAAACTCTCAGTGAGGTTGCTCAGTACCACTACACTTTCTACTTTCGACCTCTACAATTGATGATTAATCTATACATGACATTGTTCTGTGCAGGCATGGGGCTGCAAGACTGCTGTTATTATGTAACCTAATCCCAGTGGTATGTACTCTGCCTGTAGGAATGTAGCACGGTACACCTAGATCTGTGCCAACTCAGTCGCTATTAAATGAGGGACAGTACTGTAGAAAGGCTAACATAATCTTGCTGTATTACTCTTACATCTGTATTGTTTTGCGTAAAGTATGAGAGCAGTGGTTTAACCTTGTATCCTAAGTATTAAACTAGTGCCAAGCAAGGCAGCCTATATTTAACTTACAATACTGTCAATAGCGCGGTGCCTGTAAACTGCGTCGAGACTAGCCATACTTTTACCCTATTTGTAGCAGTAGCCACCCTAGTATAGTTAGTTTCTTGACAAAATATTATTTAACAGCATGTATCCTATACACCTCGACCAGGGCATTAAACTAGAGACAACAGCGTATATACTATACGCAGCATCTGGAGATAATCAATAGTGTTCTTTCCATTACATCTGTCGATACATTACAGCATAGGTACTATACTCTTCATTAAGAACATAAAGCTAATGATACTAATTAATAAACCTTAGGCAGCAGCAAGAATAAATTAAAATATCCTATTCCTTGTATCTGTAGCTCGATAGAGCTAGGTAAAAACTACATTAGACTACATAAAAACTAGTAGGAAATCCAGTGGTAGGAACATATATAATGCAGGCAGCAACAAGAACAAAGTAATGCTGTTTGTTTCTTTGATTCAATAGTTACATAGACTTAAGGCAAATGCAACAATATTTCCTAATGTTTAACTAGCGTTAGCAACATATTACACATTTTAATACAGCAGAAAAACTCACCAGTCTGAATATAACCCCCTACATCACAAGATGGGTTGCCAACTGGCTTACAGGCAGAACTCACACGGTAAGAATAGTGGGCTCCAGGTCCGACTCTAAACCAGTCACAAGTGGTGTCCTGCAAGGCTTGGTTCTAGGACCCCTACTGTTCGGCATATATTTCTCAGAAGTACAGGCAAACACAGAAGGACTATGGCTAACCAAGTTCACCAGTAACTGCCAACTGGGAGCCATAACTGACTCTCCAGCTGACACGAACATCCTTCAAAAAGGCCTTACTGAGACAGACACCTGTCAAAGTCATGGCCTCAAGCTAAATGCCAAAAAATGCATAGTCATCCCGTTTGGGAAAAACAAAACACCTACGAATTACCACATATGTGGCAGCCCCCTTAATACAGAAGAGGTAATAAGAGATCTGAGGACTCAGGTAGATAGTAATCTGTCCTTTGACAATCAAATTGCCAAAGAAGTTAGGAAATCCTTCTATGTGGCCCATCTAATTATTCAGGGGTTCGCATCTAGAAATAAAGAGGTTATTCCTACTCATCACTCATCAGACACATCATAGAGTACAATGCCCCATTTGGGATGTACCTCACAAGACACTTCCAACAGCTCGAAAGACCACAAAAGCACCTCACCAAGAGGATTACTGGCCTCAAACATATGTCCTATGCAGCCCGACTGAAAAAACTCCAGCTGTACTCAGTGGCATATCGCTTACTCAGAGGTGATCTCTACCTGACTTACAAAGCCATGTCCAACTCAGAACTGATGGACATGCTTCACCTAAAGAAATCCAAGTCACTGCAAGCTATGCACTCTACTGAGCTAAACCTCGCCACAACAATAAATAGAACATGCTGGAGGGATAAATTCCTGTCACAGAGACTCCCCATGCTTTGGAACAAAATTCCTAACTACATTAGGCAGAGCCCCTCACTAACACTCTTCAAGAGAAGCCTTAACGAGTGGATGAGTAACAGAAAATACACTCCTGGGATCACTTCATTGGCTCTGCTTGGAAGAGGCTCAGTTAATTAATCAATGGGACGGTGAAAGCCGACACACTCTGGCTAGGCTTAAAAATGCCCTTGGGCAGATAGCCTAGTACCTACCTATGAACCTATGAACCTAAGATAGTAAAACAAAGCTAGGTAGAGGTAGTAATACATTAGAGAAGCACAAATGCATTTACAACAACGAGGTCTACTCTTAAAAAGCTGTATGTGTTAAGCAAGAACATTGCCAGAAATTCACTTTAGGTAAATTGATAGTTGTAGGATATTATTAAAAATACACTGTTCGCTTTAGTTAGATTGATAGTTGTAAAATATTTTTAAAAACAAACTGTTCATTTCCTCACTGGCTTGCACAGACCCCAGGGACGCTAGGACTATATTTAAATATGGCGCCACAAGTGTGTGTCCATACATATAGGTTCCTATGGGAGTGGGGGAGGGAAAGCACATGTCATCTGCTCTTAATATGTTCCAATGTCTCTGAACAATATTAAGTAAAGTCTCTGTGTTCCTACCATACGTCATAACAAGATGGATGACAGATTATTGGTTGGTCCGTTGTTCTTTATATTGTAATGTATCTGTCCTGTCTAATGAAGAAACCGTGTTACTAGCACTCAAGATGCAACCCATTTGATAACCTCTGCCCCTAAATCTATCGATAAGGTCATCCCTATACTGCACATAACTATCAGGCTTGGAACAAATACGTGCATCACCCACCAAGTAGACCTATTGTCATCTTTCTTGTTACAACTTATGGTAGAAACACGGAGACTTTACTTAATATTTTTCAGAGACATTGGAACATATTAAGAGCAGATGATTATTTTTCTATCTCATTTCACAGGGGGAGAAACATAGGGTCCCAGTTGAGCCATTATAAACATAACCAATCTTCGGGGGTTTCTGGGCAACTGACTATAGTTGGGGCTTACTTACAGGTTGTGCACCTTGTGGCCACTGTACCCATTGTAAGGCTATGAATAAAACTAAGGAGTTCTCCAGTAGTAATACGGGTAATGTTTTCCAGATAAAATTTTTTGTGAATTGTGGGACAGATTGGCTCATTTATTTAGCAGCCTGCTGTTGCCATGCTTTTTATGTTGGAGAGATGTCCAGACCCCTTAGGATCCATATTTTAGAACACTTTAGTGGGATAAGAAATAAAAAACCCAGTAATGCATTATACAAACATACAATTAAACATCCTAATGCTACATTCAGATTTACAGTAATTGACAAAATCATGGGAAACAGGGCTAACAAAGCTGGATGGCATTGCCTTTTGGATTCAAAAGAAAATAAATGGATAATTAAGTTAGGGGCACTATTTGCACCTGGTTTGAATGAACACTTGTAAGGAACCAATCATGCCTTAGCAACAATTTGTATGTTCATTATAAAAGGTACTACAGTTCTCATTTTATTTTAACACTGAAGAAGGCTGATATATAATTGAGCCGAAACCAATCTGTTTATTATGCTTTAGACAAGCTAATACATTTATTCATCTTGCCATGATCTGCTGGCTGAGTTTTGTTTTTTTGCATTTTGTTTTGAGCCGTGCAGTTGCCATATGGGCAGAACATCACTTCAGTTTGCATTTCTCTTGTTCCTGTTCCTGATGTTGGCTATGCTGTGCTGTGCATCGAGGTCACTGAGGATGTGATTTTTTTTGGCTCTTATATCCATCCTTCATTTATCCTTTCTACCCCATGGTGATGGTCGTTGATACCTAAATATCTCTTTTGTAGCATTTACAAAGCTTCTGAATGCTTGTTATGGTTGGTGGACATTTTTTTGGGGATATCTGATCTGCGTGTTCATTTTCGGCACTAAGTCCAGGTTGGCGTTTGGGTGAAGTCATTATTTCAAGCTTTGCAGCTTATGCTGGGACTCAGGTTTCTCCAATTATTTTATTATGAATTTTTTTTGGACCTACTAGGTGTGGGCGATTTATATGAGTGTTTGTGAGCTTACATTCAGAATTTTTCTATATACCTGCATTTTGGTGAAGTACGTTCAGTTGTTTTGGACTTGCAGTGTGGGGAACAACGGCCTATGCATCACTTCATAATGGTCGAGTTTATTGGACTTGATTTGGGACTTTTAGGGGTCTCTGTGGGTTATGATTTGATACATACATGATGTTTTGCACTTTTAAACTTCTGAGTCATCTTTATTAAACATTTTATGGGCCGCCGCTCAATGGTGTTCAACTAACAAGCGAGTTCACATCTGCAAGTGTCTCTGTTGAACTGTATGTGCATTGGGGTAGCAACTAAGGCAGATTTCAGATAAAAGAGGACTCTGAGCACTCACCTACCAGTGGGTCTTGTTCCAGGAATTACTTTGGGACATTTTTTTGTTTGAAGGTACCACATTGGTTCTTTCTTTACATGGGACTTATTTAATATCATTTATTGGGACATTTCATTATGCTTGTGTATTGGAACTACAATGTCATGATTATATACCAGTAAGGTAGTTGCTGATATGCTCGTGTGTTTCTTCCAAGAAATGTTTTTGAAACAATCAGCAGAATTATAGTGTGGGGCTTTGACCACTACAGAAAATGGTATCTATATATTAGAACCATAGTATCATGTTTATATATTAAATAATGGGCAGCTGTTATGTATGTGTTTCATAAACGATTTTTGATAAATCAGCAGGACTATAATGTGAGGGTTTGACCACTACATAATATGGCATTGTGAGCTGATGCTTTTGGACCAGACTTTTGTGTTCTGATATATATGTTTTGTATTTCATTGTAGTGACTTTAGAAGTATTTGGAACTTAAAAAGGGGATTTACTGGGTCCATTCCACATTACAAAGATTTTTTCGATAATTTGTTACATTGTTGCTTACAAAGATGCTTATTGTTGCCATACATATGTTGTATATGGATCGTTTAGGTTTATTGTCTATTTTTTTTAAATGCACATTCATTCCCAGTGACCACTTGTATACATCAGGGCCTAGTTTTGCAAACATTTTGAGCTTGCATAGGGGCTGTGGATGCCTGGAAATTGGGGTATTATGGTTTAGGAATTATCCTGGATTTAACTTCAATATAAAGGGGTTTATCTGAGTCATGGGAAGAGATTGAATTGGTTCGTGTTTACATTTAGTGACTTTTCCATTTCATTTATATGAGATCTGGGTATTCCTGTGAGTTTTTTGTTAGGGCCTGAATCATTATTGTTTGGGCACTAAGCAGTTTGCTCTGGGGGTGAGTCTGATTTATTGACTAATATATCTCTACCAGATTTTGTATATTGGCGTATCAGGAACCATTGTTTTAGGAACTGAGGGGATGTATCATTGGTCCGGATACACTGGTTATATTTTGATTTGAGGAGATGTGAGCGGGAAGGAGGAGCAAGGGCTACTATTGTCCCATTATTTATGAATGGTTGCCCATTCAAAGGACTAACAACAATACAATCAGATTCTTATGCTTTGGTTCTCTTTTGACTATGGATTTTGCTGTGAAGGGGATGTAGCGTTGCTCACAATATTTGGTCTCTATTAAGAGTGTAAGTGTTGGGTGAGAGTGAGCAAGGGCTATTATTGTCCCCCCTTTTTCACACTATTAAGTGTCATTTTTTTGGACTGGCATTATTAGTTTGGTTTATATGGTCAACATAATGTTTTTGGCCACTTGTGAACTTTGTGGAATTGCGTTTGGGGTAATTCTTAATTGGGTTACACCCAGACAAACTGCTTTTGGTCCAATATAGTGTTTTCCTCCTTTTTAGGGGTTTTGTCAGGCTATGCCATACCGGAAGGTACAGATTTCATTTTTTGTTTATACTATTTGCAAACATAAATATGGAACTAACAAAATTCTTTAAGGACTTATCAGCTGATAAGGATGATTTGGGTATTTTTGGTTTGGGCTCAGATGTCCAAACATCCCAGGGGTCTCTCCTGACTACACTAGAAGCTACCTATGAGGTTCATTTTCAAAATGTAACTAAATATATGAGATCCTTAAGGACCAGTGTTTGGCATGACAAACTATTTAAGGCATATTTAGCCAAAAATATGGCCCCTCGGGGTTTGAGAGTTCACCTTCAACCTTTGATGGCCAGAACTGATGATGAACTCATGGAGCAATGGGCAGCAGCACAATAACAGGCATCCATGAGTTTTGTTAAAGTATTATTAGCATATTATGAAAGGGTTATTGAATCTGATATGGTGAAAATCACTGGGTTATGTGAAACTACCAATAAATTTGAGGGGTTACCAGCTTTTCGAGTTTGGCTCCAAAAATTAAGTAAGGATAATCTTGACTAATATTTGAAGTCCAAAAAGATTAGGAAATTTCAAAGGGACCTGGCAAATTACGATAAGGGGATTCAATTCTCCATTAATAATAAACAAGTCAGGTTCAATGAGCCAACTAGAAAAGCAGGTAAACGGAAGAGACCCAGGTCAATCTTGAAAAGAACACCAAATTCTAGTTCTAACTATGAGACCTCGGGATGAATCATCATCTGTAACTGATCTCGCTACACAGTCTCCGGGTTGCTGTGTAGCGAGATCAGTTACAGATGAATCATCATCTGTAACTGATCTCGCTACACAGCACCCCGGGGACTCACCTGTATCCAACAAATTGACCCCTTTAGATGATGGCAGGTTAGGGGGGGTAGGAAACACAACAAAAATAGGAAACATGGATGTCTTATTGGAATTAATGGCTCAGAAATAACAATTCAGAATTATGTCTTGAACACCTCTAATGTATCATTGTCAGATATGCAAATAAAGATACTTAATAAGGGATTGATCTTTACTGTTTTTTTTTGTTCCTGAAGACCGGCTAGCTCAAGTTGTTACAGCATTTTGTTGATTATTGAATGTTTTACAAGGATTCTGATAACCAGACATATGAAGACAGATTTTGATATCATAAATCTAAGTTTATCCCCCAATGCACTCCAATGTACTTATGTTCCAGACGGCAGTTTTGAAAGATCTACATTATAGCTCTAGGGAGTATGTATGTAAAGCTAATAATCTCTCAAAGACTGAACAAGCAGCTTTACGTGAATTGGTGGACAATAAGGACTTGTTTATCTTATTAGCAGATAAGGGGGGAGCAGTGGTGGTCATGAACTGGAAACAGTATAATGAGGAGGCCATGAGACAACTGGGTGATGGATGGTACTATATGAACATGCCCTTTGACCCTACTCAAAAATTTAAGAAAGAAATTGACCAATTTTTCGCCCTAGCTAGGGAGGAGGGTATTATCTTGGATTTTGATTTACAACAACTAATGGTCCCGGATCCAACAAATCAATATATTTACTTCCTCCCTAAGATACATAAAGATCTGCATCATCCACCAGGTAGACCTATTGTCTCAGGTAGGGGTTCTATTACTGAACCCCTATCACAATACTTAACTTTGAAGCTACAACCTCTGCTTAACTGGGTACATTCCAGACTTTGTGACACCACTGAGTTTCTCCAGATTATAGCTGATACACAATTGGAACCTGGCTGGCTACTCTGTACCCTTGATGTGTAAGCACTATATACAAACATACCAGACTGGGCGGGCTTTGATGCCCTGGAATACTGGTTGAAGATGTCAGATCTTTACCCCCAGGTATAAATATTTTGATTATCAATGTTGCTGAACACATACTAAGAATGTCTTTTTCTATCATGACAAATGCTTTTGGCAAGCCAAGGGGAGTGCCATGGGGGCCTCTGTAGCCCCCATTTATGCAGATTTATTTATGGCATATGTCGAGGAGCTCATTATTTATGATTGTTCCCACAATATTTACTTAAATGAAATTGACGTCTGGAGGAGGTTTTTGGATGATTGCTGGATGGTATGGTAATCGGATGTGAGTTAGCTGAAGGAATTTGTAAGTTATCATAATGAAAACAAATGGGGTATTCAATTCACTGCTAGTTATCATTCCTGTAGGATCATTTTTTTTGGATGTATTGATTACTAGGAATGCAGATCATACCTTAGAAACACAGGTATATAGGAAATACCCCCAATACAATTCCCTTTTCCATGCCTCCGGCTTTCATCCACCTCACATCTGCAGAAATATACCTAAGTCCCAGTTTCTTATAATGAAAAGTATTTGTTCCAAGCCTGATAGTTATGTGCAGTATAGGGATGACGTTATTGATTGCTTTAGGGACAGAGGTTATCAAATGGGTTACGTCTTGAGTGCTAGTAACACAGTTTCTTCATTAGACAGGACAGATACATTACGATATAAAGAACAAGGGACCAACCAACAATCTGTCATCTGTCTTGTTACAACTTATGGTAGGAACACGGAGACTTTACTTAATATTGTTTAGAGACACTGGAACATATTAAGAGCAGATTATTATTTTTCTACCGTTTTGGGGGACAGGTGTTTGTTCTCATTTTGCAGGGGAAGAAACATAGGGTCCCAGTTGAGCCATTATAAACATATCAACCAATCTTCGGGGGTTTCTGGACAACTGACTATGGTGTGGGACTTACTTACAGGTTGTGCACCTTGAGGCCACTGTACCCATTGTAAGGCTATGAATAAAACTAAGGGGTTTTCCAGTAGTAATACAGGTAATGTTTTCCAGGTAAAATTTTTTGCATATTGTGGGACAGATTGGCTCTTTTATTTAGCAACATGCAGTTTCCATGCCTTTTATGTTGGACAGATGTCCAGACCCCTTAGGATCCATATTTCAGAACACTTTAGTGGGATAAGAAATAAAAAAACAGTAATGCATTATACAAACATACAATTAAACATCCTAATGCTACAGTCAGATTTACAGTAAATGACAAAATCATGGGAAACAGGGCTAACAAAGCTGGATGGCATAGCCTTTTGGATTCAAAAGAAAAGAAATGGATAACTAAGTTAGGGGAATTATTTGCACCTGGTTTGAATGAACATTTGTAAGGAACCAATCATGCCCCAGCAACAATTTGTATGTTCATTATAAAAGGTACTACAGTTCTCATTTTATTTTAACACTGAAGGAGGCTGATATATAATTGAGCCGGAACCGGTCTGTTTATTATACTTTAGACAAGCTAATAAATGTATACAGCTTGCCATGATCTGCTGGCTGAGTTTTGTTTTTTGCATTTTGTTTTGAGCCATGCAGTTGCCGTATGGGCAAGACATCACTTCAGTTTACATTACACAGTATTCAAGAGAACTATTCAAAAGATTTTCAGAAGAATGGGACTTTACTCATGCCACAAGTAGTACAGAGTACCCACAGTCAAATGGCTTGGCAGAACACGCAGTTCAAAGGGCAAAACAGTTACTAGAGAAGTCTAAATGAGACAATACTGATGTTTTCTTGAATCTCTTGAATCTCAGATATGTTCCTTATGATAAACATCTTGGTTCACCTGCTCAGAGACTTCTGTCGAGACAAACCAGAACCACATTACCAGTCAGTAGTCAATTGTTGGTTCCATGTGCCAAGAGCAAAAGATGAGTGAAAGCCAGTCTGTTAAAAAAATGTCTATCCCAGAAGTCCTACTACATTAAGACCAGTAAACTGCTCAATCCATTACAAGAGGGAGAAATGATACGGATGCAGATTTCCAAAGGTTATGATCAGATTGGTGTCATGGAGAATATTGGTCCAGAGCTGAGATCTTACATTGTAGAATCAAAAGAGGCAACTTTCAGGTGGAATTGAAACATTTGAAAATGGTTTCCGAGCCTACACCACACCATATAGCCTGTGAGAAAGACTCTTTACCTCAGAGTGAGTAGTCTGGTGTTCCAATTCCAGAGGAAGTACCAGAGGACATTCCTGCTCTTTTGACAAATCCAGATATTCCTGTTATGAGTTGCACACATCAAACTGCCCCTGTTTCTAAATCTAGCCCTAACTGTTATGTTACAAGATATGGTAGAATCTCTAAACCCTGTAGCAGATATGAAATAACTTGGACATGAACATTGTATTTTGTTTCTAATGTACATAGCAATGTGTGCTTGTCTCTGATATTCTTTTGCATGAAGGGCAATCTTTTTAAGCAGGAGGCTGTAGATTTTTGACTCTGTATATACCTTTAAGAAGCTATCCTAGGGCTTGCACTAGAGTATAAATATGGAGCATCTGTGAGCCTGACTGCCATTTTGTAGGTAGATGTTAAGATGTGAACATGTATGTATGTAAGCTCTGTTTGTTCATATTTAATGATGCTACTATCCATCCTGATGTGTTTGTATATATTAAAGCATCTGAATGAAACCCCAGGTCTTATTATTTGAGTTAGAGTTGAACAAGTCACAGCCTGTATGGCACAAGACCTTGGTTTGGATTTTTTCAGCAAAGTCCTTCTACAATATTCCATCTTGACAGGCAAGGATATTCGTGTTTTGAATAATATCATGGACCTCATCTTGGACAACAACTTCTTATTCTTTGAAGGGAATTTTATAAACAGATTCAAAGTGTGGCCACAGGAGTGGCATGTGGCCCCACTTTTGCCAACTTAGTGCTGTACCAATGGGAAACCAAGTTTGTATATTTGTATTTAATAACAACCTGTTTTTCCATCTTTGTCAACTATATCTTTCTTACCCTTATAATATATTTATTTTATGGAATGGGCCACCGGAGAAGGTGGATCAATTTGTGGAGCACTTGAACTCAACTACCTAATATTTTCAGTCCAACCACACATATAACATGAATACTTTCATCTATTTAGATGTCACCATTCAGTATAAGGTCACTGAACTTGCCTCAAATATTTATTGCTAAACTTCTTGCAGTAATTCTTATCTCCATTATAACAATTTACATCCTCACAAACAAAAAGCAGGCTTTGTGAAAGGTCAAATGGTCAGGTTGTCATGTATGATCTCAGATGACAAACTTTTTTCTATGAGATTAAACATTTAAGAACGATATTCTTGGAACATGGGTATCCCCATATGCTTTGGACAAGGTGACCAAGGAGATCACTCAGTTTAGAACCTCCAAGTTTAAATTCATATTGGGTAATCCCTTGGATGACCTGAACATACAAGGTACCCCTGGGGAAGCGAGGTCCCCTACCTGGTAAAGGGCACCTGTCTTAGAATTTCAAGGACATTCACAAACCATTTCAAGGATTATACATAAATGGAGCATTTTTAACACTGACATTTTCAGAAAATTGTGGGAGCAACTCCATTTGGTCTTCAAGACTGGACACAACATTAAAACTCTATTAGGAAGACCAGCACCTTTGCATGATGCACTTTATGGTAACAACAAGGGCACCACCAAATGTGGAAGCTGCCCCTCTAGGTCTTATATTCTGGAAGGAGATCATATCATTTTGGACAATACTCTGAAGGACAAAGTCCAGTTATGGCATGGCAACTGCAACACCAGTAGAGTAGTTTGTCTTGCCAAATGTACCTCTTGCCCTGCCTCCTATGTTGTAAAGACTGAATGTGTACTTAAAAGAAGGGTTTATGATAATTTTTATGACATACTTATTAAAAACTTAAAAAAATGGTCTTTTTAAAGATTCACTCGTGTGTCCACAGTTCAACAAATTTGTCTTTGGAAATCTTGATACAGTCATTCCAAACCCAGGAGGCTGTGCCTGGGATACTCTTTTAGAGTTCTACGAGTTTTACTGGCAAGTTAGGCTGGATGCAAGTTGTGTCCCTGTTATCAATGAGTACATTTCAATACACCCAGTTTTAAAATTAAGAGCAGCCAAACTCTGAGTATAATTATGTGAAGCAGTATTTTATTTTATTTTATCTGGACACAGAATTGATAGTACTATTAGATACAATATTTTTTATTCTAGAAAGTTGCAAAACATGGGTAATACATTTTTATATATTCAAGTGTCACATTTACTTATTTATTTATTTATTTATTTATTTATTTATTTTACATTTGTTGACCGGGCTAGTCTAGCTGGATACATGTCCATTTTCAGTAGAGGCCCGGGGAGAAAAGCTCCACAGATAAGACAATACAGAATACATTTACAAATGGTATAGATTGGCATAAAAAACATACACAGTGAACTCTGAGTATAATTATGTGAAGCAGTATTTTATTTTATTTTATCTGGACACAGAATTGATAGTACTATTACATACAATATTTTTTATTCTAGAAAGTTGCAAAACATGGGTAATACATTTTTATATATATATAAACAGGGACACAACTTGCATCCAGCCTAACTTGCCAGTAAAACTCGTAGAACTCTAAAAGAGTATCCCAGGCACAGCCTCCTGGGTTTGGAATGACTGTATCAAGATTTCCAAAGGCAAATTTGTTGAACTGTGGACACACGAGTGAATCTTTAAAAAGACCATTTTTTAAGTTTATATATATTTATTTATTAATATACTTTTCAAACTGAATGTCATATTATATCTATTCTATTTAAGTGCACTATAAATACTTTTTACTTAGAGCTCAAAGGAATAGCTTTATATGTTGTTCTCTTGTGACAGCAGCTATACCTTCTACGTAACCTTGAATTAGGGTCTTTACAACTTTAAATTTAGAGTCCACTTTGTAATTTGCTCCTATTTAAATATGTCTCTATTTTGAATTTTTTTCTGATGAAGTCCAAAGTTATATTTGTTTAGGATGAAGGCGCTTAACATTTTTTATTTCTGAATGACCTACAGTTTTTATACTGGCGACTTATTAAATGTTTTTTTATCTGTGATCTCCATTTGGTTTAAATCAATTTGCTCTTATTTGCTACATAAGCAAATCCAAGCCATCTACTGATCTCTGCAAACTTTAAAATTGTTCACTGTATATTGCAATTTTGAACTGCATTTTTATCATATCACTGCTTGGTTGAACTGTTTTTTTTTTTGTTCGGAAATTGTTGCACTTTGTTTGCTGTAGCATAGTACAAATTCAGACCTGCCAAATCTAGTTCTGTTTGCATAACCTGAGCACTAAACCAGATCATCTTTTGTTGGAAATGGTACGCTTGCACACTAGTGGCAGGAGTGTGCTGTTAGAACTCATCTGATTGAAGCTTGCTGGACAGGGCTCAATTTTGAGTTTTTTATTGGTTAATTTGTTTACATCAATTTGTGCTTGTTTGCTACGTAGCACTGTGTTTGTTCATTGCACACTTCTAAACAGTGGTGGGCACCGTTGGCGGTTATAGATGCAAACACTTTTGCCTGCACTTTTTCCCTTAGTACTATACTGGTGCTCCATCGGTGAGTTCTCGTGATTGTTCCTCACTGACAGGTGATATATTTAGCGATGATCCTGAGGTACCAACACAGATCCTACCCACTAGCCCTTCATATTTTTGTCCACTTCTCCTGTTTTCTACCGAACCTGTTCCTTCCTATCCTCTCCTTCTTTTCTGACCACATCAACTTGCCTAGCATTATGGAAGGACAATCTCCCACACTTTCTCCAGCCAGTCTGATTGATATGGGCATCCAGAGGCAATGAAGTAATTGCCTCATGTACACTGACAACCTGCTTCTTCCAGTCCACACAAATTCATTATGTGAGAGATGCATCTATATCAAGAATTTAGAATCCATGCTGTCTCACTCACCAGTCAGTCCATCTGATACTAAGCAGGTTGTCAGCATGCACACCTCACCTTCTATACCTACAAGACCAACAACACATAAACCTACATATGCGGAGGTCCTTACAAGAAGCTTACCTAAATGTCAGAGACCTCCCAAACACAAGCATGCTTCACATAATGCATCCACTGCAGAATATAGTACACATAATATATGACACAATAGTATCTCACCAGTCAAGCCCCTAAGGCATAACATGAAAACAAACATCTTTATCATAGATCACTCCATTGTGAGACACACAGATGTACCTCTCATCAGGCTGGATAAGGAAAATGTCATGGTCAGGTGTCTGTCAGGTGCCAGGATCAACCACATCGCACATGCATTTAAGTCTCTAAACAACAAGCATTATTATGACTCTGTTATAGTCCATGTTGGTTTGAACAACTTGAGATGTACTTTTCTGGGCTATATGAAGAGAGACATAACTGAGCTCTTGGATTATGTGTCTCAAGCAGGTATGTCCCTAGCCTTAAGTGGCATTTTACCTTCATCTGGGATGATACCTGAATACAAACAATAAGTGATTGACTTCAACAATTGGCTTAATTTCTTGTGTCATTCTAAGGGGATCCAGTATCTGTCAGCCTTGGATGACATGGTCAACAGACCTCAGTGCTTTTCCAGAGATAGTCCTCATCTGTCAACCCTGGGATTTCGGTTACTGGCTAAGGCTCTTGCCATTCATATAGTGTCTTTTTTAGGCAATGTCACAAGAACAAAATTCCTGACATAAAAATTCCCTCTAAAAACAACCTCAGGGTTATGCTGCTAAATGCAAGACAACTAAACCAGAAACTGTACTCACTGGAAGCAGTCCTCACTATGGAAGATACTGACATGTTTGCAGTATCTGAGACCTAGTTTAAGGCTGTGGAGGGTATCCCATCTATACCAGGTTACATTTCCTTACACATGTTCAGACCACAAACTGAAGATGTGAAAGCTAAAGGAAGTGGTGTATCAAAATTCATTAAAGATAAACACACCTCTAGATTGGTTAAACAGCATGATTCCCTTGAATTACTTCAGGTGCAATTGACTGTAGGTAAGAGCCCTCTTCAGGTTATTACCATCTAAAGGGCCCCCTTCATGAATCAGAACATCCACTCAGCCTACTGAGATTTATTTGAGTCAATCAAGATACAACTAAACACCCTGGATTTTGGTGACTGTAATTATCCGTCCATATACTGGATAAATTACACATGTTCTAACTCATTTGCCCAAAGGTTCCTTGACTTCATTAACTCCAATGCCCTGGACCAGCTGTTTGACACACCCACAAGGGGCTCAAACATCCTTGACCTGGTGCTTACCAACATGGGGGACTGCTGCACCATCCCCATTGTGTGGCCATCCCTGGTGATATCTGACCACAAATCAGTCTCACTAGAAGTAACTATAACAAAATACCCCCCTTAACAGCAACTAGACTAAAAAAGCTTCTGCAAGGCCAATTATAACCTGTTACATGATGGCATAAATAGCTTCATAGCCCCTCCTCCCCACTGATGGAACAAACACCGATGCTGAGTTATACACCAATGCTTTATACAACCACCTGTACAATTGTATTGACTCTGCTATACCTGATAAAACCAAAGCAAGATCTTCAAGGAAAAACAAACCTGCCTGGAGGACAACTGCCTGCCATTAATAGGTTATGCAATAGTAGAAAGAAATCACTGTCTAAGAGTAAGAAGGAAAGGACTCAAAACTGGAAATACTCCTTCCTCAACTTAACCAAGACAATAAGACTCCTAATGAAGTCCTCCAAAGCTAACTACAAAACCAAATTAGCTTCACTAACTAAGGATAACAACAAGGCATTCTTTAGTTAAATCCAAAATCTCAAAGGCTTGGCCCAGATTTGCGCTGAACTTGTAGTTAATGGTACTACATATATAGAACGTGTGGCTATAGCAAACCTGCTGACTGACAGGCACAGTGAAAACTTCAGTCCCCAATCCCCACCACATATACCAAAAAGCATCCCTAACACCTTTCCATCACTTGGTATCTCTAAGGAGCAGGTCTTAAGTGCCCTGTCCAAGGCCAAAGACACAGCATCTATGGGACCAGACAACATCCTGGGCTGTATTCTACATGGGTTAAAACCG
This sequence comes from Protopterus annectens, assembly GCF_019279795.1. NCBI lineage: Eukaryota > Metazoa > Chordata > Ceratodontiformes > Protopteridae > Protopterus > Protopterus annectens. Next base: position 1,527,813,402 of record NC_056745.1, on the reverse strand, counting down.
GAATTAGCGTCAAAATTGAGCACAACTTTCAATCACAGCCGAAGCACTAGCTTCATCCCAGTGGAATGGAAAACAGCTACCATCATCCCTTGACCCTGGAAAGTATTTAGACCCATTAGTCTGACCAGCATCATCTGCAAGGCCATGCAGCAAATCATCATGGACCTTATTAATAAAGATATTGGAAATCTCCAAATGCTTGACCCCAGCCAGTTTGGTTTTGTCAAAGGGAGATCACACCTGTTAAACTTGGTGGACTTCTTCAAGATAGTCACCAAAGCCCTAGACAAGGGCAAATCTGTGCATATGGCCTACCTAGACTTAGCCAAGGACTTTGACACAATCCCCCTCTCAGGCAACATTGATAAACTCACCCAGCTATGTATCAACCCAATATATTGCCAGCTGGGTTGCAAACTGGCTCACTGATAGAACTCATACAGTCAAAATAGGGGAATCCCACCTCCTCCAGCAGACCTGTCACCAGTGGTGTTACACAGGGATCGGTTCTGGGACCCCTACTGTTCAGAATCTATTTCTATGAAGTACAGGCTAAAACTAAATGACTGTGGCTGACAATGTTTGCTGATGGCTGCAAACAGGGAGTGATCATTGAAAGCCCTAACCATGTCAACATGCTGCAAGAAGGTCTGGTGCCAAAATCATGGTCTTAAACTTAATGCAAAAAAATGGATTATCACCCCCTTTCACAAGGGTGATATTCCCACAAACTAACACATCAATAGCAATATCCTAAGAGCACAGGTTGACAGCAATCTTAACTTTGATCACCATGTCTCCAGAATGGTAAGAAGGACATTTTATATTGCTCGTCTCATAAGTAAGGGCATTGCCTCTAGAAAAAAAGAGGTTATAACCCCCTGTACTCTTCCCTCATCGGGCCAATAATAGAGTACAGTGCTCTCTTTGGAATGTTCCTTTCCAAACACCTGCAGCAACTGGGGAGACCACAAAGGTTCCTTACAAAGAAAATTCATGGTCTTTAAGATCTGTCTTACGTAGACTGAAATCATTGTCACTTTCCTCTGTGTTGTACAGAATGTTCAGAGGTGACCTGTACCTTGTGTGTAGAGCAATTTCTGACCCAGCATTAATGGAAATGCTTTACATTCATAAGTCAAATGACACATGGGTCACACACTCAAAGGACCTTTACCTGGCATGTTGCATCAACAGAACTTGATGGAGAGGCAGATTTGTCTCACAGAGGTTGCCCCACTCTTGGAACAAGCTTCCTATTCATGTTAAGCAAAGCCCCTCATTGGCCCTATTTAAATGCAATTTGGATGACTGGATGGGTAACTAGAAATTCACCCCATGTATTCTCCCTATGCCCCAATTGGACAGGGCTAGTTGGTGCTGATGTTAATGTCTGCTTGAACCAGACACCCTTGGGGACATGGGTTAAACTAGGCTAGGCATGTAAGGGCCTGGGCCACTTAGCCTAGTAAACTTCTATGATCCTGTGGTATTTAAAGGCTCCTACTTCCAGATTCTGCTTGGCATCTTTCAAGAATATCCAATACTCAGGGTACTATTTTATCAATATTTTATGCCTTCAGGTTACAATCATCAGCATAAAGCTGTAAAATAGCTTTATCAGTTTTATTTATTCTAAAATCTCACTTACTTGCATGGCCAGCTCCTCTTTCACTAACTGAAAGAACACTGGAAACAACAGGCATTCATGCTTAGTTCCTCGATGTATTCACCCTGTGTAAATTCTACATTGTTCAGCCATTATCACTAAATCCCCTCCCTTAACATGTCTCATTGTTCCTTTGTTTTCCATTTGTACCAAACCCACTTCCATGTGCCTTATCTACTCTGTCTCCAATATATTGCCATTGCTAAGACCACTGGGGCGGCATGATCTGAAATATATTTGTTCAAAATATCTGACTGTATCACTTTCACCTGGTCCCTTTTACCGAAAAACAAATTATCCAGTCTACTGCCTTGTTCATCCTCTGTTCTTGAATAATTAAATAATTCCTTTCCCAATTCATGCCCCTCCACAAATCTGTTAATTATTTCACTCTTATAGCACCATTAATCTAATCTGCAATCTGTGCCTTCAGAAAAAAACTGTAAAGTGCAAACCTTCCCTCTCAGGCATACAGTCCAGCTGAGCACTCCATACTAAAATTAAAAGCTGAGCACTCCATACTAAAATTAAAAAAATATTTCCATCAGCTAAGCAGCTAGAAATGCACAATCATGATTACTAGATAAGATCATTGTGCATCTTTAATTGAAAACGATAAAAATATGCACCAACCCTAGAAAAAATATGTAAATCAGCTTTTAATGCCTTTTTCTGGTTTATCATTTTGATCCTCCAGGAGATGTTGAAAAAAATTGAAAAAGGTATCCAAAAAAAAAAAAAAAAATCAAGGTACACATAAGGTTCACAGGTAATTTTATGATAAATCAAATAAACTCCTTCCACTCATTCATATTTGTTATTCCTCTGACTAAGTCTTTCTGTTTTATGCAGAACCACATAGATATCTTCCTTCACAAGAGGACAAGCCAATTGGATCATCAGAAGTGTTTAATAGGGGTGCATTTATTTATTTATTTTTTGTTTCTGTTTTCTGTAGTGTTGTTATCAAAAAGAAATCCAGAAGAAAATTAAAACATCAGAGACAGAGATTAAATATTTTTCTATTGTCTGCTATTTGTTGATTTATCCACTACAAATGTTGCTATAATGATTGGATTGATATTTAAATGCTATAGCATAGATTTAATACTTTTCAGCTATTGCTGCAAAGAGTTTTATAAGAAAATCTCTAAATAAAACGTTGGTTAAAAATATATATACATTTAAAAAAACTACTCGCTGCATTGAATAATCGTCACATGAAAGTGCCTAGTTTGCATTTTATATGATAAATTAGACAAAGATGAAGCAGTTCAGTGATCCTGAATATATTCAAATAATAGGCAGTTAATGTGTACACAAAAATGAGAGTCACAAATGTATGCGATATCCACTCAGTGGTTATGTAATAGAGCAATTCCCTGTTGGCTACAAGGCTGCTTTATTGTTTTTAAGGATATCTGCTAAAATTGGACTATACTGTCTCCAGAAAAATTCTTTTAGCACAGATTAAAGACTGTCTGATATTATTTAGTATTTGTGATCAGCGCTGCTAGAAAGTTCCAAAAATAAATTCTTAGTAATTTCTTTCATCGATACAGCAATACAGGAACTGAGCAAACCCCCCCCCCCTCTTTCAGGGTTACTTTTTTGGCCTTGCAACCCACTGAGCGCCAGAATAAACTTAAGCTTCTCTACCACCCTGAGATGGGTTAAGAAATCAGGAATTGGAAAATGAATGAAGGAGAACAATTGCAACATCAAGTTATTAAAAAAAAAAAAAAAGAAAGAAAACATAATGCCACATTTAATTCCTGTTTCACAACTGAAGGATACTGACATGTGCAACGGATGAAGGCAGAAAACAACTCTGGACTGATATGCAACTTTTGGCATTCACTTTAGCTGCACTTATGAAGCAAAATATTAATGTGACTGTACTACAATATAGCTTTATACCACAATCACAAAAACAATCCTTGTTTTGCTCAGCAAGGCAGTGAAATGGATCTGCTGTTTTCGTATTTGTGTTTAGTAGTTACTCATTCTCTTGTAGCTTTGTTATTCCACACCCTTAGAGTGCAGAGGAGGTGGGGGATTGCAGCATTACTGTCTTTAATTTTGCATATAATTTTACTGTTTTTTTTATTTAGACTTTGACATTCCAGAAGAATTAAACATTTGTATCTAGTTAAAAAAGGATTAAATATTGTACTGATATAGTTAAGATTTGAAACCCAATCACAGTACAACCACTGCCCTTTTATGGTTCACAGATATGATAAATCACAATAGAAAAATCAGGTCTTCTAACCTCAGTCCTATTTTTGGATCTATCCCAGTCATTCAATACAATGAAACATCAAATTCTCCTAACTAAACTCTCTTCCTATGTGTTATCACCATCTTCACTGTTTACTTAGCTGGTTTCATATTTACCTCACTTAATAGTTCAGAAGCAGTGAAATGGCAAAGATGATTACTCTTTCCTTCCTATATCCATGAGAGTCCCACAAGGCTCCATTTGAGATCACTGCTGTTTAACTTATTTATCAATAACCTAAACACAGCAGCCATAGAGGCCACCATAGTTCAATATTCAGATAACTCTACTCTAATATGTGCAGCTTGGATAGTACCCATGCTACAAACACTCACCCAAAAATCATTCTCTTTAATAGAAGCATGGCTCGACAACTCACAACTCCTGAATCAAAAAAAAAAAATCTAAACTACTACTGTTCTCCACCAACTTTCTCTCCTACCAAAAAATACCTTTAATATACTGTCATCCAACAAGACTGATATGGGACTGGTATCCCACACCAAACTACTAGGTCTGCTTATAGACAATCAGCTAAAATTTGGTCTCCACCTTCAGCAAGGCATAAAGAAGATACAGCAAAAGCTAGGCTGTATTTACCTTACTGAATCTGCTAGACAAAACACAGCCTCTTCTTTTCTACTCCCCATCTTATCGCATGTCTTTCCCATCCAAACCCATCGCAACTCTTCCGTGTCAGTCACACTAGAACAGTGATACAATAAAGCAGTCAAATTTGCAACCGACCAACAATATAGATCACATCACTACCTCAATCTCTAAAACAACTAAACTGTTTTGAACTAAAAAAAATTTCTACTGTACTCACAATTAATTGCATCCTTCAAACTACCACACAGCCCTGAAAAATTACAATTTCTTCACTCTATCATTCAACCTTGCATTAATAAAAATCTTGTATGCACTACTGTCAAATCATTACCCTCCATAATTAATCTTAACAGCAATGCAAGATACTATTTGTATTCACACTGAATTGCTCATAGCTGAAATACCACCACTCCACTTAAGAACAGTCTGCAACCTGAAGGACATAAAATGCCAAATGAAGCAACGTCTGTTAAATAAATGATTCCACACCTGTACCATGCCTGATTAATATGGTACTAATATAGCTGTATGAATTCATGCCACAACTCCCTGCTGAATTTACCATTATCACAAGTCTACCTTCCTTTATCATATTACCTGCTTTATCTTGCTTGTGTCTCCTCCCCTTCTTCCTTTCATTGGGCTGCTCTGACTCTTATCTTACTATGTCCTAGATTTTGAATAAATCATTATAATAGCAAGTATTCTTATGTAAAACCTGACATATCTATGCACACCAATGATATTGCACTGCATATACCTCCCTGTACTAAAAAAAGAATATATTCAAAAAAAAATATGTAAATGCTATTTTTAATCAAAACTGTATTATTTAATTGATGTCATTGTTGTCTGAATAATGGAACTATAAATGAAACAATGCAAATGATGCTGATGATGTTTGTATAATGGATCTTTTCTCCCTGGGCCTCTACCGAAAAAGGGCATTGCTCAGTCAGACTTTCCTGTCACCAAATGCCAATAAATAAATAAATAAACAAACAAACATATGCATAAACATATTTCTGTATGTATTTCAGACATTCTCTACCTGGATGTATTCTGGGGCAAAATTTCATATGGCCAGTCATCATAGAGGTTAGGAAGGGTTCCTCAGACAAATGAGGGTACTCCGTGCCAGAAAGAAATGTGAGGTATTTTCCAGAAATATGATGAATATATGCCATATGTTAATAAGCATATTGATAACTTGAAACATAGGGCATTTATATGCTACTCTATGGTATCAAATGAAAGCATGCACAGTTCTGAAAAAATGTCCAGTGATAGTTGGTATCCATCCAGCACTGGTTTGGATGGATTTACATGTATTTGTCCATTAAACATGCACATATGCATATCATTCATAATTATACAAATATCTCAAAAAATGGAGTAAGATCCACAAAACTGCTTTCAGCAAAATGTAGAGCACACCTGCACAAACAAAAGGTGCATTGGTATTTATGACCTATCTGTTGTGGTTACAGAGATTTTAATACATGTTTTCATAATTGTCACTGTTAGACACACCACACAATAAACCAGGAATGCATCCAAGGCATTTGCAATCAGCTTTATTAACCATAAATTCACAGTAACATAAACAGTAAAACGTAACAACTTTGGCAGTATGGAACACCACTCACCTAATTACAAAGCACAGCAAAATACATTGCACTAAATGGGAGGCATGTTAGATCCAGATGCTCACTATCCACCACCACAATTTCCAAAAAGCATTGTACAACTCACTCAACTCACCAGGAAAGCAGCACATGAAAACACAAAAAGAGAGGGGGGAATGAAGTGCCAACACCTTTGCTCAATTAAGCTGTCTCTTCTTCCACATAGCAGACTGCCCTGCAGCCTGTTCCCTCCTTTTATTCCAATTACCAACTGCTTTACCTATCCAATGAATAAATGTCTCACTCATCATCACTATTATGTATTTCATCATTTCAAATTAACAGGGTAACTATTCACAAAATCCCAGTGCACAAGCATCACAAAACCCACTGAAGCATTTGCTTAGCTACCCAGTAATCATGAAATTCAGGTTAATCTCCAGTGACTTGAAATTAGCCACTGCCCTCAACAACAGCCTGGGGATAATCACTTACCATATCACTAATGCTCTTAGAAATCTCTAAGACACAAACAGCAAATCACATATCAGCAAAGTAAGCAATTTCCTTTTTGGCATTACCCAAATGTCATTACCTGCTTAATGTATCAATATGCCATCTGGGGGGGGGGGGGTCCATAATGCTGGATTACGTCCTCCAAGGTTGACAAACTGGGAGCATCTCATACCTCTAAGACCACATTTTTGGGCATACCACTGCTCCAGATACAAACCCAAGTTTTTTCCTCCAGACTTCACAAGGCCTCTTCTAGCCACTCAATAAATAAAAGAGTGTCCAATCATGACTAATAACTTCTTACCTGGAAAAGAAACATAATGTTAGTATTATATCAAATTACAGGCATACACAAAGACAATACCCAATGTATCCCCCCAAATGCCCTGGAATGCTATCTTCCTGCCCTCTTAATGACTTCCACTGTCCTGCCCTCATCTGCCAAATGTAATGCCCTACCTATTCTGAAAAAAAATGAATGGCATTATCTTCATTACAACCATGCCCCTGTAATGCTTTCCTAATCCAATTAACAGATACCTAGGATCAATCTTTTTGCCCCACCCATCATGAAAAATTAACCTTTCTAAAAGCATAGTACATACCTCTTTGGCATGCCATCCCCTTGCCACCAGACATATCAATCACACCACATTCTTTGGTAAAATCATCTGCTTTCCTTTTCCCAACTGACTTTGATCTTTTTAACCAGATCAACACTCCTATAAGTGTTATTTTTTATGTCTTGCCACTGCAAACTACATAGAAATTTATTTACCCAAAAGGCTCACAGACACAAAAAAAGAAATGATAGTATAGCCCAAAAGATATAGTCAAAATAAGAATAAGCAACCCTATGTAGACTTCACCAAAGCACTGGCAAAACATGCCTGCCCAACTATAAACTATAATTGATACACTTAGGCCACACTCACTCCAATTCCTTCAACATGCTCAAGATGAGCCAAGTCTTTGTAACAACCTTAAAACCTGAAAACTTGGCCATCATTTCTAATGCCACCAAGCGATCCCTAATGGTACATACTGTTCCACCCAACTTCCACCTTTGCACCATGTATGTAATCACAAACTAACCTGACCAACTCCTCTCACCCACTGGCAAACCCCAAAAGAGTTTTTAAAAACTTTAAGAGCCTTACTATAAGCTTTTCTAGTTGCCTCAGACCATAATTGCAGCACCATCCAATTCACCACACCTATCTAATTTCCCAAATCACCTCTGTATCTATCATATGACTTACCCAAACTCCTACTGACAACCACCAGAATCTATGAAGCTGAAAGCAAGACAAACTGTGGAAATTCAAATGAACAGGAATATAATTAGCTGGAAAGGACAGGTTATTCATACAATGCAACACAATCCTCCTCAATAAACCTTTCTACCAATCTTGACCTCACTCTGTTTTTTTTTGCTTATACCTGTAGAAGTCCCAAAATTACTGAGTGAAAAAACACCTTTTTGTTCCTCAGCTGAACCTCCCAAACTACTACTGAGGCCCAGATCGACATTGGTTCTGGAAAGGTGATGACTTTCCACTGTTCCTCTGTCCAGTCAATTGACCATCTCTCGGCAAACCTCCTGTCCCCAAAATATGCTTACATTCTCAAGCCAGTCAGACCAAATGAAAAAAACGCCAGCACCAGTGATGAGCTGAGAGAACTATAAAGCTCTAATACTAGACCAGTTGCAGCACATGGCTTTCATCAGTAGATTAACACAGAGTAAAAGAAAAGCCCAACATTAAATACCTCTACCCATGAGGTAGTATGACATAATTTCCTGTCTAGAAAAATATAAATAATAAAAATATACTTATATAAATTTATAAATTCAAAAAGCATGTGTATGAAATAAATTTATCAAACAACAATAGATCTGGCACATACATATAATAAAGAAAATATTTATAGTTTGTCATTACATCCAGGGGAAAACAGACCCCCAAGTTTCACTATCCATCTCCTTTCTTTGTTATTAAGAATACCATGCCATCCAATTTTAAAGGCCTGATTGCCTATAATGTTGTCTATAATAGTGAATGAAAATTTAGCAGTGGGATGATTCAATGTATGTCCGAATAGGGCATTGGTAACCCTAGCATTCCTAATGTCACCCAGATGTTCAGATATTCTAATTCCGAACTGTCAAGATGTCTGACCAATGTAGAAAGCTTGACAGGTGCATGTTGCAAGATAGACAATCCAATCTGTACTACAATTGCCAAAGCAACGGATATTGTATAGCTGTCCAGTGTTCTTGCTAGTGAAAGTTTTAGTTTTAAATATATAACTGCAAAAACTGCAGTGTCCACAAGGGTAGGATCCAACTAATTTTTCACCCATGAGGGTCCTCTGATATGGAGTATCATCCCTTGATGTTATTTTCTTATAATGAGAGAAATGAGATCACAGTGTCTTGCCCTTTCTATATGAAAATGAACACCTATCCCCCAAGTGGTCCTCTAATAGAGTATGTGACTTCAATATATTCCAATGTTTATCTACAATGTCCAAAAGATGCATAGTATTTCTACCATATGTAGTGACAAACCTCAAGGTCTCCTGATTAGTCTGCCTATGGTGTTTTCTATATTCCAATAATGTATCCCTGGTCTGATTTTTGCTCCATTGCATGGCTGAACAAACAGTATGTCTAGAATATCCCCTTGTGAGAAACCTATTGGCAAGATCTTTATGATGTTGTCTCAAGTCTTGTTCAGAGGAACAAATCCTTTTAACCCGCAAAAACTGGGATTTAGAGATATTATTAATAGTGTGCTTGGGATGTAAACTGTTGGCATGTAGCAAGGTGTTATATTCTGGAAATTTACGATATACAGAAGTTTTAAGGGTGTTATCTGGTTGGCACTGTAAAAAAACATCTAAGAAGTGTATTTCATTATGATGGTAATCAACCGTAAACTCTGCACCCCATATAGTACCATTAAGATGTTCAACAAACTCCTGTAAATAGTCACTTCCCCCTTTCCAGACCAGCCAACAGTCATCCAAGTACCTTCTCCAGATGTCAATTTCAGGTATGTATATGTTATGAAGCTCATTATAAATCATATATTCCTCACAATACCCCATGTAAAGGTCAGCATAAATAGGTGCAAATGAAGCACCCATAGCTGTACCCTGTATCTGCCAGTAGCAGTCCTCTTTAAAATAAAAAACATTTTTGGTGAGGATATGTTCAGCCATACAGATCAACAATGTATTAAATCCAGGGGAATAAATACCTGCTTTGTTCAGCCAAAAATCCAATTCTGCTAATCCAGCCCAGTGTGGAATACTGGTGTAAAGAGATTTGACATCAAGAGTACACATTAGCCAATGTGGCTCAAATTGTGAATCTGAAACAATTTGTAAAAATTCTGTAGTGTCCTGGAGTCTAGCTCTAATCAATGACAAAAGGGGTTTGAGTTTTTCCGTGAGAAAAACAGACAGGCATTCAGTAAGTGATCCAATCCCTGAAACAATTGGTCTACCCGGCGGTTGATGAAGAGATTTATGGATTTTAGGTAATAGATATAAATACTGTTTCACAGGATCCATAACCATTAAATGTGACTTAATCTTATCAGAAATAATACCAGCCTCCACTGCCTCCTGTAAAAAGTCATCAATTTCTCTTTTAAAGTTAGGTGTGGGGTCAGTGGTCATTCTCATGTAATGATAGGGGTTAGATAACTGTCTATTTCCCTCATCCCAATAATAATCGGCATCCATGACTACAACTGCACCACCCTTATCAGCAGAAAGAATGATTATATTGGTATTATTCCTAAGGTGTGTTAAGGCTAATTGTTCAGCTCTCGATAGATTGTGTTTAATGGTATTATCTGATCCCAGATGAAAATGTAGATCTTTGATAACTGCCTGCTGAAAAATGGCCACATGTTTATCCATTGGAGGGTTAAAGGTAGACCGATGAAATCTGAATTCAGAAGATCTTTGAGAAGGATCTAGTTGATCCTGTTGTCTGAAAAACAAGTTAAGATTAACTTTTCTACAAAATGCAATAATGTCTGGAACTAAAGAACTTTCATCAACAAAGAAGCCAGGGATGAATCCAAGACCTTTATTTAACAATATGTGTTCTTCTGATGATAAAACATATTTAGAAATATTATGTACATTAGTACACTGAGTGTCTATTTCACTACTGACAAAAAGAGGTCTTCTAAACTTTTTACCCTTGTGTTTTCTGCCTCCCCTATGTTTCCTACCCCTAAAGGGCCTCCTGATGTGCATCCCCTTTTAGAGTTTGGTGAATGACCAGTGCCAATGGATTCCGTGTCTGTTGTGGAAGACTCCTCTCCGGAGGTGGTATTAATAAAAACAGCCTTTTTTAGTATAGATCTTGGTCTCTTCTTGCGAACATGTGTAGGGTTCTTAGTGTCTTGAACAAACCTTACCCCCTTGTGCGACTCAAACTGCCTTCCCCTATCATAATCCTCCCTGTCCCTTGAAAATTTATGTAACTTTTTAGTTTTAAGATTATTCTCCAGAATCAAAAGTTCCTTAGATAATTTGCTCAGGTTGTCTTTGAAACTATTATGTTCTTCAAACATTTTCAAGTCATTATAAATCTTTTCAACTTCCAAAATGTTTGTCTGAACTGTTCTGTCATAAAAGGAAGCCAGTATATTCACAAATGACATAGATGCTTGTTGCTGGGCTATCTGCCAATCTTTAAGCAAAATATCATCAGGTGCACCAACCAATGGTTGAACCTTCGACCTGAGTCCCCTTGGGGATATTTTTTGATTTTGATAAGCCTTAAACAATTTTAAGTGCCAGATATTTGTCCTTAATGTTTTGATTTTCTTACCCAACTGGCTAAACAAGAGAAAGCAACCGTCAACTGGATCTAATGTTTGACCATCAGCAGGGTCCACTAGCGAAGTACCAATGCCAAAAACCTGAATATCATCTTTATCCGCACACAGGCCAGAAAGTAACTTTTGTAGATCCATGACAATAAGTTGCCTAAAAGCATTTAAGTTTCAGACGACCAGAACCAATCAATAGTACAACCTGGGCAAAAATATATAGGAACACTGTGAAATATCCCCAAAAAAATATATATATATCAGTTTGAGCCGGACATGGATAAAAGAGTATAGAGCCCATAATCCAAAAAATTGGATTATATATTTGTCCCTAATAAGTATAAAGATATAAAAGCATGAGTCCACAAATAAGCAGTCAACCAAAAAAACACTGAACCCTTATTGTTATAACAGTTCACATATAATCAGGAGTTCCATTATAGGTACACCAAATTAGTGTTTCATAAATCCCATCCTGCATAATGGTAATCATGCTGAATGTTGCCATAATACTGATCAAGAAAATTATGGCCCTAGATCTAAAAATGAAAAATAGTATAATCCTAATATAGAAGTAATAACTACTAAGAGTGTAATGTATTTATGAATGACAAAAAGGGGGAAAAATGGCCATAAATTGAAAAAAAGGCATATGTATATAGGAAATATGCCCAAACCAGAATGATCTGAACACTATAAATGAGTCCCTGTCCTGATATAACAAAACATATAACTCAAGCTGAACACTCCACCTGGAGAGGAGTACAAGAATAATCCTGTAATGTTAGAAAACACTTCCAAAAAAGTTATTGCTGGAAAACAATAGTTGTTTGAGAAAACACAATTTACATATACTAGATTAACTCATTAAAACATATCTTGCTGTTGTTCAACCTTAATATGCACCAATTAAGACATAAAAAATATCAGAAGTTCTAAGCTAAATTGTTAATCATGCCCAAATGTGAGCAAAAAACCATAAGAGGGTACAAGACAATTAGTACAATTGTAAACCAAATGGTTTTAAAGCAAAAAATAAAAAATGTTGCTAACGCAGTTAAAGTAAAACATAGAATCAGAACATAATCTAATTTAAAAATCAGTGTCCCAAAAGTTTGTAAATAGCTTGCACAGGAGATCGATCCCTGAAATCTAGGCTGCAAAAAGATGGTAATATATACAGTACAAAAATGAGTGTCTAAAGCGTTGCAAAAGTCATCATATACTGTGCATATGTTTCCCTCAGTTAGTAAGTCTCAACAAAATGTCCATCCAACCATATAGTGATCAAACAACAAAGTAACTTTGTAATAGCCAACTGGGAATATCCATATAATAAATGTTGATCACATGATCCCCCAAAACAAAAAAATGTACTTGATACATTCTCAAGTTCTGATGAAGATATCCACTCCCCTCACTGGAAAAATACTCAGTTGAAGTGCTGGAGAAACTCTGTCCTTCTTGACCTGTTTACTCACTCTCAAACCATGATGTTTCCTTAGCCACCAATACCTCAATTTTACTTTTAGTTTGACAAACCTATTACTTGTCAATCAAAACACCTCCATGCTGAAAGGTTCTTAGAAGGTTTTGGCCTTTGCAGTGTGGTACCCCCAGCCTCTACACACAATTGCTCAAACAACTTCATAACCTCTTGTACTGCTTCCTCACTCTCACCAACCAATGATAAAATGTCCAAATATTGAATAACTCCCATGGCGTGTGCCCTATGCATCTATATTCAGTGCAATGCTGTGCTGAACTTTTCAAAGGTAACACAAGCTACTGTGCATCCTATGGCTATCACCATGACAAAATACATACCCAAAATTAGCCAATCCAATTCCCTGACAGAAAACAGTTTAAAAGCTGATTCTATAAACAGCTTTGCCAGGGAAGGATCTCTAAAGGACTGAATCACCCTTACAATTACATCAGAAGAAGTGTACTGTACCCAGACATCAGCTCTATCAATATATGCATTAACTAAATCAGCTTTTCGAAATGACAAGCGATGTATGAGGCAACATTCCCCTAAAGATTTCTTAGGGACTAAACCAACTGGAGAGATTCAAAACCAATCAAATGGAGGGATATCAGACCAGTCTGACAACCTACCACTACCAAATCTTGACCAGCAATGCTTGTAGGCATCTTTTTTATCCATTGCAGATATCAAATTCTTGCATCTTTTAATGGAATCACTTTAACTGGAAAAATAATACCAAACTAATTGGAAACTCATACTAAAAACACTTACTATCTCCTGCACAATCCCTTTATTTAGGTAGTGTAACAGGATCCACTTCAACCTGCCAGTATCAAAATACTTAATTGTCAGATATTGACCCTTCATTGTTTGAATAAATACAGGAATCTACAGGTGGGCCAGGTGCACTTCTTAACCTTACTCACACTTCCATCCACAACCTCATTTCCAAAACTTACCTGTCAAACCAACATAGTTCCCAACCAAGTAGTTGGATGCTTGTTCTCCAAACACAATGACTTAACCTCCTGGAGTTTACAGAAATGCTGATTGTAGCAAAGCCTGGCATTTCTCCTACAAAGACTCTGATTCTCCATAATCATTAAAACATATGAAAGCAAAGGAAGGGCTTGCTGTGTCTCTTTCTCCTAATAATCCCTATGAAGTAAACAAATTGTAATACCTAATTATGCCACATTCATGGTGTATACTTACCTGCACTCTTCTTGCTTAAGGCTGCTGTAAGACCTTTAAGCCCCAGAGCCTCCAGTTCTGCCCCTCTCATTAAGCCATCTGCATCTATGATATTAAAAACTTCAATAAAGGGGCAGAGTCTAGATTGCCAAAGAGCAGTGAATTTTGAAAGCTCCATAAACTAGTATAGCAATATAAGAAAATTGTATTATTTTCAAGTTTAAAATATCAGAAATCTATAGATAAACTACTAAACTCTATAAATATCAATTTTGTGGAGATATATAAACATTTTCCTGTCAAGTAACTTGGAGATATATTGAGTCACTGACTATGAACAACTTTAGGAATTCTCATCCAGAGGCTGCTTTGAAAAAAGAACTGCAATTGATGACATCTACCTTACAGGAACAATCTTTGAAGATGGATGGCTTTAAAAATTACTTAGAAAACCTCATATTAAATTCTCAAAAACAGACTGATACACTTAAGGAACTATTACAGCAACACCATACAAAAATAACAAATATTGAGACTTCTCTAAATGACAATGAATGGAGATTCAAAGAGGAAGAATTCCAAAATTAATTTCTGCTTAAACAGAATACATGGCTGCTTAACAAAATAGATGACTTAGAAAACAGGGAAAGGAGAAACAACATAAGGATCTTTGGTCTGCCTGAAAACACTGAAAGAGAAGACATTATTTCATTCTTAACAACCTGGATTCTTGCATTTTTAGAATTGAAAGAGGGACTTGTGTTTGGAATTGAAAGGGTGCATAGAGCACTGAGGAAACCTGCTTCTAACTCAACAAATACTCCATCTAGATCCATTGTTATAAAATTTCTTTTATTTCTGGACAAGGAACTAATATTAAAATCTGCTTGGAGAAAATTACCCTTAAAATACAGCCAAAGCCTGATAAGGTTTGACAATGATTACTCTTACAGAATACAAGAACAAAGGAAAAATGTCTGGCCAATAATAAAACTGTTAAAACAAAACAACATTAAAGCATAGCTGACCTATCCAGCCAAGATAAAAATACTTTTTTGCCAGTGAGATGAGAACTTTTAATGACTTAGAAGAAGCTACTATATTCATCAAAAACAACAACATAGTGTCTATCCCAGAAGAAATGGGATGGATGGCCCCTACTCTTAAAAGAATAAAAGAAACAAATCTTTGGACTGATGCTAGAAAGAAGAAACAAAAAAACTGATTCCAAGATAGCTGTCCCAAAAAAATAACTCTTACAACTACATCTCTCAAAGTATCAATTGATATGGTACATCACTTGTCATCTGTTTTTATTTAAAAAAGGAGAGTTTCTTAAACAACTGAGAAACAGTAATGATTTATTCAGAATGTTCAAAGAGTCCAGCAATTCTTCACAAACAAAGGTAGGTCAAGATGGGTTACTATTTACATTATATATAAGCCAAACAAAGCAACATATAATATAAACAGACATTTCTATTCCCCTACTTGAACTCAATGAATACTTATATTGTTCATTTGTCAATGTTTTTAATTATAATAATTTAAGTAATTAATTAATTAACTAATTTAACAAGGTACCATTCATCAGAGTTCAGACTCAAATTTAACAAATTAACTTCATATATAATAGCAGTAACAGTAGTGTTTTGAAAAATAAATGCTGTCATGGAGACTAATGTCTTCTTCAATTAAAGTATGATTTAGAAATGTCATGTATATCCTGGTTGAATAATAGTAGCAAGCTCTTAGTACAAATGTCATCATTATTCTGTCTAAATATAGTTAATATCAATTATGGCAGGTATCACAGCTACAAGTGCTGTTTGATCAATCCTAATATGGTGTGCGTGGATGCAGCTGTGTCTGGCAGTTAGTACAAATGTCATTATTATTCTGTCTAAACATATTTAATATCAGTTATGGCAGGCATCATAGCTTTGAGTGCTGTTTGATCAATCCTGATACTGTGTGCGTGGATGCAACTGTGTCTGGCAGCTAGTACAAATGTCATTATTATTCTGTCTAAACATAGTTAATATCAGTTATGGCAGGTATCATAGCTTCAAGTGCTGTTTGATTAAACCTGACATGGTGTGTGTGGATGCAGCTGTGAATGGCAGCTGTTGTAAATTGCCGTTTTCATCTCCGCTAAGCTGTGGGTTGTGGCTTGTGATCGAGGTTTACTGATGCTTGTGTATTAGGAAGAAACATTGGGTGTTTAAGCATGGATCCAGGAGAAGGGGTGGATAAAACTGTGATTTGGGATATTTTGTCAGAGAATAGTTTGTTTATACATCTGCTGAGTGAGAGGTGGGAAGGCTGGAAGAATGTGTTATCTCTTGTTGTGGCAGCTTTTTGGGAGGCTTTTTTTTTTTATCTGTTTGCTCTCCTTCTTTTCCTGGCTGTTGCCTCACTGAAAGGGAGGGAATTTAGGCTTGAAGTTGCAGTGAAGTGAAGCTTTGCTTCAGGTGCATCACGAGCCTCTGGTATGCAGTACACAGACACACTAACAGAAACAGATGCTCCCAGGTTGCTATGGTAATGCAGACAGAGTGCCAATAATTCTTAATGGCTCTGAGGAGCCTCAGAGATGATTCCTGGCAATGTTTTGGTTTTAAAAAAATATATATAATAAAAGGGCTGTTTTAAACCACATACACACATACTAATGGTCTCCCAAGACTTTGTTTAGCTCATTAAGTTGATTCTTGAGGTGGGAGGTTGGCATAATGGTTAAGGAGTTTACCTTACAGACACAAGGTGCAGAGTTTGATTCTTACATGGGGTAATTGGCTAGGCTTAAAATTGCCCTCAAGGGCACTTAGCCTAATACTAATCTATGAAAAAAATAAAATAATAAGTGCAATTTTATATTTACCTTACAGACACAAGGTGCAGAGTTTGATTCTTACATGGGGTAATTGGCTAGGCTTAAAATTGCCCTCAAGGGCACTTAGCCTAATGCTAATCTATGAAAAAAAAATAAAATAATAAGTGCAATTTTACATTTAAAATGTATTTTGATCCAAAACACATTAAAGACTTACATAAGAGTGGAAGTCTGAGTTATTGTGAAAGACTAAGATCACTTGGTCTTGTGCAGAACCCTTTGCAGTAGTCTGGGAGGTGAGCTTGCGTGCACGTGTTGGGCATATGGGGATTGCTGATTCTAGGGGTGTTTGGGGTTGCCAGAAAGTGATAGAGAGTCATCAGATTTCCTTTGTGGAAATATATGTGGGAATGGAAGGTGTGTTGAGTGGTTCACTGGCAGAGTGGCCACTGCATGGAACAGGCTGGTAAAATGGAACAGGACAAGTATTTGTTTGGATAATTTAAGAACAGCCTGGATGTACACCACATGAACTACTGAATGGTATTCTGAGAAAACTGGATGGGTATTGTTGCTCGTGCTTGAAGTACTGATATGTGTGTATGTAAGGATGGAAATATACTTCTAACAAAGAAGGAACTAGAAGGGTCTCATAATTTAAAGTCTATGGACTGTATAAACATGCTTGGAAGGAGCTAATAATAAGAATAAGCATTACAGCTTGTGGTCTCTCAAATAACTATGCAACAGCCAAAAAAAAAAAAAAAAAACAGGTATGTAATATATGACACAAAATATATAATTGTCATGTAAGATGAAGCAGTCTGCTGAATTTAAATATTAAAGACAGGATTTAATAACATGGGCTTGTGTATAACACTACTGTCTTAACTTGTCATAAATGACATACACTACATTGAACATCAAGGGGAAGCATGATGATTTTCTTATATAAGTAAATATGCATAACAACTCATGTAATTCCTTTAACTTGAATTGTAGTTTTTCTAACCCATCTTGACCGTACATAATGCTTAAGCTGTTACCAAGGTAACTAATGTTTATACATGACAACAAACTGACAAAGTTGTTCAAGAGAAACAATAAAAGCCTGAACTGGGAATATCAAAGAATGTAACAATCACATTCTGAACAAATAATATTAAATTGACAATAATCACTCAGTTTAACCTTTGCCGATTATGCAAAATAGAATGCTGCTGTTTAAATCTAAAAACTTTCAGTATATGCTATAAAATGGCAATTTATGAATATGAAAAGGGAACTTGTAATCATTAATCACAATAAGTGAATTTGTTGTTTTTAACCTATAATTTCACTCATTTTATAATAAAAAATGACAGATATGAAAATCCTTATGTGTAGGAAATGGGGGAAGAGGGATGCATAGATAATCAAAATGCACTAACTTTCATCAATGTTCACATAAAACAAACTTGATGCTTTACGTAAGTTAGCAACAAAGTGATTACTTAAATGCTGGCAAACAATGAAATATAACTTCTGATATATCCAGTAAAATACATAGTATTATAAATATTAGGTATAAATATTATTACCATCTATTTATATTAAGTAATAAGTTTTAAAGACTTCATCAATAAGGGTGAATATGTTAAATAACTGTGTGCTATAATCTTTTACTGAGGTTTTATATATGATGCATCCTACTTTACTATGATTGAATTGCTTGTCACCTTTCTTTCATGTAAATATTAATTGCTTATACAATAAGTAGACATTTATATTGTATTAGAATTCTGTGTAATCTACAATAGTACTATATCTGTTCAAAATAATATAAATATTGCTTATTCCTATTACAAATATTCTCCATATGATAATTCAATTTATGGAGCTCAGATGTTCTAGATTGTCAAGGTATGAGTGATAATCCGATGGATTTAGGTTTACCCATCAGATTAGGAATGATTTTCATTCCATGGCTAGTGCTGATCTTAGTTTTGTTAACATTTATTAATTTAAATTTATTTCACAAAAACATTTTTAGCATGCCTGACCAAAACATTACTTTATTGGTAAACACTCAAAGTTTAAAACTGATAATTTCCTTTAAAAGCTCAAACACATACTTTATAGTTATCAGAGGAAAATGTTTAATAGTCACACTAAAACAAAAAATACATACTCCAGGATTCAGTAAGCTTCAATGCAGGAATAGCTTATTCCTGCATGGAAATGACCATTTAAGAGCAGCACGGTAGCGTGCCATGCATAGTTATGAAGGCATGCTGCCTCTGCTCCTAAATGGACACGGATTGTGGATGAGTGCAGGGGGTGTGTCTGAGAGCAGAGCTCTCACAATATACACACCCCTGCACTCAAGAATTGCCATTCAGCAATTACAATGAGTGAGAACACTCATAGGGGGTTGTAGAGTTTCAAATGCCCAAAGTGGGACATTTTTGGTACAAACATCGGATTTGGCAGGCCAAAACATACCCATGGCCAGTACAAAGGACAGAACTTCACTTCTTTGCCTAAATAAAAACATATTCTTGTAGCATTTTAGTTGCTTATTCTGTTTCTTATAACATTTAGGTGTTTCAGATAAAGAATAAGTGTTTTATGCAACTATTACATAAAATATAGGAAATAATTTTGTTTTAGTATCTCAGGACATGTGCCACTTTAACAATTTTTTGTTGGACACAACTGCCCAAAAAGGGACTGTCCCTCACAAAGTGGGGCAGGTGGTAACCCTAGGGGGGTGCCACCTCTTCAAATGCCCAATGTGGGACTGTTAGTGTATGCAATTTAGAGGCTAACTGACTGTAAGAATATTTAACCAGAAGTTAGCTTTCCTTACCATCATGCAAACCTATGCAAACTCACTTACAACTGCTTAAAAGTGCCTTAATCACTCTGTATCCAACAGCCCCTGTTCTGCCCAGCAACAAAATAAACATCCCTTGCAGGTCTTGAACCTAGGACCCTGTACATTATAGTCACAGCAGTTAACCAGTAAGCCATCACAGTTGTACATAAATTTGAAGTATACCCAAATAGATCCTCACTATAGCAAAATCACAATTTACATATGAAAGGAATTTATAAACAGTTTTATGTTGTATAACCTACTAAATAACACATATATGTGAACTGGAGTACTGCATTAAGTCCAGATGTGAGGTGTCATTGTAATAAAGTGGTGAAATCCCCTGATAAACAAAAGTGCCCCATACAGTTTATGTACACATGAATCACAGATACTAAACCAATATATAACATATAATGAATGATAAATCAATGCCAAACAGCAAATAGTATGTAAATTTAAAAATAAGCAATGCTAAGCATTGCACACCTCTGCTTACCAGGTGTAAGCAATGTGTAGCTCAGCTAAATCAATTTGCCCATTGGTATGCCCCTTTAAGCAATGCCAACCTTAGGTAAGCAGGTTTGCCCATAGCTTAGCATTTTCAAAAACCATCCAATCATGGCAAAGTGCAGGAAATCGGCACTTTTAAACCCCACAGGTGAGAATAAATCTCATAACTGGTTGCAGCTTCCTCCTATAGGCACAATGGCTGGTGTCAGAGAAGGATTGCGCTTCCGAGCTCAGTGCTGGAACATCCAGGAGTCCAAGGACATGGCAGGACTCCTGGTAAAAGACCATGAAGAGAGACTGCTGCAGGGCCAGTACCAGGGTTCCCAATATAAAGCAAAAGCCTGGAACCATCTCACCTGAGACCTCACCAGTGCCACTGGCATCCCTCGGACTGGTGAGCAGGTCATGCATCACTATGCCGACCTGAAACAGAGGAAGAGGGAGCACTTGGATCAGTGGATCCAAGAAGCTAGGCAGGGTGATGTCCCAGCAGTGTGTAAGTACTTATTCTACTAACTGCTTAATAATTGCCAGCTCATGTATATTATGGATAGGTATGGCTAAATATTCCTCTTATGTCTCTGACAGTGGCAGCAGAGCTGGCTGTGAATCAGGAAACTATACATGTAGGCTGCAAAGTCTGCATCACGAGGCAGGTTAGTAATAATCTTGCATGTACTCTCATAAGAAATAAATCTAAAAGTAGAAAAAGTTAATTGCCAGTATAAAACCTGTATTGTGTATGGTATGTACTGAATAAACTAGACAATATGGCAGGAAGAGTCTCATATAGTTTGTATGTAAATAAAAGGGTAACAGCCTGGCAATAAAGGTCTAACTCTTGGACTACTTGTGTTTACTCTGGTATCATATGGTAATGTAGTGTTGCATTCTCATAATAGTACTGTTCTATTAAGAACTGTTACCCACACTGTGCTACATAAATAAAATGCATAGGAATGTCTGTATATGACTGCTATAATCACAAGTTCATATTGTACAACTGAGGGAGACTTAGAAAGAAAATGTTGAAAAGATACACAACAAAATCGAAATAGCACACTCAACTGAAATGTAAACTGTTGTATGTTTAGCACACACAGCCATGGTTCGAATCCTGGGAGTGGTAGTAAGTTGTATGCAGAATCATACCCCTCAACTGTACAGATTTTGTCAGAAAGTTTAGATAACTGGCTTAAATTTCCTGCCTGTCACCCTGTCCCCCTGGCAAATCAGTGGGATGAGCCCAGAAGTTTATGCAGCAAATAATGACATACAACTGATTGTCAGACATCATAACTGTCAGAAATATATCTATAAGAACATACCTGTCACTCTAGCAACTCACCAAAATGTTATGAGAGTAATATGCAAAGTATGTCCAATCTCTACCCCCATGTTGTGAAGCTATGACCAGAGTGTGTGCAGTAAAAAAATGAGACGTTTGTGCATAATAATAATATGGAATATGGTAATATGTGTGGCAACATTCAGGTAGTGTTAGCAAACATTCCCTCCACAGGTCTGTCAGATAAGAAAACTGTGCCTGGAAATAAAAGATTGAAATCTTGGACTGGTACTGTTTAGTCTGGTATTTTATGGCATTGTTAGTGTTGCAGTTTCTCTGAATAATAATATATTACTCATCACTGTCACCCACACTGTGCTACATAATAAAACTGTCTAGGAATCCCTGTATAAGACTGTTGTAATTACAAGGTCAGATTGTAAAACCATGGGAGACTTATAGACAGAAATCAGTGAAGAGATACACAGCCATATCTAAATAGCACACTCAACTGTGATGTACACTGTTTTATTTTTAGCAGACCCAGCCATGGTTTGAATCCTGGGAGTGGTAGTAAGCTGTATGCAGAATCATACCCCTCAACTGTACAGATTTGTTCAGAATATCCATATAATTGGCCCATATCCACTGCCTGTTACCCTGTCCCCCTGGCAAATCAGTATGATGATCTCTGAAATTTAGGCAGCTTTTAATGACATATAACTGACTGTCAGACCTGTAAATATTTAGAAAATGTATATGAAAACATACCTGTCATTGTAGCAACTCACCAAATTTTTATGAGGGCAATTGTCAAAATATGTACTAGTACCACTTGTGTGTTGTCAAACCTTGACCAGAGCGTGTGCAATAAGAGATTGAGAGGTATGTGCATAACATCAACCTGGAATCTGGGAATATGAGTAGAAACAGTCAGGTAGTGTTAACAAACCATACCTCCACAGGTATGCCAGGTAAGAGGTGTATACTGCAGGTAAAACACAATTCATGGATACAGTTGTCTACAAACATTCCACTGTCCAAACTAAGGCCATAGGGTAGTGTAATAATACCTGTAAGGTACATATTACAGCATTGACTAAGAAAGTAGTGAGAACTACAGGGATATAAAAGTTAATTGACATCCCCCCACCATATCTGCAACAATAATCTAAATACACAACTTAATGGGTATGTGTACAATTAAATCTACTGTTTGGACATATGTCCTATTGTTTGATAAATATTGAAATGTGTTTCTATGCATGTGCCATGTTGAAATACTCCCATATTGGTGGCATGCTGCCATCAATGTTACCTGCATGCTGTTGTAATGGTCACTGTGGTTCCATATATGCATGTGTTCTGTTTGACATGCAACTGTTCCATATTTTGTGTTTTGGGTTAATGGGAATATCTATGCATGCTGTTATACCTAATCCTGGGAAGTGTTGACTAGTACTAACCCACATATGTTTTAAAATTGAAACACCATAGCACATTTGGAAAGGCCAGTCCCAGCGGACTCATCTCACCCACCTCATCTGGCCATGGCACCAGGCACCAGCACATCTGGGGCCCACCCCTGGACCTCCTCGTCTGCTGGTCATGCAACATCTTCAGGTGGAACCACCTCAGGGGATGGGGCTCGCCCCCCCTCGTGAGAGTGGGCATGGAAAGGAAACTGTCACCCATTGTCAGGTCCAGGATCTGGAGGGTAGCAAGCTCCACAGGGAGTTTGGAGATCAGCTATGCCAGCTTGAGGGCCGTGTGGCACATTTAAAGGGTCAGCCTGCCCCTCCTAGCCAGCCCCCAGCACAGCCACCTTTGTGGCCATGGAGGTGCAATGGTGACTGCCCATGAGTGGGGACCTCAGTTCCACTGTTTCCATTTGGGAGCTCATGGGCTTCCGACTTCCAAATACCCCTCCCCATCCAAGATGTTTACCCCCCCACATGTATCATATAGCACCCCTGTATGCTGTCTTATCTGTCTTGTCTGTCATCCTACCAAACCTACCCCCCCAAATATGCCTACTATCCTTCCCCAACATCCCACTCTCACCTTAAAAAAAAGAAAAAAGGGCAATCTGTTCCCCCAAAAAATCTTGCCCCATACATAGCTGTCCATTCTGCACACATGTCCACTGGACACATGTAATATGGTCTAATTGGCTTCACAACACATTGTTGTTGTCTTCACTCCTCTCTCAGGGGTTTGAGTGCCCAAATCTACCTCCAAATCAGTGTATATGCACAGCTGTTGCTGTAGAAGAAATTGGCAACTATGGAACTTCCCTACACCCTTCCTGCACATCCTTAGCTATTTTCCCTACTGTCTTTCCCTCTTTGTGCCCCTTTTTCACCACTTGCCTATCACCCTTTTTATTTTCTCTTAAATAAATTAGTGCGGGAGTAAACACTTTTAAGCAGCAGTAAGTGGGTTTAATCCTGCTTGCATGGGGGTAAGCAATGCATACACAGGATAAGCAATTTAGAGGCCAACTGAATGTAAGAATATTTAACAGGAAGTTAGCATTGCTTACCATCGTGCAAACCTGCTTGCAACTGCTTAAAAGTGCCTTAATCACTCTGTATCCAACAGCCCTTTTTCTGCACAGCAACAAAATAATCAGCCTTTGCAAATCTCTAACCCAGGATCCTGCACACCATAGTCAAAGTGATTTACCACTAAGCCATGTCACATATAACTCTGATGTTTTCTCAAAACATATCATCCAGCACAGTCATTCAACAGTAGAGGAAATGTATCTATATATGTAGATGTATGTATGTATGTGTATATATATATATATATATATATATATATATATATATACACACATATATATGTCTGTATATATATATATGATATATATGTATAGATATATATATATATATATATATATATATGATATATATGTATAGATATATATATATCTATATATATCTATATATATATATATATATATATATATATATATATATATATATACATATTTATAGAGAGAGAGAGAGAAATAAAAGAACACAACAAATACATATATGACCAAAGGCAAAGTTAATGGGGGTGAGGGGGCCCAATTTAAGTACCTCTTGTAATTATTGCTATCATCCTCTCCTCCACAGCCAAACAGATTTGCCTTGCAACACAATACCAACACTTCATAAGTTTATAGGTTCATAGGTTCATAGGTTGGTACTAGACTATCGGCCTTAGAGCCCATGCAAGCCTAGCCATAACAATTCTCTGGATATTTCTTCCCAAAATATTTACTTCTCTGGACTCCTGTCTAGCAGGGTAACTGACATGATCCCTGGGGTGAATTTCCTATTTCCCATCCAATCATCAAGGTTCCTTTTGAAGAGGGCCAATGGGGCGCTCTGCTTGACATGTATGGGCAGTCTATTCCAGAGTATGTAAAGTCTCTGGGTCAGCAACCTATCCCTCCAGCATGTTTTGTTCATTGTGATGACAAGGTTTAGATCCCTGGAGTGTGTTGCTCTGAGGGATTGGGATTTCTTTAAGTGGAGCATGCCCAACAACACATGGTTTGACATGGCCTTGTATGTTAAGCAGAGATCGCCTCTGAGTAGACGATATGCCACAGAGTATAGCTGGAGTTTTTTAGACGCTCAGCATATGGAATCTGCTTTAGGCCTGTGATTCTTTTAGTGAGGTATTTCTGTGGCCTTTCCAGCTGTTGCAGATGTCTTGTGAGGTACATACCAAAAGGGCATTATACTCTATAATGAGTATAATGAGGGATGAGTACAGTGGGACAATGATCTCCTTTTTTCTGGATGAAAAGCCCTTAGTGATGAGGTGTGCCACATAGAAGGATTTCCTGACTATTGTAGTGATGTGGTTATCAAAAATGAGACCACTGTCCACCTGTGTCCCTAAGTCTCTCATCACACTTTTGATGTTTAGTGTTCTGCAACCTATGTGGTAATTCATGGGTACATGTTTTTTTCCAAAGGGGATAACTATACATTTCTTGGTATTAAGCTTGAGCCCATGGCTCTCGCACCAGGCATCTGTTTCTATAACGCCCTTTTGTAGAATATTCACATCATTTGGTGATTCAATAATGGTTCCCAGTTTGCAGTCATCTGCAAACTTTGTTAGCTAGAGTCCCTTAGTGTTGGCTTGTACTTCAGAGAAGTAGATGCCAAACAAGAGTGGTCCCAAGACTGAACCCTGAGGTACTCCACTTGTCACTTGCAAGTCTCATACCCAGGACCCTACACAACATAGCCACAAGAAGTTAACAGCAATCCATCTCTCCTGTACGATGTCAGGATGATATCAATAAGATATCATGCAGAACAGTGTGTCTACCATAGGGAATGTATAATGTGGAAGCAGTAAACATTCCAATGATACATATACACACACACACATATATGCAGATACATATATATAGATATATATGTATATACACATACACACACATATACATATATTACTAAGTATAGATATGTATAGGAAGATACATATTTAGAGGGTGCACAGCATATTGAACAGCCAGTATTCCTACAGTTGCCACCTTTTAAAATGGACAGTGTTTGGTTCTTTCATACAAAAGACAATTATTGCATGAAACATATACCCACAAAGAAGTCAAAGGATATGACACCACACACAGGTTTGCATACATAAGAAATGTTTATTTGTGTACTATTTCAGTTGTGTATGCCATGTCATATAGCTGTTAGGTGTTTGAAATACATACTGAGTAATGTAACTCTCAAGCAAAACATTATATACAGTAATCTAAAAGCATAACATGTGTTGCTGTCCAGGCCAAGGCCTTCAAGTAGTACAACAGTAAAGTAACACTGGCCTGAAAGATAAGAATCAATCAACAGTAAGTAATGCAGATGTAGTTCAGCAGCCTCCAATTACACTGTGTAATCAACCCCATGGGGAAAAGAATTAAGTTGTCACAATGAAGATGTATCTGTTACATAACAATGCTTAACTTAAAACATCATTATCACACTGACAAACAGAACTGTCTGTAAGACAGTAAGCACTAGCCCACCAATGTTCACAAAGTGAAATGCATGAAAATGTACAGCCATATACCTTAAGGTGTCTTACTACTGCTATCCCGTACATGTTGTAACAGCCTAGGTTATATATGGTACATACCCCTCCCTCATAGAATGATTTACAGGGACATATAACAGTGTTACATACACTGACCTCTGGACTGTACAAGGACATGCATGTTTTGTCCAGCTGTAGCCCACATATATATATGGACCTTATCCGACAATATGTGTGGGGACCATGACATGACCGGAATAATGGCAGGAATGCCAGCACAACATAATGATAGGCCACTATTTAACAACCTCTCACTGCATGACATATGGACAAAGCCTGGTACATAGGTGGAGGACAGAGGCTGGAGCACAGGGCCATATTTGCAATATTGTTGCTATACACTGAGAAAGTTGCTGGCATTACATTAGTTGCAACATACCCTTATTCAGGAATATGAAGTCAGAAACACAAATGGATGTAGCCATGTACTGATAGCACTCAATAGACAGAATGCCAGTGATATATCTGAGACAAGACCTGAGTGGTGGACAGATGAAACATAACAGCCAATCCTCTTGCCATCATGTGGATAGGCCCACAGTTGCGAGCTATGCAGACAGACTCCATTCCATGCCAAACTAGTATGTACACACAAACCCTGTAACACTAGCGGTATAAAATGCATTTAAAATAACTACTCACACTCTCTGTAGGTTTGGAACCTTAAACAAATATGTAGTTGGCCTGTGTCTGCAAGTCCTGTTGTAAGAGGAATTTCTACCTGCTGTCTGTAACACTGCTGCCCACACACAGGAATGATGTCCTCCATACAGGAAATGTAAATGGACAATGCCCACATGATTTAGTAATTTATAGTAGTGGGTTGCCATGACAGTGGTAATTGGAAGTACTACACAGCTGGCTGCATGCAGGTAACAAGTGGTGGACACTGATTGGTGCAAAGACCATCACCTGATCAAATACATCATTTACAAAAATGCACATCATAGTCTATTCAAAGCAGCTCAATCCCTGTAGTGAAGAGAGAGTGAGAGAGAGAAAACAAACAAACAAACAACCAATAAATAAAAACTTGTTCAACAACTGAACCTACAGACATCCCAAGTTAACTAAGGGGACACATAAAACAGCATCCAGGAGAGATGACAATCCTACAACAGGTATGCGAAACATATATGCATGTAATTGAATGTAGTACTTGGTCTGTAATAATGGGATAGATGATGTGGAATTATTTATATGTGCCATCAAGAAATGTTTTCATAATATCCTGCTGAACAACTGCTATGGACAATAGCATCTGTCCCTGTGGGCACTGGGCCATACTTGTCAACTGTGCAGATCAGCACTGAATGACAAGATGTAAATCATCATTCTGTGTGTTCTGTACCGCAAGACATGCATATTAGTGTGGCCAATAGCTGGTGGTGGAAGTAATGCCATTATGATAGACACATGAGTTTCAGAGCCCACCACTTGCAGGACAGTCATGTTAATGTGTAATGTTGCACGCACAAATGCCATAGGTGTGTAATAGGCTTACCTGCATTCTGTCCCTATATATACCCCCTAATGTTAGGCTGTGTCCACATGTGACACCTGTCTGTGTTGTAGCAAGGCAGAACATTTCAGCTGTGAAGGAAGGAGAGTTGGAGAGTGTGGACCTGATGTTTGAATGCACCCTATAAATAGGTTGCAGGAATGTCTTGCAAGTACTGGCTGTGTATTACCTGTGTCAGCAATTGCCTGGACTCAAGTGTGGCCCATGGGTTAGGGTAATCAGATGGGACAGTTGTACCACAGGAAACATCAGCCATGGCTCTCTACAGGTGGTGTATGCATAACAGCAAAAGTCCCCCAAAGGCATGCATTGCAATGTGTACTGGTGTACCAAGATCAAGTTGGAAACCTACAGATAGTATCAGTTAAGATACATGTGCTGCACAACCAACACCTCACCCCACCTCATCCCACCATCCTCATCTGTACCTTGCTGATGCCAGTGTACAACTATATGTTTGCCATTCATTAGCAGGGACTAGGCCAGTACAGATGGTGTTCAGAGTTTGGGACACTGCAAAATGACACATGTGTAGGCCATAATTGTCAAGCATCTGCAAAAAGGCTGAGGATAGGGAGGGGGTGTCATCCTGAAACACAACAGTGCACTGAAGCAGAGATCCAAAGCTTGCTAAGAATGGCTGTATCTGCACACAGTCAAGGTCATGAATTGTGACAGACATAACCTTGACTCCACAGCAATAGTGATGTCACTGTGTGACCTCCAAGGACTGTGCACATGAGTTGACCTTGCAATCATGCAGAATGAGGGGAAATTTGTAGGGCAGAGTGACCAAATACTGGCAAATGCAGATGGCTCATGATAGTATACCCCTTCCAGGAATAGTGACTGCTGTAGTACACATAACAGTTGGTGCAACAAACCATCATGATAAGGGTGTGCACACATATGCACCCACAAATTGTATGCATCTCAATCAGCATCTGCACAACTAACACATTTGTTTGATACTGCATTTGATTACACAGGTCATATGTCACAGATCAGGTTTGTGTAATGTTAACATATGCAAATGTGGATCCCATGGCATATCAGGGAAGAGGGTACCATATCAATAAAGCTGTGTACACTCCCAATAGCCATGGTAAGGTTTGAAGGTTGTCAGTGTAATTGCATTTTATTGGCCATACATGCACCACTGATGATGAGATCTGTAAACCAGACATCAGGCATTCACAAATGACATCTGTCTAAATATCATCCTAGCTATGTGTCTGACAAACACATAGGGGCTGTGAGCAGCAGAGCAAACATAACTGACACACATATACCCATTCAGCAATGGTGTGTGCACCTGTGAGGTATGGTGCACAGTACATGCCAGGGTGCCGAACAGGTGCACAGCAATACTGTGTACATGGGTGCAGTGTGTTCCATGGGAAGGGGCATCACCTACTAACACAACCCATGCATCACAGAGATGTATAGTTTTGGTAACAGAGATTGACTATAGCTGCACTGCATGCTGTTGAGTGTCATATGTCAAGCATGTTGACAGATGGATAATGAGAGGTCTGTATGTAATATCTTTGTGCAACCTCACCTGTAAGTGTGTGTTTGTGTCTGGGGGGGTGAATTTGTCTGTAAGTGCTATCTGGTGGAGTGGAGGGGGTTGATGTATGTAGAATGCATGTGTGTATGTGTGTGTGTGTGTGTGTGTGTGTGTGTGTGTGTGTGTGTGTGTGTGTGTGTGTGTGTGTTTGTGTGTGTGTCCATGTATGCACATGTGTGAGTGTGGGGTTGTGCATACCTCTCAACGTCCCATAGAAATTGTGCAGTAGATGGACATGAACAGACACATTAGACATCAGGAATATGTTTCTGAAATTTAATCACAGGACAACTGATAGTATAATAAAATCTGCAACATGAAAGATGCATTGGGAGGGAAAACTAGACACCAGAGATACATTTTTAATTGCAATCAGCAGAAAGGTAAAAGAATACCAACATATGCAGCACTAAATATGCATTGGGGAATTACTAGACAACACCAGAGAGTGTTTCCAAATATTACTGTAGTCCACATAAAATGTTAATAGAGCAACAGATCTTGCATCTACTGAACAATAGTTAAGTATGAAACTCCAGTGCATGACATTATTGACTGACTGTAGTAGCCCATAACATATGTGAGGCCATGCTCAAAATGTCTGGACAAAACCAGGGTGAACACATTATGACATCAGGGAGTCTTTGAAAAAAAATGACTCCAATCAAGTTAAAGAGTTAGTGGAGTAACAGGTCAAGTTTTGTGATCACGTTTCTGAGCAATTAGATGAATCATACATTAATGATTGGTATTATTGACTGTAAATATTCAAGACAGATGCAGGATTGAGAAAATAAGAGAAAAAACTAGGGACAGTCTGTAAATTCAGGGACAGGTAAGTAGTATGGTGAAATGTCAGAGTGTGTGTGTGTGTGTGTGTGTGTGTGTGTGTGTGTGTGTGTGTGTGTGTGTGTGTGTGTGTGTGTGTGTGTGTGTGTGTGTGTACTGTGAAGCAATGACATACAGGTTTTAAAGTGCATTTCTTGTTTTCTCCTCACAGGTGGTGAGGTGGGTCAAGGTCCCACCTGCAGGCAGGCTGATGTTGGTGTCCATAAAGACATGGAAAATGATGATAGGTGGGTTGAGGCACAGGTGGGGTTGTCAGGAGCTGAAGCTGCATCATTGTTTGACATCCAACTGCTATCCACTCCATCCCCGTACACAGTCACATTGCCTATACACACCCCATCACACGTGGCCATAGCTGAGGGACAGTTGGCAGGTGGTGGCATGGGATAGGACAATGTGATATCTATGGCATGTGTCTGGACACGGCAGCCATTGCCAGATGCCCAGCGGGGTACCACATCATGCCCCTGGCAGAAGTGCTACATCTGGTGCCAACAGAGACATGTTTCAGGCCATCATGGAGGTGCAGGCATGTATTGAAGGGTACCATAGACAGGCTCTGAGGTTGCAGAGGACTACTCATTCAGCTGTTACTGACAACATCTGTGATCTTGCAGGTGCCCTCCGTTATTTTTCAGAGGACATCGATAGACAGTTGGGTGAGATGGTGGGAATACTCGACTGTGGAATGTCTGTGCTCGAGCATATGGTGGGAGTGGTGCGACAGCCATGTGGACATAGGCCAGCAACACCAACAGCTGGAGATTGATGTGGATGTGCCATAACACAAAGCTGCTCCTGTAGTGGCAGTACCAGCCCCAGCACTGCAGGGGGAGTGCTGTCCACACCACACCACAGCAGGCCACGTGCATGTGGCCCCGGCCGGTCCCAAGAGGGACTTGGATCCAGTGGACCTATGTCATCATCAGGGGAGAGTAGCATATCATAGCTTGTACCTGATGGTGCCCGTGGAACCCCTGGCAGGCACAATTCTCATGTGCATGGCCAGAGACAGTGACCTGCACACCCTGCCAGGTACAGTCTTCAGCTGTCCAACAAACCCCTGTATAGGGCAGCCACATGGCAGAACTGTGTGCATGCATACACACATACAACACCAACACAGCTAGGGCAACTCTATACCTACACACATCACATCACAACAACCCAATTAATAATTAACCCCCTCACTCACACACATGGTGTCATATGTATGGCTCAGCCTAGGTCTCTGGCAAACCAACAACATACCCTGTGCATATGATGATACCTGTGCCACATATCTGTCATCCATAACATCGATGCAGGGACAGGTTGATATGGTTCTGATGCAAAGGGTGACTGTACTATGGTGTACCAATGCAATGCTGTGTAACATGTAGTCAGCAGTAAAGTTTAATGCTTACATGTCAGGAAGTGTAGCTGTCCAGCCATGATGCATTATAGCTGTTATTAACACTGAGTGATTGTGGTCTCCATAATGCAGTCTGTTTGTGTTGTAGGTGTCCATGTGTTAGCATGATGATGATCTGCTGTTGTATCCTACAAGGAGTATGGCACTGTGGTGACACCTTGGCTGGCCATATCATGGGTACAGGTGAACACGTTACAGTTCTGTATAAACATTACTGCATGTGCCACATGGCCAATAAGCCTGGGGGGGTGTATAGAGGTGAGTGCATTGTGGCTGATGTCAGCAGCCTTTCTACAGTGGACAATGGTAAGTGTATTGGGTGGTAGACACCACATGTTTGTGTATAACATACACAGAGGTTTTGGTGTTGTTGCAATACACAGAGAATACTGTACACATGGATGTATGTACCTGTGCAAGGAACCCATTTTAGCCTATGTAATTCTGCCAAGACAAAATAGCCACAACAACACATTAGAAAATAAGCAGTCTGCTAGTTTAATGTCATTGATGATGGTACTGGCAGGGTATATGTCCCCGTCCCCAAAGTAGTGCAGTCCTCAACTCGGTATACATAGGTGTGCTGGTGTGGGTGGCACAGCCCTACCCTTTGGAGGGTGAGAGGTGCTGTAGAACCACATATAGTGTGATAGACAGCTACTTAACCTTTTAACATGTACTGTACAGTATTACAGCCAGCAAAGTGGGGGATACACTCAACAGTAACTGCAATGATGTTGGCTGTGTCCACAAGAGCCACACTCTGCTATATATACCAACCCCAGTATCACTGTACACCTATACAGCAGGGAAGAGGCATTTACACATCTACCACTAGTTGTGATGGAATGTATTTCCACAGGATGATACCTGTGAAATGTTAGCATTTGCCAGGCAGTTCTCGGACAGATGACCTCCTGGGACATGTATATTCTGCAAACAGAAGTAGATTCCTTCACATACACACACACTCTTACTTGGCAACACTGGGACTAGAACCCCTATCTAGGTATGTAGTGCTATTGATGTGTGTGGCCTTAATTGAACACACCACACAGCTTTTAGGATGAGGTGTGTTCCAGGTTACATGTTATGTGAAGAACATCCCCAGGCCTGTACAGTATGGTAATGGGGGATGTACTGGTTGTTTATGGACAATACATAGTGTGTTATACCGTCATATACACATTGACAAACACATAACAGTCACACACATGTGAGAGACCTAGGCCTGTCAGTGTTAACTACCTTGTCAGTATGTCCATTGTGTTACAGGTAGGTTACAAGCAGCACATGCATAACTGGGCTGGATAGTGTTATCAGTTACCTGTATGGTTGATGGTGACAGTGGTCACCATACAGTGGAACATGGGACATGTACCGGGGGTACCATGGTGTAATAACACCATGGTGTAATAACAGTATACCCAGCACCCACACCCCACTGTGGATATTGAATGCACTGGAACCTATAATGACACTCTGACATACCCACCATCACACATTGACCAGGACTGCAATACAACCCCTTGTCCTTCCCAAGAGTGCTACTACAGGGATATGCATCCAATGCACATGCCACAGGGATAGAAGGGTTATGCATTGTCATTGCTCTCCTACAGTCAGCAACATCACTATAACAAATACTGTGTGGAAAGGTGTATTGTATTAGGAGAATGTGGCCTCAGAATGCTGTATCCTACAAATATACAGACACACATGCATACACACACTTGCCAGAAGTCAGAGGGTATCCCATGCTATTCAACCCATTTGTACAACAGTGTTGTGCTGGTATTGCAAACCCCAGTTAGCCCTTAGGGAGAAGAGTGTAACAAGGTACATGTAATGTCTGGTATAGCAGCAGCCATATCTAACTATTGCTATGGGGAGTGCAGTGGGTATGAAGGGCCTCAGGATATTATCAACTACAGGTTTACAAACACACAGACACTGTTATTCTCAGTAATGCACACATGCACATTTGTCAGTACTGGGGTCCATCGGTGCAGGTGTTGATAGGTGTGTACCAAGCTATTGTCCATGGAGAGATGGGAAGTGTAAGGGATGTGTGTACAGTGGTATCATGTCACCTGCCATGTGTCAGCAGGCCATCTATCAACAGATACCACAGGGGTGATCCTCAGGGTGAGAGTTACATGCAACATCCAATCATCTGGTTGCCTCTTGCAGAGGACAAGTGAGGTGCTCCAGTTGACATGTATGCAACATGTATTACATAACATGGTCAGTGTCTGTCTTGAAAACCTGTACCCAAGCATGTTCTGTTGACTGTGGTAGTGTAGTTGAGGTATCCTTGGCATGTGGTGCATACAGGGTGTGGATTCCAAGCTGTGGCTTTCATAACACAGCTGGGCAGACATGTCAGTTTCAGTCAAGCATATATTGCCTGTAAGCAGCCAAGATGGATACCTGACATCTGCACATCTGTACAGAGGACAGACAGACAGCTAGCCAACTGGCTATGCATTAGGATGAATGTGTTGAGAGATAGATGTCTGACACCGATAGGTATGCCATTACTACA